>NC_052156.1:84249524-84549524 GCF_902713615.1 Scyliorhinus canicula
CCAGCAAGAGTTAAAAATATACCTCATGATCGGAAAAGCTTGTTAATTTACCTTAGGAAAAATGCAGCTCAGCCTCGTTATGTTAATGTAGCGTGGATAACATCGGGCAAAAAGGACCTGTCGCAATGACGTTTATGTCACTTTAATTGTTTGTGAAGAAACAGAAAGGATTTGCTCGAGGATACCCTTGGGGATCGTGTCCCTTCAAATTTGCTTAGGTTGTGACTTCTTTAAATACCTTTCCTGGGCCTCCGCCATTATTCACTTCACCAGTTCCCTTTCTATCTTTACCCTTTCCTGATGGAAACATGTATTTGTTCAGCTGTCCTCCACATCTCGAACATTATGAGAGTCTCTCACCACAGGTTTTCCTGCTCCTCCCCTGAGGGGTCAGGGTGCACTGCGGGACATCCATACAAACACCGGTCACTCTCGGCTACCTTCCGGCGTGCCGGCTGGCTATTCGACCATGGGAGGGAGGGGGGAGTATCACAGCTGGGCCTGACCCTGTCCCCAGAGAGGGCATGCGTCAGAGAGGAGCCGAGAAACTGGGCTGGTTCTTCCCTGTCCTCCTCCTGAGATAGTGAGGCCGGTTCCCTGATGGTCACCCCTGCTGAGGCCAGCTCACATTTGGGGTTGGATTCGGGTGCGGGTGTTGGAGGTGGGGGGCGCGGTGATGGCTTTCCTTGCTTATCAACTCCGAGAGCTGCTTTACCTCCTTCCCTAGGAGAGCTACAATCCTTCTGACATCTGCAAAAGATGGGGGGGGGGGGAGCCTCCAATAAAGCTGCAAGTCTCCCTATTGGGTCCTTGACATATATGGGACTGGATGTTAAGGTCGAGGCTGACAGATTGATGGGCCAGACAGTGGCCTGGTGGCCTGCAGAGAGCAGCTGCTGCCATGAATCAGCTCGCTGGAATGTGTCAGCTCAATGCCCTCTGTCCAATGTCTGCTGTAAATAGGGAAGCTCGTCAAAAATAAAAGCATCGTTACAATCAGGGCAATGAGTGAGCCCAAAATGGAAGGCAGTGCGTGACCAAACATTGCTCCTTCCTTTATTTATCTCACTCCCATCAGCGAAATAAATAAGCAGGCAAAGATCCCAGCATTATAGTCAGGAGAGAGCGAGGTGAGGCCCGGGAGGGGCAGAGAGTGTTGCCAACCCACCGGGATAACCCTGGAATCTCCAGGAATCGATGACAAAACACTTGCAGGACAGAATTGCAAATTCTGCCTGTTTCCTTACCTTTAATGGACCCCTTTGCCTGTTAGTTATGAAAAACACAAGCGGAAATATTGTGCGGGCAGGCGGGAGGTCATCAGATTTGAACCCTCCAGGAATACCGTTCATCAGAGTTGGCAACGCTAGCTGCAGAGAGCATTGTGAAGCAGCTGCAAAATGGGTTCCATGACCCACTTGCTGGTGCCATCTTGCAGAAAGATTGTTGGAAGTGCTGATTCTGTGGGGAAGATTGTGCAATGGGTGTGTGATGCCCGACTCTCTGCCAAGAGTTTTCTCAGGGACGTGGATTCTTGTGATATGACTGGGAGCCCCAGGCAGTGGAACGCGCTTTTCATCACTGTTAGGATACCGGATTGGACCCCAACTTTTATTAGGAAACCGGACGTAAACCCCAAACAATTTTCAATCTGTAAAACTGAGAGGAAAGGATACTTCGCCCCAGGAGTGATGACTCTCACTAATAGGTATCTTTTACATTGAAACAAACTCATTTAAACATTGAATTACCACATTGAATTACCATACCCTGGACTTCCAGTGGCGTGGGCGAGCAGGGCGGCCGCAGTAAGAAGAGCTCCCGCTGGTGGCCACGATTTGCGGCGATTTCATCACTCACCCCCCCGACTATCGTCAGCCTTTGGGGCCGTCACGGGCAGCTAGCGGGGCCGGTTTAAAAACCGGTGCTGAACCCCGCGCGGGTGTCGGGCGGCGGGGGCTGAGGCGATGGGCCCAGCACGGCATGGAGGTCGGAGCAGGGGGGGGGGGGGGGGGGGGGGGGGGAGCTAAAAGGAAGCCGAGGCGGCAGGCCCGAGGCCAGGGCGCGATGTAGGTGGGGTGTCCCACATTGGATGGCTCCCACATAGGATGAAGAAAGAAGGCTGAAGTCCGGTCCCAGGGGAACTCTGGGGGATGTAGAGAAGAAAGAAAGAAGGTTTAAAGACGTTCTGTGAAAGTGTTTTTATCTCCCCTTTTTCCCCTTTCTTTTGAGTGTGAAGGAAGAAAAGTAGTTTTTTTTTCAAAAAAAAGAATAATTCAGATTGATGAAGAACAGGAGGGTGGAAGGGGAGAGAAGAGAAAAGAAAGAAAAAACAATACGCCGCTAAAGGATGTGAAGAGCAGCGTCGAGGAAAGGAGGAAACGCGGGTTCACCTCTGAATGAGAGGACGAGCAAAAGTGTTGACAGGATGGCGGAAGCCGAACCGCAAGGCGGGGCCGCACTACTTACGGTGAAGAAGATGATTGAGGTGATGGCGGTGGAGCTGGAAAAGCAGTTCCCGAGGCACAAGGAGGCCTTGAGGAAGGAGACGGTGGTCGCATTGAAGTCATTGGTGGAGGAGGCAATCTCCCCGGTGGTGGTGGCTGTGGCAAAGGCATCGGCCGAGGTGAGAGAGCAGGGGGAGAAGGTGAAGGAAGTGGAGGAGGCTGTGTCACGACACAGCGACCAGGTCACCTCGATAAGGGACGAGCTGCGGAGGGTGGTGGAGGTCAACAGAGGACTTCGAGCAAAACTCGAAGACTTGGAGAACCGCTCGAGACGGCACAATTTGAGAATTGTGGGATTGCCGGAAGGGACAGAGGGCCCAAGGCCAACAGAATACTTCGCTAAGAAGTTGGCGGAGCTGATGGGGGAGGGTGAGCGCCCCTCCCAGTACGAGCAAGACCAAGCTCATCGGTCGTTAAGGCCGAAGCCCAAAGTGAACGAGCCGCCAAGAGCCGTAATTATCTGCTTCCATACGTTTTTCATGAAGGAGAAGGTATTAAGCTGGACGAAGCAGAAGCGGGAGGTGCTGTGGGATGGTACTGGGTTCGGATCTACCTGGACTTGACGGTGGAGTTGGAAAGAAGACGAGCGGCGTTTGGACGTTGTACAAGAAGGGAGTGCGATTTGGTATGGTGTACCTGGCGAAGTTGAGGGTAACGTATGAGGCCAAAGACTTTTATTTTGAGACAGCGGAGGCGGCTGGGGCATTCGTGAGGGCAGAAGGCTTGGAACAGACGTGAGGAGCGGAGCTGGAAGAGAGACTGTGGACTGTGTTTGAATAGCTGGAAAATGTATAAATGCTACAACTTTCTTTTTACTGATGTGTATTGTAATTTACTTCTCTTTGCATTGTTACAGAGTTTAAGTTAATGGTGGGTTGATGGGCGCTCTGTGTTGCGACGGTTAAATGCCATGTTAGTGAATTGTATGGGTTGGATTGTTGGTTTTGTATTTTTTTTGTTTTTTCTTTCTCTGGGACTAGGTGGAAGGGGACGATATTTCTTGGCGGGGGGAGCCACCCGCGCTAGCTAGCTAAAGTCAGCTAGTGAACGGAGGTGAGAGGAGAGGAGGGCTGCAGACGTTGGAGCCTCGTTAGCATGTTTCAATAGGCCTATGAGGCGAGCGAGAAGGGGGGAAGGGATTGATGCTGGGAGATTTTTTTTCAAGGGGAAATGTCGGGGGGTTCTTGGGAGGGGGGGAAGGGGCTCGTTAACAATGGACAGGGGCGGGTCAGGCTTATGGGGCAGGGCCCGGTGATATGACGATGGTGGATAAGAAAGGTTGGGGGGGGGTGAGAGACCCCCAGTGAGGATAGTCACGTGGAACGTGAGAGGGCTAGGAGGTCCGGTCAAGAGGTCAAGGGTGCTTGCGCATCTTAAAAGTTTGAAAGCCGATGTGGCAATGCTGCAGGAGACTCACTTGAGGGTGAAGGACCAGGTGAGACTTAAAAAGGGCTGTGTTAGTCAGGTGTTTCACTCTGGATTTGATGGAAGGGCTCGAGGGGTAGCGGTAATGGTCAGCAAAAGGGTACCAGATGGAGACGGTGGTGGCAGATCAGGGGGGTAGATATATGATTATAGCAGGGGTGCTGGAGGGGAGGTTAGTGGCGCTGTTAAGTGTATACGGTCCCAATTGGAACGATGTGGGATTCGCAAAGAAGGTGTTCAGGGCCATTCCCGACTTGGACACACATGAGCTGATTGTGGGGGGGGATTGGAACTTGGTGCAGGAGCCAAGGTTGGACAGATCACGGCCGCGCTCGCTGGTCCCATGGGGGGGGGGGGGGGGGCGAAGGCGTTGGCTGGGCTAATGGTGGAAATGGGAGGGGTGGACCCTTGGAAGTTCCTGTGCGATGGGTGGGAGGGTTGAGGGGGGAGGGGGATTGTCTATATTAAGGATGACTGTGGGTAATCCCTGATTCCTTTTGGTCAGTTGTTTATGTAAACATGCGGGCTGATGTTTGGGGGTTGGTGCGAGGATGGGATCATTGTTATTGTTATGGGGATTGACATATCTGTTGCTGATTATTATTTATTGTTGGTTTGTGTAAATTCAGGAGAAAATGTGAAAAAGGAGGAGAATAAAAATATTTTTTTAAAAAGGCAGGACCCTGGGAAGCACTGAGGATCAGAGGGACCTTGCTGTACATGTACACCAGTCCATTAAGGTAGCAGAGCAGGTGGACACAGTAGTTAAGAAGGCGTATGGTATACTTGCCTTTATTAACCGAGGCATAGTGTTTCAGAGCAGGGTGGTTATGCTGGAACTGTATAAAACATTGGTTAGACCACAGCTCGAGAATTGTCTGCAGTTCTGGAATCCACATTATAGGTGAGATGTGATAGCACTGGAAAGGGTGCAGGGGAGATTTACCAGGATGTGCCTGGGTTGGAGAGTTTTAGCTGTAAAGAGAGATTGAATAGACAGAGATTGGATAGACTGGGCTGTTTTCCTTGGAGCAAAGGAGGCTGAGCGGGACATGATTGAGATGTATACAATTATGAGGGGTATAGATAGAGTAGGCAGGAATAAACCTTTCCCCTTTGTGGAGGGGTCAATGACCAGGGGGCATATATTTAAGGTAAGGAGCAGGAGGTTTAGAGGGGATGTGAGGAAAAGTATTTTTACCCAGAGAATAGTGGGAGTTTGGAATTGGCAGCCTGAAAGTGTTGTGGAAGCAGAGACCCTCATAACATTTAATAAGTATTGAGATGTGTACTTACGATGCCAGGGCACACAAGGATATGGGCCAAGTGCGAGAAAATGGCATTAGAATGGTTAGGTGGTTGATTTTGACCAGCGTTGATGCAATGGGCCGAAGGGCCTTTTCTGTGCTGTATGATTCTATGACTCTCTGAACATCAATTAAATAGCTTTAAAGTTAACAGTTAAATGGTTCTTAAATAAAAGGAAAAACTTGAACTTACTCCCTACACCTGCCACTATTTCCAATTAAGCACCCAATACAGTTCAGATGCCACTTATAAATAAAGTTAACAAAACAGGTTTCTTGCTTAGCTGTGAAGAGTCTTTTCGAGAGAGCTAGTACCTTTGAAGGCAGATCCTGTACACTTATGCTCAACCTAATAGCATTTGGCAAAACTGCTGTTAAATTAAAATCCTACAGCAAACTGCAAAACTACAGACAGACCTGACTCCTCCCATTAATTACATAATCTGTATCCCACTAAATTCCACGACCTGCCTAGTTGGGAGTAAATACAATCCCTCATAAATTACCTACTCTCCAGGGAATCTCCAGCAATCATAACAATCTACCATTAGCCCTTTATCTGTAACCAAATAAGTGGTTGGAATGAATTATTACCTCGCTCGTGTACAACTTTAATGGGCACACAATCTGGGTGCCATAACTTAGGTTCTTTAATAATATTACTGCAACAATAATATACCTTCACTCAGGCTTTTAATAACTGACTGCAACAGATATAAAATACAATATATACATATAATATATATATATATATATCAATTTCTACATTCATCACATCAATGACACATAGAAATCCTCAAATGTTCCCTAAGTATGGAGTGTACAGGATCATAATAAAGGCAGAGATAGAAGTACTTTCAAAGACCTCCAATTCACTTCTACCCTGTCAATTGTCATAAATTAGTCCTCTTTTGTTAAAAAAATCTTTCTCCACTTTCATATTCTGCATCCATGCACCCCCACATCTCCTGAAGGCTAAGGTATGTGTTATAACCTGCCTGCTTACCATTGGCTGGGGACTAATGCCAATCCCACAATCCTGTGGGAGTATGAGCTTCCCCAATGAGGGGGGCGGGGGGAGGGGGGGGGGCGGAGAAATCATTAGCAGACTCCCTGCATAAATAGAGTTGGCCAGTTTGGAACCAGCAGAGAGCGAGGAGTGAGCAGCAAGGGAAGTTGCTGCTGCTGTTCTATATATATGTTATTGTAAATAAATGTTCTTTCTTGGTATCCTGAAAACTCGTGCTGGATTCTTCGTGGCCCTCACAAAACTGAGGGTTAAAGTGAATAGGTGTCTACACTGCTAAAGCCACCTCCCTGGATTTTTGTTGGATACAGGTTGGAAGTTGTTTTCTATTACACCATGCCTCTGTATGGACGTTTGGATGTTTTTGACGCTACGCTGGAAAGCTGGAACCAGTACGCACAAAGGATGCGTTACTATTTCCGGGCAAACAACATCACCGAAAATGAGCACCAGGTGGTCATATTGCTCACCGCCTGCGGCCCGCATACGTTTGGGGTGATTAGGAGCCTTACGTACCCAGCTGTACCGGACACCAAAACATTTGATGAACTTGTGAACTTAGTGGGGCAGCATTTTAACCCAACCCCATCCATGATAGTCCAACGTTACCGGTTTAATACCGCTCAAAGGACCCCAGGAGAATCCCTTGCCGACTTTCTATCCAGGCTACGCAGGATTGCCGAGTACTGTGACTATGGTGAGACCTTGTCAGAATGTTATGCGACCGTTTGGTTTGTGGTATTAACAATGCGGCCACCCAGAGAAAGTTGTTAGCAGAGCCAACATTAACTTTTCAACAGGCCATTCAAATAGTATTGTCCCGAGAGAGCACAGAACGAGGAGTGCAGGAGCTACAGGGAATGGAGGTGCATGCCTTGGGGCGCAACCCCTTCCATCCGAAAGCGTCCCCGCACCCCTGCGGTACCTTGGGCGAGGCGACATCCGGATTGACGCCAGTGGCCGTCGGACATTCCTCCCCGAAGGGAGCCTTCTCCAGAACCAATGGATGAGGAGCCATGTCCGTGTCAGACTTGTGGGCCCCGGCCCCGTCGCGGACGCCAGTCCTGGGGGCGCCAGAGGCGCCGTCGTTCCGACCGAAACTGGGGCCATCCCAGAGGCCGTACCTTTCATTTGGATGAACCTGTGGCGACTACTCCCGATGACGTGGAGACGGAGGACGACTGCCTGCAGTTGCATTGTGTGGCAGCTCCCCATATGGCCCCCATTAAGGTGACAGTACGGGTCAATGGTCACCCGCTTGAGATGGAGTTGGACACTGGTGCAGAGGTCTCCGTGATCGCCCACAGGACATTCGACCGCATCAAGCAGGGTACACAGACCCTTACATTAACCGACACACAGGCCAGGTTGGCCACCTACACGGGGGAACCATTGGACATTGCAGGAACTACGATGACTCCTGTTGTTTCTGGACGCCAGGAGGGGAGTTTCCCACTTATCGTGGTGCGCGGCCTTGGGCCCAGCCTGTTGGGTCGGGACTGGTTGCACCATTTGCGGCTGCAGTGGCAGCACATCCTCCAAACAGTTTCTGGAGGGTTGACTGAGGTGCTAGGACGATACCCAGATGTATTCCAGCCTGGTTTGGGGAAAATAAAAGGGGCTGTAGCCCGTATCCAAGTCGAACCAGGAGCCACGCCCCGCTATTTCCGGGTTCGCCCGGTGCCATACGCCTTGCTCGAGAAGGTAGAAGGGGAGCTCACTCGTTTGGAGACTTTGGGTATTATCATGCCTGTCCGTTTCGTTGACTGCGCAGCACAAATTGTACCTGTAATGAAGCCAGATGCCACAGTTCGCTAGTGCGGCGACTATAAACTTGCAGTGAATACGGCTTCCTGACTCGACCGATACCCAATGCCTCGCATAGAGGATCTCTACGCAAAGCTTGCAGGCGGACTCTCGTTCACAAAATTAGATATGAGTCACGCCTACCTACAGTTGGAGCTGGACCCTGCCTCCCAGCCATATGTAACGATTAATACACACTGGGGCCTGTATGAATATACACGTTTGCCCTTTGGAATATCCTCTGCCTGCGCTATTTTTCAACGCATTATGGAGGGCATTTTGAGAGGTTTACCGCGTTGTTGCTGTTTACTTAGATGATGTTTTGATCACAGGGATGTCGGAGCCGGAACATTTGGAAAATTTGGAGGCTGTCCTTAGACGCTTTTCAGAGGCCGGCGTCCGTTAACGTCGCACAAAGTGCGTCTTTCAGGCGAAGGAAGTGGTCTGCCTGGGTTATCGGGTGGACCGTGAAGGTTTGCACCCCGTCGCAGAGAATGTGCGCGCGATTCAACAGGCCCCCGGTCCGACTGACACTTTGCATCTTCGTTCGTTTCTCGGCCTCGTAAACTATTACGGAAAGTTCCTCCCCAATCTGGCAACTACGCTGGCCCCGTTGAACCTTCTGCTGAAGAAGAATCACACCTGGGTTTGGGGTCAGCCGCAAGAAACCGCTTTCCGGCGGGTAAAACAACAATTGTTGTCGTCTGGGTTACTAACCCACTATGATCCTGGAAAGCCTTTGCTCGTCACATGTGATGCATCCCCGTATGGTATTGGGGCCGTCCTGTCCCACAAGATGGAGAACGGGGCCGAGCGGCCGATAGCTTTCGCCTCCCGCACATTAACTGCAGCAGAAAAGAAGTATGCGCAGATCGAGAAGAAGGGCCTGGCGGTGGTCTTTGCGGTGAAACGTTTCCACCAGTACGTATATGGCCGCCACTTCACTATCGTGTCTGATTATAAGCCTCTGCTGGGACCTTTCCGAGAGGATAAGCCAATACCGCCCATTGCTTCTGCACGGATCCAGCGCTGGGCTTTGTTGCTCGCTGCCTATGAGTATTCTCTGGAGCACAAACCAGGAACCCAGATAGGGAATGCCGACGCACTGAGCCGATTGCCTTTATCGACCGGCCCCATGTCGACCCCCACGACTGGTGAGGTGGTTGCAACCCTAAATTTTATGGATACCTTGCCTGTCACGGCATCACAGATCTGTGAGTGGACCCAGTCGGAGCCAGTCCTGTCAAAGGTTCGGCACATAGTCCTGTATGGCGGGCAGCATAGACAGCTCCCAGGCGAGTTGCTGGCATTTTCCTCCAAGCCGTCTGAATTCAGCGTGGAAGACTGTATCCTCTTGTGGGGGACGCGTGTGATTGTCCCGGAAAAAGGACAGGAGCTGATACTGAGAGACTTGCACAATGGGCATCCGGGTGTGACCAAAATGAAAATGTTGGCCCGGAGTTCTGTCTGGTGGCCAGGCCTCGACACCGACATTGAGAAGGTGGCCCAAAACTGCTCCATTTGCCAGGAGCATCAGAAGCTTCCGCCGGCCGCGCACCTACATCACTGGGAATGGCTAGGGCGGCCTTGGGCGAAAAGGTTCTCCGGACCTTTTCAAGGATCCATGTTCCTTCTATTAATCAACGCCCAGTCTAAATGCCTAGAGGTGCAACGTCCTGCACAACAATCGAGAAGATGCGTTTGTCTTTCAGTACTCATGGCCTCCCCGAGGTGCTGGTCACGGACAATGCCACTCCGTTCACAAGTTAGGAGTTTGCAAGGTTCATAAGAACATAAGAACATAAGAACTAGGAGCAGGAGTAGGCCATCTGGCCCCTCGAGCCTGCTCCGCCATTCAATTAGATCATGGCTGATCTTTTGTGGACTCAGCTCCACTTTCCGGCCCGAACACCACAACCCTTAATCCCTTTATTCTTCAAAAAACTATCTATCTTTACCTTAAAAACATGTAATGAAGGAGCCTCAACTGCTTCACTGGGCAAGGAATTCCATAGATTCACAACCCTTTGGGTGAAGAAGTTCCTCCTAAACTCAGTCCTAAATCTACTTCCCCTTATTTTGAGGCTATGCCCCCTAGTTCTGCTGTCACCCGCCAGTGGAAACAACCTGCCCGCATCTATCCTATCTATTCCCTTCATAATTTTAAATGTTTCTATAAGATCCCCCCTCATCCTTCTAAATTCCAACGAGTACAGTCCCAGTCTACTCAACCTCTCCTCATAATCCAACCCCTTCAGCTCTGGGATTAACCTAGTGAATCTCCTCTGCACACCCTCCAGCGCCAGTACGTCCTTTCTCAAGTAAGGAGACCAAAACTGAACACAATACTCCAGGTGTGGCCGCACTAACACCTTATACAATTGCAACATAACCTCCCTAGTCTTAAACTCCATCCCTCTAGCAATGAAGGACAACATTCCATTTGCCTTCTTAATCACCTGTTGCACTTGTAAACCAACCTTCTGTGACTCATGCACTAGCACACCCAAGTCTCTCTGAACAGCGGCATGCTTTAATATTTTATCGTTTAAATAATAATCCCGTTTGCTGTTATTCCTACCAAAATGGATAACCTCATATTTGTCAACATTGTATTCCATCTGCCAGACCCGAGCCCATTCACTTAACCTATCCAAATCCCTCTGCAGACTTCCAGTATCCTCTGCACTTTTCGCTTTACCACTCATCTTAGTGTCATCTGCAAACTTGGACACATTGCCCTTGGTCCCCAACTCCAAATCATCAATGTAAATTGTGAACAATTGTGGGCCCAACACGGATCCCTGAGGGACACCACTAGCTACTGATTGCCAACCAGAGAAACACCCATTTATCCCAACTCTTTACTTTCTATTCATTAACCAATCCTCTATCCATGCTACTACTTTACCCTTAATGCCATACATCTTTATCTTATGCAGCAATCTTTTGTGTGGCACCTTGTCAAAGGCTTTCTGGAAATCCAGATATACCACATCCATCGGCTCCCCGTTATCTACTGCACTGGTAATGTCCTCAAAAAATTCCACTAAATTAGTTAGGCATGACCTGCCTTTAACGAACCCATGCTGCGTCTGCCCAATGGGACAATTTCTATCCAGATGCCTCGCAATTTCTTCCTTGATGATAGATTCCAGCATCTTCCCTATTACCGAAGTTAAACTCACTGGCCTATAATTTCCTGCTTTCTGTCTACCTCCTTTTTTAAACAGTGGCGTCATGTTTGCTAATTTCCAATCCACCGGGACCACCCCAGAGTCTAGTGAATTTCGGTAAATTATCACTAGTGCATCTGCAATTTCCCTAGCCATCTCTTTTAGCACTCTGGGATGCATTCCATCAGGGCCAGGAGACTTGTCTACCTTTAGCCCCATTAGCTTGCCCATCACTCCCTCCTTAGTGATAACAATCCTCTCAAGGTCCTCACCTGTCATAGCCTCATTTCTATCAGTCGCTGGCATGTTATTTGTGTCTTCCACTGTGAAGACCGACCCAAAAAACCTGTTCAGTTCCTCAGCCATTTCCTCATCTCCCATTATTAAAACTCCCTTCTCATCCTCTAAAGGACCAATATTTACCTTAGCCACTCTTTTTTGTCTTATATATTTGTAAAAACTTTTACTGTCTGTTTTTATATTCTGAGCAAGTTTACTCTCATACTCTATCTTACTCTTCTTTATAGCTTTTTTAGTAGCTTTCTGTTGCCCCCTAAAGATTTCCCAGTCCTCTAATCTCCCAGCAATCTTTGCCACTTTATATGCTTTTTCCTTCAATTTGATACTCTCCCTTATTTCCTTAGATATCCACGGTCGATTTTCCCTCTTTCTTCCGTCCTTCCTTTTTGTTGGTATAAACCTTTGCTGAGCACTGTGAAAAATCGTTTGGAAGGTTCTCCGCTGTTCCTCAACTGTTCCACCATAAAGTCTTAGCTCCCAGTCTACCTTAGCTAGTTCTTCTCTCATCCCCTTGTAATCTCCTTTTTTTAAACACAAAACACTAGTATTTGATTTTACTTTCTCACCCTCCATCTGTATTTTAAATTCCACCATATTGTGATCGCTCCTTCCGAGAGGATCCCTAACTATGAGATCATGAATCAATCCTGTCTCATTACACAGGACAAGATCTAGGACCGCTTGTTCCCTCGTAGGTTCCATTACATACTGTTCTAGGAAACTATCGCGGATACATTCTATAAACTCCTCCTCACGGTTGCCTTGACCGACCTGGTTAAACCAATCGACATGTAGATTAAAATCCCCCATGATAACTGCTGTACCATTTCTACATGCATCAGTTATTTCTTTGTTTATTGCCTGCCCCACCATCTCGTTACTATTTGGTGGCCGATAGACTACACCTATCAGTGACTTTTTTCGCCTTACTATTCCTGATTTCCACCCAAATGGATTCAACCTTATCCTCCATAGCACCGATGTCATCCCTTACTATTGCCCGGATGTCATCCTTAAATAACAGAGCAACACCACCTCCCTTACCATCCACTCTGTCCTTCCGAATAGTTTGATACCCTCGGATATTTAACTCCCAGTCGTGACCATCCTTTAACCATGTTTCAGTAATGGCCACTAAATCATAGTCATTTACGATGATTTGTGCCACTAACTCATTTACTTTATTCCGAATACTATGAGCATTCAGGTAAAGTACACTTATGTTGGTTTTTTTACCTCTGTTTTGAATCTTAACATCTCCAGTTTTATTCCTTTTGTTATTACTGGGCCTATTCACTGTGCTCCCCTCAGTCACTGTACCTTGTACTGTCGCCCTTATGGATTTCTGACTATGTCTTCTCTGCCTTGCACTTTTCCCCTTACTTCCTTTTGTTTCTGTCCCTGTTTTACTACCTTCCAACTTCCAGCATTGGTTCCCATTCCCCCTGCCACATTAGTTCATGAAGATGAACGGCATACGCCATATCCGCACTGCCCCTTACCACCCGGCTTCAAATGGGTTGGCGCAGCGCGCAGTGCAGATATTCAAACGAGGCCTAAAGAAGCAGACTTCCGGGTCGATAGACACGAGACTGGCTCGTTTTCTGTTTTTATATAGGACCAGCCCCCATGCAGTGACTGGGATAGCTCCCGCAGAACTCCTAATGGGCCGGAGACTTCGCACCAGCCTTAGCATGTTTTTCCCGGACATTGGGCGCAAAAGTACGCCGCACACTAGAACGGCAGGGACATGGTTTTTCTCGGCATCGGCGGATTCAGCAGTTTATGCCCGGTGACCCAGTTCGTTCGGAATTTTGCTGGTGGTGTCCAGTGGGTCCCTGGTGTAATCTTTCGCCAAACGGGCCCTATCTCTTACCAGGTGCAAGCCCAGAGTCGCCTCCAGCGCAAACATGTAGACCACGTTCGGTCCAGCAGACTAATCCTTCCAAAGATTCCCTGCCCCTGGAGCTCATTTCTACAGCCACAGAGACCAGACACAGTGGAAAGTATTCCTCACAATTTTCCTCTGGTGCCTCACTCAAAGCCTGCGCAGGTCGTGACAGAACCGCGTGGAGATAAAGACGCCGAGATGACGGAGGCAGCGGACTCTGACTCCGAGATGGAGACACAGGACACCTCAGAGGGGGAATCCTCGGGTCACGGGCCGTGGATGTACAACCGTTACGCCGTTCATCACGGAAGTGCCGGTCTCCATCTCATTACACCCCGCCCGATCCAGCGCCTTGTGCAAATGGTGTCCGGCCTGCGGCAAAACAAGTCTGACGCCCTCCTTCGCCAGGGTCTTCGGTGGATTCCTTGGACTTTAGTGGGGGAGGGATGTTATAACCTGCCTGCCTACCATTAGCTGGGGACTAATGGCAATCCCACAATCCTATGGGAGTATGAGCTTCCCCAATGAGGTGGGGGGGGCGGAGAAATCATTAGCAGACTCCCTACATAAATAGAGCTGGCCAGTTTGGGACCAGCAGAGAGAGAGGAGTGAGCAGCAAGGGAAGTTGTTGCTGCTGTTGTATATATATGTTATTGTAAATAAATGTTAATTCTTTGTATCCTGAAAACTCGTGCTGGATTCCTCGTGGCCCTCACAAAGGTATGGTCACACTGAGGCCTTCAGGCTCAGCACATTGACCTTACTCTCCACTCTGCCTGCTGCCACCCACCCCTTAAATGCTGCTGATTTGTGCACTGGTCCTGATTTTAACTCAAAAGACATGTTTTGGGTGTTTTTCTATGTCTGAAAGATGCTTATTTGAAGCAGGAACAGACCTAGGGGAATCTAACACCTGGTCCACTTCCTCCCAGCTGCCCTCAGTCTCGGCAGGAAGATTTTGTTTTATTTATTTACAGGTTATGGCGTCGCTGGTTAGGTCAACATTAATTGCCTTTTAAAAGGCGGTGCTGAACTGCCTTCTGGAACTACTGCAGTCCTGGTGGTGTAGGTACACCCACAGTGCTGCTAGGGAGGGGATTCCAGGATTTTGAGCCAACGACAGTGAAGGAACAGCGATATATTTCCAAGACAGAATGGTGAGTTACTTGAAGGGGAACCTCCAGGTGGTGGTGTTTCCCATCTATCTGCTGTCCTTGTCCTTGTAGGTGGTGGTGGTCATGGGTTTGGAAGGTATTGTTGAAGGAGATTTTGTGAGATACTGCAGTACATCTTGCAGATTCTGCACATAGCTGTCACTGTGCGTCGATTGAATGTTTGTGGCTGGGGTGCCAATCAAGTGGGCTGCTTTGTCCTGAATGGTGTCGAGCTTCTTGAGTATTGTTGGAGCTGCACTCATCCAGGCAAGTGGAGAGTATTCCATTACACTCCTGACTTGTACTTTGGAGATGGTGGACAGGCTTTGGGGGGTCAGGAGGTGAGTTACTCGCCGTAGGACTCCTAGCATCTGACCTGCTCTTGTAGTCACAGTATTTATCGGGCTATTCCTGGGGGTTACCATTGACCAGAAACTTAACTGGACTAACCATATCAATGCTTTGGCTAAAAAGCAGGTCAAAGGCTTGGAATCCGGTGGTAAGTAACTCATCTCCTCACTCCTCAAAGCCTATCCACCATCTACAAGGCACAAGTCAGGGGTGTAGTGGAATACTCACCATTTACCTGATTGAATGCAGCTCCAATGATACTGAAGAAGTTGACACCATCCAGGACAAAATGCAGAGGCATCTAGCTGTAATTAGGAGTTTTAAGATTTAAAAGAGTGATTCTGTGAACTAGGGATTAAAATTAAAGTTCACTTGCTCAACAAGGGTTCAGAAGTTCATAAATATGCCTGGGCATAATTGTGTGCTAAAGGACACCAGTATGCTGTGGCATTGGATATATGTAGTATATCCTCTAACACAAGGCACTTCCTGAAAAAACATGAACTGGCCTCTGCAAATTGTGGATACATCACCTCAGTATGGCATTGATAAATTGGAAGACACCACAATCTGCCAATGGACAATTATAAAATTTAATGATGCCCCGAAATAAATTGACAACCGAATCCAGGAAACAGCGTTCTAATCTTAGGAGACAATTGTGTGGCAAGAAATTTACCATCTTCTGTATCTCTCAGTATCCTGTTTGCTTGAGGAATGTTGACTAGAATGAAGGATGTTGTCCAGCATGTGTGCTCAACATGCTTCCTGCTGGTTCAGCTTTAAAGAAAAAAAAATTTAGAGCACCCAATTTATTTTTTCCAATTAAGGGGAAATTTAGCGTGGTCAATCCACCTAGCCTGCAAATCTTTGGGTTGTGGGGGCAAAACCCAAGGCAAACATGGGGAGAATGTGAAAACTCCACACTGATAGTGACCCAGAGCCGGGATCAAACCTAGGACCTCTGCACTCTGAGGCAGCAGTGCTAATCACTGCGCCATTGTGCTGCCCGAATGGTTCAGTTCTTTTATGATATTAATATTGGAACTACACCGTTGGATTTTTCGATTCATTGGAGTCTCTCTAACATTCCTTAAGGTAAAGGTGTTGGGTGGATCACAGACTGGACGCGGACTACTTGTGATTTGTAAAACTGTGAGGAAATGTAACTGCACCACAGGAACGATAATACTGACCAATTGGAACCATTATGCTTTTTTTAAAGTATTTTTATTAGATTTTTAACATTTTAAATATAAAACAGAATACAAAATAAGAAAAATAACAAAACAATCCTCCTCGCACTTCAACCGATACACTCAAAAAATAATACTTCTCCCGAGGCCTTACTTCTGCCATGCCAACAAGCACCTTGTTCATCAGGCCTTCACGCTGCCTGCCTCCCTGACCCGCTGGCAGGGCTGAACTGCTGGACTCGAAGGGAAAGGTGTGAAGCAGCTGTGGAGTTGGTCAGAAGCTGGCGGGCAGGAAGGCCCGAAGCAACGTTCCAATATTGGCAGCCTTTTTAAATTTGGTGCTGGCACATCCGCCTCCATCAACTGGTGATGCGGCCGCTGCCTCAGTCCTTGAATGGTCAGCTGGCGCAAAATTCCGCCTGGGAATGGCAAGCACTAATGCCGGTCCTGTTTTCCTCTTCCCGTCGGGTCACGGAAAATTCTGGCCCTGGAGTTCAAATCCCAGTCTAGAGATACTCGTACCAAGTTCAGGCTGACATTCCATTACTGGGCTGCTACACTGACACAGATGCCATCTTTCAGATGAGGCATAAACTAAGGTGCCATCTGCTCTCTCAGATGGACATTAAGGTTTCCATGGCAATAGTTTGAAGAAAGGTAACTGGCTACCGTATTTCCCACATTACAGCGGGGTCCATATTTCCAAATTACTTAATTGCTGTAAAATGCTTTGGGATCGGAGGCATGGTAGCACAGTGGTTAACACTGCTGCCTCACAGCATCAGTAACCCGGATTCAATTCCGGCCTTGGGTGACTATCTGTGTGGAGTGTGCACATTCTCCCCGTGTGTGCGTGGGTTTCCTCCGGGTGCTCCGGTTTCCTCCCATAGTCCAAAGATGTGCAGGTTAGGTGGATTGGCCATGATCAGTGTGCGGGGTTATGGGAATAGGTCGGGGGAGTGGGCCGAGGGAGGGTCGGTGCAGACACGATGGGTTGAATGGCCTCCTTCTGCACTGTGGGGATTCTATGGATGTCCTGAGATTGTTCAGAAATGCAAGTTCTTTTCATTTTTAAAAATAAATATTTATTACCTACCCTGTATGATGTGGGTATGATGAAGGGAGGATTAAGTTAATGTGGCATTTGGAAATTATCCTTGGACAGTTTCCAGCTCTGATTTACAGCTGTACATGGGGTTAGTGAATGTGCAAGAGTCCAGCTGAAACCCGTTAGATTTTGTGGGGTTGGCATTTGTTTTCCTTTGCTGACAGATTTCCCACAGCCCTGGTGTTGTGACTGCCGGAGTTTGCAGAGCACATTTGCTCGTGGAGGGGTTGAACTACTCAAGGCCGTGTTGCCACTCATTGCACAGCCCTGCAAACATCTGACGTGTCAGCACGTGCAGCAAATCTGTGCCGACCGATAACCTGCCTCTATCTGGCTCTTCATCTATGCGTGGCTGCTCAGTGCAAAGATCCTTTGCAGCCATAACACACAATGATCACTATCAAACTGGCGTGCATATATAACACCCAAGGCTGTCTTCCAGGTATTTGAACTCTCGCAGAGTTCACACAAGAGGATGCCAACGGCAGTTGGGAGGTCGCTGAGCAATTGTCAGCTGCTTCTGCATTGCACAAGAGAGAAGCTGTTTCATCAAACTGACTGCCAAGCGTGCTGATTATTGTCTCGTCGCTGTTGGTGGAATCTTGCTCTGCGCATACTGGCTGCTGAACCAATGAAAGGTCCTAAATTAATAAAGGCCATGTTTTTTTGCTGTTGTGAAGAACTCCCGCAACCCTAATAAAAGCAAAGGTCGCATAACGGCCGTCTCTTCGCTTCCCCGACGGTTGGTTTTGGTAAAGATCGCCTGTAATGAGGCCGTATGAATTAACAGGCCTCTGGTTCCATTTCTGCAGCCAGGCAGTTACGATATACTGAAAACTCACAATGGCATGAGATCATGAGCACTTCCTCGGAGCCGCTCCCCCTCGGTCGCTGTAACCTCACCAGATTGTAGCAAGATCCCCGATCACCGTGGGTAAATCCGGGTCTTTGACAAAGTTATGACAGAGGAAAGATGGAATTTTTTGAGAAAATTATGTTTGGTTGGCTTGGGTTAACATGACCGTAGTAAACCTATCACTGAACTGTCACAAAGAACCTATTCAAAAGGATAGTATGTAAGAGATACACAAACTTGCGAAGGCCCCTGTAGAAACCATTGGTTTGCCTCATGTTAGCTGATCTCATCCTGAAAAGCAGTTTTCAGACTCTAGAATTGGCCTGAGTCAGGGAGAAGGTGAAAGGTCATCCAGGATTCCTTATCCATCACCGCTATACCCTCGGCATATATTGGCTCCCAGTCCCCAAACACCTCCACTTTAAAATTCTCACCTTCCATGGCTCTACCTCTCTCCATCACTCCCTATCCCCTACTTGTTGGGGAGACGGTGGCATAGTGTTAATGTCATTGGGCTAGTAATGCCGAGGCTACGGCTCTGGGGACAAGGGTTCAAATCCCATGGCAGCGGCTGGGATTTAAATTCATTTAATGATACCCGGAATTTAAAACTGGCCTCTGTAACAGCGACCATGTCCTCAGTCTAGTCCTGTGTCATAATTTCTTGGTCCTGGTTTTCGGGTTCTGCCATTGGTTGTTGCACAGTTGTCCCTTGCCTGTCGTTAAACAGGGGAAAGTATAAATGGACACTGGTTAGATATTGGCCTTTCACCTCTGTGACCCAGGTGAAGAATTCCTTCATCATGAGCTGCGGCAGCCTGAAGAGTTTGGGTGGTCTCGGATCAGGGGAATGAGTAACATCACAAAACTGATTCTCATTCTGTGCCAAACAGGTCGATGATTTCCTGGCAAGCACAGCTTGTGGCCCACGCTCGCCATCTGAAAGGCGAACCCCAAGGGCACCATTAAATATCTGACAGACAGCAGAACTGAGACGAAACAGGAGTGCCTCAGCAGATTGGAGCTCCATTCTCCAGACCCAACAGACTTTTCACATTGTAAAGGGGTTTGATGGAGTAGATGTAGGGAAAGTAATGAATAAATCCAATAAGGAATTCAGGAGATACTTGTTTCGCTTGAGATGTTGGGATTGTGGAGATCGCTTCCACATAGAGTGCGGTGAAGTGAATAGTACAGATGCGGTTAAGGAGAAGTTACAGAATAAATGAGAGAAAGGCTTCGAGGGATAGGCTGATTGAGTGCAATGAAATTGTGAGGGGGAGGGGCTAGGTTGCCTACATTAGTGGTTGAGTCTGAAACACTCAACTCATTTAAAAGGTAACTATCTGTATCTGAAGGGCTGGAACCTGCAAGACCAGGTTTTGGAAAGTGGGATTAAAATCAATCATCTCTGTGTCTTGGACAACATCCCAACAGTGACTTCAGTTGAAACATGCTTGATTATCTGGGAAGCACTTTGGGGCATCCCAGGTCATGAAAGGTGCTATACAAATGCAATTCTATCTTTCTTTCTGTGTAAATTGGCTGTCCTTCTCGGGGAGACTAACTGCAAAAGTCACATTGGGGTGAAATAAAGGCCTAGTTCTGACCATAGCCACCACTAATGTTCCTCATCCCGACCTGCACAAAATTAATTTTAGAAAAGGAATTACTCGTAGAGCGGGACAGAATTACGAATACTAAGTTGGTCAATTCAGGTTTGAGAACCCTTCAGGCATTTCAGTTATTGCTTTTTGTAGTGTAGGAGAGCACAGCGGTGTCATTAGCACTGCTGCCTCATAGCGACAGGGACCCGGGTTCAATTCTGACCTTGGGTGACTGTGCGGAGTCTGCATGTTCTTCCAGTGTCTGCGTGGGTTTCCTCCGGGTGCTCCGGTTTCCTCCCACAGTCCAAAGATGTGCAGGTTAGGTGGATTGACCATGATAAATTGGCCCAAGGTGGTGTTACGGGGATATTTTGGGATTCGGGTCTACGCAGGATTCTCTTTCAGAATATCGGTGTAGACTTGATGGGCCGAATGGCCTCCTTCTGCACTGTAGGCATTGTACGATTCTATATTGGAAAAGTGATGGGATCAATTCAGAGTCAAAGGCAGATGTGATGTTGAGAATATGATTCACGGACGCTGCCAAGTTATCCACTGCAATAAGAGGAATTTGATGGGACAGGCCACAGGTTAGCAGCAGTTCCAATCTCCCAACAACCCAAAGCACTTTACAGTCAGTAAAATATTCTTGAGGATTGGTCACTTGTAGTGTAGGAAATACAGTAATCAATTTGTACACAGCAAGATCTCACAATCAGCAATGCGACAATCACCACGGGCGGGGTTCTCTATCAGCTGATGCCAGTATCAGGAAACACAATTGGACAGAGAATCGGTTCCGATGGCAGAATGGCAGCGGTTACCGTTTCGACAGAAATCGCAATTCTCCATCGCCTCGACAGTGGCGTCACTGCATTCAACAACCCATGTACAGTTTGCATATCATTAGCGGCCCCGACCCGGTATTCTCCAGGGCTTCCGCAATTCTCCGCCTTCAACGACGCGGTTAATTTGTGCTTTTAATAATCGTGAAACCGCTGTCTTGGCTGCTGAGGGAGAGAGAGGTGGTAGGAGACGGAGGGGCGTGGCCGTGGACTGTCGGGCCGGACGCTGGTTCTGCAGAATGACGCCAGCTGTATGGGTGCCCCCCCCCCCCCCCCCCCCCCCCCCCCCAACCCTCCGCCATATCACACATCCCTTCTTTGATTCATACCTGTCACACTACGGGGGTGTGGGCCCTGGATTGGCAGTAACAGCAGGTCATCGGATGGAAGATGATGACAACCTGCTCTGCAATGAGATCTGGTGCTCCGCATAGCTCGTCAACGTCTGACTCCTGCCCACGGTAGTGCTTCAGGCCGTTTACCTGGGTGATCCCTGCATGCGAGCTGATCATTCCGTCACACGGGTGGGGGTGGTGTGGTGGTGAGGACAGTGTGGGGGTGAGGATGGTTTGGGGGTGAGGGCAGTGTGGGGGTGAGGATGGTGTGGGTGGTGTAGGGTGAGGATGGTTTGGGGATGAGGGCAATGTTGGGGTGAGGGTGGTTCGGGGTGAGGGTGGGGTGAGGGTGGTGGGGTGAGGATGGTTTGGGGGTGAGGGTGGTGTGGGGGTGAGGGCAGTGTGGGGGTGAGGGTGGTTTGGGGTGAGGGTCGTGTGGGGTGAGGGTGGTTTGGGGATGAGGGTGGTTTGGGGGTGAGGATGGTTTGGGGATGAGGGCAATGTGGGGGTGAGGTTGGTTTGGGGGTGAGGGTGGTTTGGGGGTGAGGATGGTTTGGGGATGAGGGCAATGTGGGGGTGAGGGTGGTTTGGGGTGAGGGTCGTGTGGGGTGAGGGTGGTTTGGGGATGAGGGTGGTTTGGGGGTGAGGTTGGTTTGGGGGTGAGGGTGGTTTGGGGTGAGGGTCATGTGGGGGTGAGGGTGGTTTGGGGGTGAGGGCAGTGTGGGGGTGAGGGTGGTTTGGGGGTGAGGTTGGTTTGGGGGTGAGGGTGGTTTGGGGTGAGGGTCATGTGGGGGTGAGGGTGGTTTGGGGGTGAGGGCAGTGTGGGGGTGAGGGTGGTTTGGGGGTGAGGGTGGTTTGGGGGTGAGGGTGGTTTGGGGGTGAGGGTGGTTTGGGGTGAGGGTCGTGTGAAGGTGGTGTGGGGGTGAGGGTGGTTTGGGGTGAGGGTGGTTTGGGGGTGAGGGTGGTTTGGGGTGAGGGTCGTGTGGGGGTGAGAGTGGTGTGGGGGTGAGGGTGGTTTGGGGGTGAGGGTGGTTTGGGGTGAGGGTCGTGTGAAGGTGGTGTGGGGGTGAGGGTGGTGTGGGGATGAGGGTGGTGTGGGGGTGATGGTGGTGTAGGGTGAAGACAGTGTGGGGGTGAGGGTGGTGTGGGTGGTTTGGGGGTGAGGATGGTTTGGGGATGAGGGCAATGTGGGGTGAGGGTGGTGTGGGGGTGAGGGTGGTTTGGGGGTGAGGACAATGTGGGGGTGAGGGTGGTTTGGGGGTGAGGATGGTTTGGGGTTGAGGGTGGTTTGGGGGTGAGGGTGGTTTGGGGGTGAGGGTGGTTTGGGGTGAGGGTGGGGGGTGAGGGTGGTATGGGGGGGTGAGGGTGGTGTGGGGGTGAGGGTGGTGTGGGGGTGAGGACAGTGTGGGGGTGAGGGTGGTGTGGGGGTGAGGATGGTGTGGGGTGAGGATGGTTTGGGGGTGAGGGTGGTTTGGGGGTGAGGGTGGTTTGGGGGTGAGGGCAATGTGGGGGTGAGGGTGGTTTGGGAGTGAGGGTGGTTTGGGGGTGAGGATAGTTTGGGGGTGAGGGTGGTTTGGGGGTGAGGGTGGTTTGGGAGTGAGAGTGGTTTGGGGGTGAGGGTGGTGTGGGGGTGAGGGTGGTTTGGGGGTGAGGCCAATGTGGGGTTGAGGGTGGTTTGAGGGTGAGGACAATGTGGGGGTGAGGGTGGTTTGGGGGTGAGGGTGGTGTGGGGGTGAGGGTTGTGTGGGGGTGAGGATGGTGTGGGGATGAGGGCAATGTGGGGGTGAGGATGGTTTGGGGGTCAGGGTGGTTTGGGGTGAGGACAATGTGGGGGTGAGGGTGGTGTGGGGGTCAGGGCGGCGTGGGGGTGAGGATGGTTTGGGGGTGAGAGTGGAGTGAGGGTGGTGTGGGGGTGAGAGTGGTTTGGGGCTGAGGGTGGTTTGGGGCTGAGGGTGGTGTGGGGCTGAGGGTGGTTTGGGGGTGAGGGTGGTGTGGGGGTCAGGGTGGTGTGGGGGTGAGGGTGGTTTGGGGCTGAGGGTGGTTTAGGGCTGAGGGTGGTGTGGGGCTGAGGGTGGTTTGGGGCTGAGGGTGGTTTGGGGGTGAGGGTGGTGTGGGGGTGAGGGTGGTGTGGGGGTGAGGGTGGTTTGGGGGTGAGGGTGGTTTGGGGGTGAGGCCAATGTGAGGTTGAGGGTGGTTTGGGGGTGAGGACAATGTGGGAGTGAGGGTGGTTTGGGGGTGAGGGTGGTGTGGGGATGAGGGCAATGTGGGGGTGAGGATGGTTTGGGGGTGAGGGTGGTGTGGGGATGAGGGCAATGTGGGGGTGAGGGTGGTTTGGGGGTGAGGGTGGTTTGGGGGTGAGGACAATGTGGGGGTGAGGGTGGTGTGGGGGTCAGGACGGCGTGGGGGTGAGGAATGTTTGGGGGTGAGGGTGGTTTGGGGGTGAGGATGGTTTGGGGGTGAGGGTGGTTTGGGGGTGAGGGTGGTTTGGGGGTGAGGGTGGTTTGGGAGTGAGGGTGGTTTGGGAGTGAGGGTGGTTTGGGAGTGAGGGTGGTTTGGGAGTGAGGGTGGTTTGGGAGTGAGGGTGGTTTGGGGGTGAGGGTGGTGTGGGGCTGAGGGTGGTTTGGGAGTGAGGGTGGTTTGGGGCTGAGGGTGGTTTGGGGCTGAGGGTGGTGTGGGGCTGAGGGTGGTGTGGGGCTGACGGTGGTTTGGGGCTGAGGGTGGTTTGGGGCTGAGGGTGGTTTGGGGCTGAGGGTGGTTTGGGGGTGAGGGTGGTTTGGGGCTGAGGGTGGTTTGGGGGTGAGGGTGGTGTGGGGGTGAGGGTGGTGTGGGGGTGAGGGTGGTTTGGGGGTGAGGCCAATGTGGGGTTGAGGGTGGTTTGGGGGTGAGGCCAATGTGGGGTTGAGGGTGGTTTGGGGGTGAGGGTGGTGTGTGGGTGAGGGTGGTTTTGGGGTGAGGGTGGTGTTGGGGTGAGGGTGGTTTGGGGGTGAGGATGGTGTGGGGATGAGGGCAATGTGGGGGTGAGGGTGGTTTGGGGGTGAGGGTGGTGTTGGGGTGAGGGTGGTTTGGGGGTGAGGGTGGTGTTGGGGTGAGGGTGGTTTGGGGCTGAGGGTGGTTTGGGGATGAGGGCAATGTGGGGGTGAGGATGGTTTGGGGGTCAGGGTGGTTTGGGGTGAGGACAATGTGGGGGTGAGGGTGGTTTGGGGGTGAGGGTGGTTTGGGGGTGAGGACAATGTGGGGGTGAGGGCGGCGTGGGGGTGAGGATGGTTTGGGGGTGAGGGTGGTTTGCGGGTGAGGGAAGTGTGGGGGTGAGGGTGGTTTGGGGGTGAGGGTGGTTTGGGGTGAGGGTCGTGTGGGGGTGAGGGTAGTTTGGGGGTGAGGGTGGTTTGGGGTGAGGGTCGTGTGGGGGTGAGGGTGGTTTGGGGGTGAGGGTGGTTTGGGGTGAGGGTCGTGTGGGGGTGTGGGTGGTTTGGGGGTGAGGGTGGTTTGGGGTGAGGGTCGTGTGGGGGTGAGGGTGGTTTGGGGGTGAGGGTGGTTTGGGGTGAGGGTCGTGTGGGGGTGTGGGTGGTGTGGGGTGAGGGTGGTTTGGGGGTCGTGTGGGGGTGAGGATGGTTTGGGGATGAGGGCAATGTGGGGGTGAGGATAGTTTGGGGATGAGGGCAATGTGGGGGTGAGGGTCGTGTGGGGGTAAGGGTCGAGTGGGGGTGAGGGTGGAGTGGGGCTGAGGGTGGTTTGGGGGTGAGGGTGGAGTGAGGGTGAGGGTGGTGTGGGGTGAGGGTGGTGTGGGGGTGAGGGTGGTGTGAGGGTGAGGATAGTTTGTGGATGAGGGTGGTGTGGGGTGTGGGGTGTGGGTGGTGTGAGGGTGAGGGTGGCTTGGGGGTGAGGGTGGAGTGAGGGTGAGGGTGGTTTGGAGGTGAGGGTGGAGTGAGGGTAACGATGGTGTGGGGGTGAGGGTGGTTTGGGGGTGGTTTGGGGGTGAGGGTGGAGTGAGGGTGAGGCTGGTTTGGGGGTGAGGGTGGTGTGGGGTGAGGGTGGAGTGAGGGTGGTTTGGGGGTGAGGGTGGTTTGGGGTGGTTTGGGGGTGAGGGTGGAGTGAGGGTGAGGGTGGTTTGGGGTGAGGGTGGTTTGGGGTGAGGGTGGTATGGGGGTGAGGGTGGTGTGGGGTGAGGGTGGTGTGAGGGTGGTTTGGGGGTGAGGGTAGTGTGGGGGTGAGGGTGGAGTGAGGGTGAGGGTGGAGTGAGGGTGAGGGTGGTGTGAGGGTGAGGGTGGTTTGGGGGTGAGGGTGGTGTGGGGGTGAGGGTGGTTTGGGGGTGAGGGTGGTTTGGGGGTGAGGGTAGTGTGGGGGTGAGGGTGGAGTGAGGGTGGAGTGAGGGTGGTTTGGGGGTGAGGGTGGTGTGGGGGTGAGGGTGGAGTGAGGGTGAGGGTGGTGTGGGGTGAGGGTGGTTTGGGGTGAGGGTGGTGTGGGGTTGACATTTGGCACGGGGGCCACAGCTCAGCAGGCCCTCACTTCCTCGCCGGCGGCCATTCTCCACCCTGGCGACTTCCCCTTCCTCCGGTCCAACCATGTCCAGGGTCCTCTGGTTCAGCCATGGTGAGGGGCCTTCTCCTGTGGGGCAGAAACAGACCAACGCATGCAGCCCAGGGGATGGGTAGTTGGCAGCTTCAGTGGCCAGGACACCTGGCCATGGTGGCCGGTATGGGTGCCGGTATGTGATGCAGGGTGGGGGTCGGTCGGAGGGGAGTGGAGTTACGGGTATGTGGGATGGAGGTTGCTGCCAGGGTTACAGTGCTACCTACTCACCCTGGCTGCCCTGAGGAGGTTGTGCAGTTTCTTCCTGCTCTGCAGACTGGTGCGGATGGTGTTGCTGGTGGCACTGACTGCCTCTGCCACCTGCACCCAGCCACTGCAACTGGCGGCGACTGGCAGCCTCCTTCCCGGGCTGGTGTACAGGGTGGCCTGCCTCTCCTCCACCGCGTCCAGGAGGGTCTTGAGCTTGGCGTCTGTGAATCTTGGCGCTGCTCACCTTGCTGCCATCCTGTTGGCTGGGATGCTGTGTGTGGGGAGTGAAGTGTGTATAAAAGCAAATTACTGCGGATGCTGGAATCTGAAACGAAAGAGAAAATGCTGGAAAATCTCAGCAGGTCTGGCAGCATCTGTAGGGAGAGAAAGAGCTAACGTTTCGAGTCAAAGCTGAAGTGTGTATTTGCAGCTGCAAAGCTTCCTGAGTGTCAGTCACAGAACGGCACCATTTTTCATTGGAATCGATTGTGTTCCACGTGGCACCAGTGCTAACCCCTCAACAGTCACTGAATCAGTCCAGGTGTGGTGCCAGTTTTGCTGTAGTGGAACTCCACGAATCCTGCCCCGGTGTCAACACTTAGGCCGGGATTCTTCGACCTCCCCCGCCGGTCAGGGCAGGTTAAACCTTGGTGATAATGATCCTGTCGTTTCAGGCCTGATCCTCCAGAGACAGTCTGGCAGTTCCCTTTGTCGCAACCTGGAGCACCCTGTGCTCGGACCAAGGTGCAATGTTGCCTCTCCATGGGCCCCTTTCCGGATGGACGTTGCTAATGTACCTCCAGGTACCTTAACTCCAGCCTAAACCTCTTTGGGTCTCCAGCACTGAGATGTAGACAGAGTGTGCGAGCAGAGACCAACACCCTCCCCACCCCACCCCCCCCGGGAATTTGGATACTGGCCCCCTGTTTATTAGGAATGGACAGGTGCTGGATTGTAGTAGGATGTTCTTATGAAGCTGTGCTTGAGGTTGATAGAATCTTCAGCATTGGAAAAGCGATGTTGTCAGATAAAAATTCAGAAATGTACATTAAGAGCCAGGGGAAGCCTCAGGCCATTTTCCTCCAGTAGCTGAAACTTAGTGAATGTTGGCCAGCTGTTTGCCTGTGGGGCTTTCAGGCCCCACTACATTCTCACTCCCGTTAGGACTTCACTGCTTCAGGACTTCAGCGTGATCCTCCTGCCAGAATTTCATTCCATCAGTGAGCTTTGACACTGATTGGTCCACACAGTAAAGATAAATATCTACACCCCACCCACCGATATCCTGCACATTCACACTCATTTTTAACTGTTCCAGAAGGTGGAAATGAATGCACCAGACTTTTTCCCTCCTTTTTGACCATGGATTCAGTGATTTGGTACTTGGCCTTTCCCTGAAGATTATAAGCTCTCTAGCGGCCAGGGGGCATCATCACAATGCTCCAGGAATCAATACTGTGTGGGACTGGATTAACAGGCCATATGGCCTATTCCTGCCCATTACACACAAACATACATGCAGTTGCACACACAGTCACACACGCAGTCACACATGAGGTCACACACAATTACACACGCAGTCACACATGCTGTCACACATGAGGTCACACATACAGTCACACACACACACACGCAGTCACATGAGGTCACACACACAGACGCACACACAGACACATGCAGTCCACACATGCAGTCACACATGAGGTCACACACGCACATAGACACACACACATGCAGTCACACACGCAGACATATAAACACACACACAGTCACACATACGTGCAGTCACACAACCGCACACACAGTCACACGTGAGGTCACACACACAGTCATACACACACGAACACACACATATGCAGACATGTAAACACACACATGCAGTCTCACACAACCACGCAGTCACACAGACACACACATGCACAGTCACAGACATAAAAACATAGAAAATAGAAGCAGGAGGAAACCATTCAGCCCTTCGAACCTTCTCCGCCATCCATTATGATCCTGGCTGATCATCAAATTCAATACACTGATCCTGCCTTCCCCCCATATCCCTGAATCCCTTCAGCCCCAAGAGTCAAATCTAATTCCTTCTTGAAATTACACAATGTTTTGGTCTCAATTACTTTCTGTGGTAGTGAATTCCACAGATTCACCACTCTCTTGGTGAAGTCCTAAAAGGTTAACCCTTATCCGCAAACTGTGATCTCTAGTTCTGGACTCCTCCACTATTGGGAACATTCTTTCTGAATCTACCCTGTCTAATCCTATTGGAATTTTGTAAGTTTCTATGAGATCCCCCTTCACTCTCCTGAACTCCAATGAATATAATCCTAACTGATTTCGTCTCTCCTCATATGACAGTCCTGCCATCGCAGGAATCAGCCTGGTAAATCTTCGCTGCACTCCCTCCATAGCAAGAACACCTTTCCACAGATAAGGACACCAAAACTGCACATAATACTCAGCCTGTCCAAATGCTGCTGAAGCATCTCTGGATCCTCCTCACAGTTCACCCACCCACTCAACTTTGTAAATAATGGGCGGGATTCACCAAAAATGGGGCTATGTCCCCATGTCGGCATGAAAACAGTCGCCAACCACTCCAGTGTCAACGGCCCCCGAAAGTGAGGAATTCTCCCCTTTCCAGGGGGCTAGGTTGGTGCCGGAATGGTTCCCGCAGCTCCAGCCGGCAGGGAACGGCCCTCGCAAGTTCGCACATGTGCGGAATGGTCCGCGTGAGTTCGAGCATGCGTGAAATGGCTGGCGTATTTCTGCGCATGCGCAGGGTTCCATTCTCCACGACGGTTCCCAGGCAGTATGGCGGAGCCCGACATGGGCCCGGCGCAAAGTAAAGTAGGCCCCCACGAAACCAACCCGCCCGCCGATCGGTCGGCCCCGATCGCGGGCCAGGCCACCGTGGGCACCCCCCCCCCCCCAGGACGGCCCCCGCACACTTACCTTCCAGGTCCCGTGTGTGAGGTGAGTAATCACACCAGCGGGACTGAGCCAACCTCGTCGTCCACTCGGCCCATTGGGGCCCGGAGAATCACCGGGGGAGGGGGGGGGGGGGGGCTGCTAACGGCCCCCGACCGGTGCGGTGGGATTCCCGCCGCCGCCCGAAAAACGGCGCCGGAGAATAGGGAAGTCGGCATCGGGCGGCAGGGCGGGATTCGCGACTCCCCCCCGGGGATCCCGGCAAATACGTTTCGTTCCCACATGCAAGTCATTAACATACAATGCGAACAGTTGGGGTCCTAGCACAGATTCCTGCAGTACTCCATTAGTCACTGCCTGCCAATCAGAATAATGACTCATTTGTTCCAACTTTTTGCTTCCTGTCTTCTAACCAGCTTGCTATCCATCTCAAGATGGCACGGTAGCACATGTGGCTGACACTGTGGCTTCACAGCGCCAGGGTCCCAGGTTCGATTCCGGCTTGGGTCACTGTCTGTGCGGAGTCTGCACATCCTCCCCGTGTCTCCATGGGTTTCCTCCGGATGCTCCGGTTTTCTCCCACAGTCCAAAGACGTGCAGGTTAGGTGGATTGGCCATGATCAATTGCCCTTAGTGCCCAAAAAGTTTAGATGGGGTTATTGGGTCATGGGGATAAGGTGGAAGTGTTGGCTTAAGTGGGTCGGTGCAGACTCGATGGGCCAAATGGCCTCCTTCTGCACTGTATGTTCTATGTTCTAAGACACTACCTGTAATCCCATGCGCTTTAACTTTACGTATTAATCTGCTATGTGAGACCTTGTCAAAAGCCTTCTGAAAGTCTAAATAAACCACATCCACGTTCTCCCTGGTCAACTCTACTCGTCACATCTTCAAAGAATTCTAGTAGATTTGTCAAGCATGATTTTCCTTTCATAAATCCATGCTGACTTTGTCTGATTACACCACTGCTTCCCAAATGTCTCACACACACACAGTCACACACACATGCAGACACACACACAGTCTCATACAAGCAGTTACCTATGCAGTCACTCACATGCAGACACATATCCATACATGCAGTCACACACACACACAGTCACACACACACACAGTCACACACAGATGCAGACACACACACAGTCTCATACAAGCAGTTACCTACGCAGTCACTCACATGCAGACACATATCCATACATGCAGTCTCACACACACACAGTCACACACACACACACACAGTCACACATATGCATTCACACACATATACTCATACATACACACAGCCACACACACAGAAGAGCAGATGCACACACACATGCACAGACAGTCACTCAAACACACACAGACACACGTGCACACATAAACACACTTGCTTATACATACTCGCACATGCATGACCATTCACTTGGCATGTGAACACTCACGCACTCACATGCAAACACAGGAACACACCCTCAGACTCTCAAGCTGGAATAAGTGGATAATGATCAGGATTCAGAATTCCAGTTGCCTTTCTCCCCTCTTCCCAATCCGGGCACTGAGGCTCACCTACTATTGCCCCAAATAACTTAGTGCAAACTGCTCTCCAAATTTGGGATCACCTTGGTGTGTCAGACTGCATATGAGGCCATGCAGTGTATATACTCACTGAGCCTTGGGGCAGAACTGGCAATTTTAAATCTTTAAAATAGGCATATGTAATGAATGAATAATGCAGGTTGCACCATGTTATCAAACATTTAAAATCTAACAGATTCCAAATATTCCAGAAAGGTATATGAAACTTCAGTTAATAATTCATGGCTGCATTGTTCTTAAATAATTCTGCCCGACATCCACACTTAATCTATAAAGGACAAATCTCTTTTCAAAAAGCAGTGCGGTACTCCCCACCAACATAGGTAGTTGAGGCCAAAACGTTGTGTTGTTTCAAGGAATTAGATATAGCTCTTGTTGCTAAAGGGATCTGGTTGGGGGGGGGGGGGGGGGGAAAGGCAGGATCAAGGTATTGAACTTAAAGAATGGCAAAGCAGGCTCAAAGGGCCGAATGGCCTCCTCCTGCTTATATTTTCTATGTTTCTATGCAACACATCTGTGGTATGATACCATTGTCGCTTCACAGCTCCAGGGTCCCAGGATCGATTCCTGGCTTGGGTCACTGTCTGTGCGGAGCCTGTATGTCCTCCCCGTGTCTGTGTGGGATTCCTCCGGGTGCTCCGGTTTCCTCTCACAGTGCAAAGATGTGCAGGTTAGGTGGATTGGCCATGCTAAATTGCCCTTAGTGTCCAAACAAAGGGCAGGTGGGATGTGGGCTTAAGTAGGGTGCTCTTTCCAAGGGCCAGTGCAGCCTCGATGGGCCGAAAGGCCTCCTTCTGCACTGTAAATTCTACGATATGATGATTTGAGTGTGTGGGGCAGGAAATGACTTCCCTTCCCCTCAACTGTGAGACTGTGAAGCAAAGTCGAGGAGAATCTGAACCTGCGTCCGTCACCCATCATACTGGGGGTTCCTCTGCTCCAACATGTGTACCCTCTGCTTGACAAGGGTTACTTTATGGAGCTGACAGAAACATAGCAAAAGATCCGTATGTTACCCGACTCATAATCCAGGGAAATGCGAGTTCAAATCCCACCACGGGATTAAATATTTCTGCAAATGACCGTGAAGCTATCAGAATGTTACAAAACCCAACTGGTGACCGCTCGAGAAGAAAATCTGCTGTCTTTACCCGGTCTGATCTACTTGTGAGTCTGGCTCCACACCGATGTGATTGATTCTGAACTACCCTCTGAACTATCCCAGCAAACCACTCACTCAGCTCTGTCAAACCTGCTTCCAAGCAGCTCACAGGGAAGGCCCATCATCACCATCTCAAGCAGTAAATTGAGGTCCTTTCTGCCTATCTGGGTGGGCACTATTTCAAAGACGAGCAAGGGGGTTATCCCTGGCCAATGTTTATCCCTCAATGAAGGTGGCACAGTGGTTAGCACTGCTGCCTCACAGCATCAGGGATTCAATTCCAGCCACGGGTGTGTGGAGTTTGCACTTTCTCCCTGTGTCTGCGTGGGTTTCCTCCAGGTGCTCCGGTTTCCTCCCACAGTACATAGATCTGCAGGTTAGGTGGATTCGCCATGCTAAATTGCCCCTAGGTAGGTTACAGGAATAGGGTGGGGGGTTTGGGCCGAGGTTAAGTGCTCGATGGGCCGACAGCTCTCCTTCTGCACTGTACGGATTCCATGGTTCTATTCTTTTTTTAATATAAAATTTAGAGTAACCAATTCATTTTTTCCAATTAAGGGGCAATTTATCGTGTTCAATCCACCTACCCTGCACATCTTTGGGTTGTGGGGGTGAAACCCACGCAAACACGGGGAGAATGTGCAAACTCCACACGGACAGTGACCCAGAGCCGGGATCGAACCTGGGACCTCGGTGCCGTGAGGCAGCAGTGCTAACCACGGCGACACCCGCTGCCCTCTTATGGGTCTATTCTATGAGCTGATCAACATCATAAAAAGCAAATAATCTGGTCATTAATTTGCTGTTTCGTTAATAACTGTTGGCAGGGTATGAATGTTAGTCTGTGCTGTCAACACAAACAAAGCAGAACAGGCAATAAGTGGCAGCCTCACTTGTGACTGAGTGAATTTAGAGAAGCTTTTAGGCCTCTGAATGATACCACAATATCTACATAGCCAAATACTGGCACTCAGCTATCTGTGTTATGAGAGGCTACGACCCCTACATTCCATCTCTTTTCCAACCCCTCAATTATAATCTGGTACCAACTCGCTCCAACAAGCCTACAGTCCACATTCCAGATAGATGAAATACTGCACATCTCACTAATCGCAGGGATACCTCAGTAAGGTGATTCCGGACATGGGATATCATTTCGGGCCTGTGGTCACAGCCTTTCCCAGTGCCTCAGATAGTGTTTCTTATTGGCTTTTCCCCATTGTGCTTCTGCAGGTCAGAGCGATTACTGAATCCCTCCCCACACTCGGAGAAGGCGAATCACTTCACCCCAGTGTGACTGTGCCGATGGGCGTCCCGTCCAGATGGGGATTTGAGCCCGTCCCCCATGGTTTCCACATTCCCATGGTTCCTCCATGGTGCGCCTGTCCTTGTGTGGTGTCAGGCCCAAACAGCTTGACCACACGGAGAACATGCATATCGTCCCCCTCACTGTGGATGGTGCGATTGTTTTTCAGGCTCTGTAGCTGTTTAAAGTTTGTTCTGCAGTCAGAGCACTGGAACACTCGCACCCGGAGGTGTGTGTGTGTCCCGATGCTTCTCTCGTTACAAAATGTATGAGGGAATTCAGTCTGGTTTCCCGCTCCCCATCATTACTCAGCCTGTGAGAGCTCATTCAATGCAAAATGCCTGAAGACTTTCACCTAAAGTTAGATACTGCCAGTATCCTTGGGAAATGTCCCATGGTACAACAACCACAACTTACATTTATATAGCATCTTTGTTGTAGTCAAGTGTTCCAAGGTGATTGGCAGAAGTGCAGATGAGATTTTCAAGCCCCACCAGTGCTAGATTAACTGGTCCCACTAACGTCTGTTCCATTTTACATGGCTCTCCTCTCCCCATGCTGCCTCTCCTCTCCCCATGCTGCCTCTCCTCTCCCAGTGCTGCCTCTCCTCTCCCCATGCTGCCTCTCCTCTCCCCATGCTGCCTCACCTCTCCCCATGCTGCCTCTCCTCTCCCCATGGTGTTTCTCCTCTCCCCATGCTGCCTCTCCTACCCCATGGGGTTTCTCCTCTCCCCATGCTGTCTCTCCTCTCCCCATGCTGCCTCTCCTCTCCCCATGCAGTTTATCCTCTCCCCATACTGCCTCTCCTCTCCCGATGCTGTCTCTCCTCTCCCCATGCTGCTTCTCTCCCCATGTTGTCTCCCCTCTCCTCACACTCTCTCCTCTCCCCATGCTGTTTCTCCTCTCCCCATGCTGTCTCTCCTCTCCCCATGCTGTCTCCCTCTCCCCATGCTGTCTCTCCTCTCCCCATGCTGTCTCCCTCTCCCCATGCTGTCTCTCCTCTCCCCATGCTGTCTCCCTCTCCCCATGCTGTCTCTCCTCTCCCCATGCTGTCTCCCTCTCCCCATGCTGTCTCTCCTCTCCCCATGCTGTCTCCCTCTCCCCATGCTGTCTCTCCTCTCCCCATACTGTTTCTCCTCTCCTGATGCTGTTTCTCCTCTCCCCATGCTGTCTCTCCTCTCCCCATGCTGTCTCCTCTCCCCATGCTGTCTCTCCTCTCCCCATGCTATCTCTTTTCAACCCATGCTGTTTCTCTTCTCCCCATCCTGTATCTCCTCTCCCGATGCAGTCTCCTTCCCCTCATGCTGCTTCTCCTCTCCCCATGTTGTCTCCCCTCTCCTCACACTCTCTCCTCTCCCCATGCTGTTTCTCCTCTCCCCATGCTGTCCCTCCTCTCCCCATGCTGTCTCCCTCTCCCCATGCTGTTTCTCCTCTCACCATGCTGTCTCTCCTCTCCCCATGTTGTTTCTCCTCTCCCCATGCTGTCTTTCCTCTCCCCATGCTGTCTCTCCTCTCCTCATGCTGTCTCCCTCTCCCCATGCTGTTTCTCCTCTCCCCATGCTGTCTCTCCTCTCCCCATGTTGTTTCTCCTCTCCCCATGTTGTCTCCCCTCTCCGCATGCTGTCTCAGCTCTCCCCATGCTGTCTCTCCTCTCCCCATGCTGTCTCCCTCTCCCCATACTGTTTCACCTCTCCCCATGCTGTCTCTCCTCTCCCCGTGCTGTTTCTCCTCTCCCCACGTTGTTTCTCCTTCCCCATGCTGTCTCTTCTCTCCTCTCCCCATGCTGTCTCACCTCTCCCCATGCTGTCTCTCCTCTCCCCATGCTGTCTCTCCTCTCCCCACGTTGTTTCTCCTCTCCCCATGCTGTCTTCCTCTCCACATGTTATCCCTCCTCTCCCCATGCTATCTCTCCTTTCCCCATGCTGTTTCTCCTCTCCCCATGCTGTCTCTCCTCTCCCCATGCTGTCTCTCCTCTCCCCATGCTGTTTCTCCTCTCCCCACGTTGTTTCTCCTCTCCCCATGCTGTCTCTCCTCTCCCCATGCTGTCTCACCTTTCCCCATGCTGTCTCTCCTCTCCCCATGCTGTCTCTCCTCTCCCCACGTTGTTTCTCCTCTCCCCATGCTGTCTCTCCTCTCCCCATGCTGTCTCTCCTCTCCCCATGCTGTCTCTCCTCTCCCCACGTTGTTTCTCCTCTCCCCATGCTGTCTCTCCTCTCCCCATGCTGTCTCTCCTCTCCCCATGCTGTCTCCTCTCCCCATGCTGTCTCTCCTCTCCCCACGTTGTTTCTCCTCTCCCCATGCTGTCTCCTCTCCCTATGCAGTCTCTCCTCTCCCCATTCTGTCTCTCCTCTCCCCATGTTGTTTCTCCTCTCCCCATGCTGTCTCTCCTCGCCCCATGCTGTCTCCCTCTCCCCATGCTGTCTATCCTCTCCCATGCTGCCTCTCCTCTCCCCATGCTGTCTCTCCTCTCCCATGCTGTCTCTCCTCTCCCCATGCTGTCTCTCCTCTCCCCATACTGTTTCTCCTCTCCCCATGCTGTTTCTCTTCTCCCCATCCTGTATCTCCTCTCCCCATGCTGTCTCCCTCTCCCCATGCTGTCTCCCTCTCCCCATGCTGTCTCCCTCTCCCCATGCTGTCTCCCTCTCCCCATGCTGCCTCTCCTCTCCTCATGGTGTCTCTCCTCTCCTCATGCAATCTCTCCTCTCCCCATGCTGTCTCCCTCTCCCCATTCTGTTTCTCCTCTCTCCATGCTGTTTCTCCTCTCCCCATGCTGTCTCTCCTCTCCCCATGCAATCTCTCCTCTCCCCATGCTGTTTCTCCTCTCCCCATGCTGTTTCTTCTCTCCCCATGCTGTTTCTCTTCTCCCCATCCTGTATAGAACATAGAACATTACAGCGCAGTACAGGCCCTTCGGCCCACGATGTTGCACCGTCCTGTGAAACTCTTCTAAAGTCCCTCTACACTATTCCCTTATCGTCCATATGCCTATCCAATGACCATTTGAATGCATTTAGTGTTGGCGAGTTCACTACTGTTGCAGGCAGGGCATTCCACGCCCTTACTACTCTCTGAGTAAAGAATCTACCTCTGACATCTGTCCTATATCTATCTCCCCTCAATTTAAAGCTGTGTCCCCTCGTGCTGGACATCACCATCCGAGGAAAAAAGCTCTCACTCTCCACCCTATCTAATCCTCTGATCATCTTGTATGCCTCAATTAAGTCACCTCTTAACCTTCTTCTCTCTAACGAAAACAGCCTGAAGTCCCTCAGCCTTTCCTCATTTGATGTTCCTTCCATACCAGGCAACATTCTTGTAAATCTCCTCTGTACCCTTTCCAATGCTTCCACATCCTTCCTATAATGTGGCGACCAGAACTGCACACAATACTCCAGATGCGGCCGCACCAGAGTTTTGTACAACTGCAACATGACCTCATGGCTCCGAAACTCAATTCCTCTACCAATACAAGTTAACACACCGTACGCCTTCTTAACAACCCTCTCAACCTGGGTGGCAACTTTCAGGGATCTAGGGACATGGACACCGAGATCTCTCTGCTCGTCCACACTACCAAGAATCTTACCATTAGCCCAGTACTCTGCCTTTCTGTTATTCCTTCCAAAATGAATCACCTCACACTTTTCTGCATTAAACTCCATTTGCCACCTGTCAGCCCAGCTCTGCAGCTTATCTATGTTCCTCTGTAACTTGTAACATCCTTCTGCACTGTCCACAACTCCACCGACTTTAGTGTCATCTGCAAATTTATTACCCATCCTTCTATGCCTTCCTCCATGTCATTTATAAAAATGACAAACAGCAAGGGCCCAAAACAGATCCTTGTGGCACACCACTAGTAACTGGACACCAGTCAGAGCATTTCCCATCAACCACCACTCTTTGTCTTCTATCAACTAGGGGCCTCACGGTAGCATGGTGGTTAGCATCAATGCTTCACAGCTCCAGGGTCCCAGGTTCGATTCCCGGCTGGGTCACTGTCTGTGCGGAGTCTGCACGTCCTCCCCGTGTGTGCGTGGGTTTCCCCCGGGTGCTCCGGTTTCCTCCCACAGTCCAAAGATGTGCGGGTTAGGTGGATTGGCCATGCTAAATTGCCCGTAGTGTAAGGTTAATGGGGGGATTGTTGGGTTACGGGTATGCGGGTTACGTGGGTTTAAGTAGGGTGATCATTGCTCGGCACAACATCGAGGGCCGAAGGGCCTGTTCTGTGCTGTACTGTTCTATGTTCTATGTTCTAACTAGCCAATCTCCTCGCCCGATGCTGTCTCCTTCCCCTCATGCTGCTTCTCCTCTCCCCGTGTTGTCTCCCCTCTCCTCACACTCTCTCCTCTCCCCATGCTGTCTCTCCTATCCCCATGCTGTCTCTCCTCTCCCCATGCTGACTCTCCTCTCCCCATGCTGTCTCTCCTCTCCCCATGCTATCTCTCCTCTCCCCATGCTGTCTCCCTCTCCCCATGCAGTTTATCCTCTCCCCATGCTGTCTGTCCTCTCCCCATGCTGTATCTCCTCTCCCCATGCTGTCTCCTCTCCCCATGCTGTCTCTCCTCTCCCCACGTTGTTTCTCCTCTCCCCATGCTGTCTCTCCTCTCCCCATGCTGTCTCTCCTCTCCCCATGCTGTTTCTCCTCTCCCCATGCTGTCTCCTCTCCCCATGCTGTCTCTCCTCTCCCCATGCTGTCTCCTCTCCCCATGCTGTCTCTCCTCTCCCCATGCTGTCTCCTCTCCCCATGCTGTCTCCTCTCCCCACGCTGTTTCTCCTCTCCCCATGCTGTCTCTCCTCTCCCATGCTGTCTCTCCTCTCCCCATGCTGTCTCTCCTCTCCCCATGCAGTTTATCCTCTCCCCATGCTATCTCTCCTCTCCCCATGCTGTTTCTCCTCTCTCTATGATGTCTCCCCTCTCCCCATACTGTCTCTCCTCTCCCCATGCTGTCTCCTCTCCCCACGCTGTTTCTCCTCTCCCCATGCTGTCTCCTCTCCCCACGCTGTTTCTCCTCTCCCCATGCTGTATCTCCTCTCCCCATTTTTACGGCCCCCTGGGCTAGGTTGTGGTCAATTCCAGTCCCTCTTGACCCACAGTCGCAATGTAAGTAACCAATAATTCTGCTAAAGTTTTAGAGATCTTTGGCTGTAAACTGCTCCAGTAACTTACAGGCACCTGATTTGTAAGTAAAAACACAGTGTCTGTTTATTTATGATGTGGAGATGGGGTGAGCACAGTAAGAAGTCTTACAACACCAGATTAAAGTCCAATAGGTTTGTTTTTGAATCACTAGTGTTCGGAGCACAGCTCTTTCCTCAGGTGAATGAAGAGGTGGGTTCCAGAAACATATATATAGACAAAGTCAAAGATGCAAGACGATACTTTGAATGCGAGTCTTTGCAGGTAATTAAGTCTTTACAGGGCCAGATGGGGCAACTGGAGAGAGGTATAATCACAGGATAAAGAGGTGTGAATTGTCTCTAGCCAGGACAGTTGGTCGGATTTTGCAAGCCCAGGCCAGATGGTGGGGGATGAATGTAATGCGACATGAATCCAAGGTCCCGGTTGAGGCCATACTCATGTGTGCGGAACTTGGCTATAAATTTCTGTTCAGCGATTCTTTTGCCGTTTATTTATGACAAGAAAAGAGTTAAAGTATGCAATAATTAAACAAGAATAATGGCCTGCTAATCTATTACTTTCCCCTTTCACCGTCCCACCCTCTATCCAAACACACAACTTAGACGCACACTGAGGAAGAGAAAGGGGTACAATCTCAGAGATTAAAATATGGTTGTAAGAGGGGCAGCACGGTGGCGCAGTGGGTTAGCCCTATTGCCTCATGGCGCCGAGGTCCCAGGTTTGATCCTGGCTCTGGGTCACTGTCTGTGTGAGTTTGCACATTCGCCCCGTGTTTGCGTGGGTTTCGCCCCCACAACCCAAAGATGTGCGGGTTAGGTGGATTGGCCATGCTAAATTGCCCGTAGTGTAAGGTTAATGGGGGGATTGTTGGGTTACGGGTATATGGGTTACGTGGGTTTAAGTAGGGTGATCATTGCTCGGCACAACATCGAGGGCTGAAGGGCCTGTTCTGTGCTGTACTGTTCTATGTTCTATGCTCTATGTTCTATGAACACACTAAATTGCCCCTTAATTGGAAAAAAAAATGAATTGGGTACACTAAATTATTTTTAAAAATATGGATGTAAGAGAGATGTGTTGTTATTGCGGATGTTGTAGTCGGCTATTTTCAGGACGCGGAGTGTTGAATACCACCAGTTGAATTGGATCTTCTGGCATGTGCATTCAGTCAGAACTTGCAATTACCGGTCTCACTGAGGTAAGATTATAGTTCTCCAATTATCAGATTTTAAAAGGAGGTTTTCAATTAAACCAGCCTGCCTGCCTACAGACTTCCCAAGTATCACACACTGAAAGGAGCTGTTTGAGATTTCCACTCAAGGCTGCGTAGATCGCTCGCTCATATCTGTTAAACTGTTCATCTTCAGCCATCCTCCAACAACAAGCCTTCCAAACACCTCTGTTTGGGTTCCCCTCTACAGGTTCAAGAACTGCTCCACCATTGAGATTTGGATCATGGTAACCTGAAGGTTACTCCAGGCCTTTTCTTCAGGACCTTAATCATCGGGAAAGAGAGAAATGAGAACTGAGGCTCTCCAAGCCTCTTAATCAAAAGTAAAAGTCACTCTACAAAATGGGGCCTGTGTGAGTTTGCCAGAACATTCCGCAACACCAGCACCAATCACCATCGAGAGCCAGTCAAGACACTGGAATTCAAAATAGCCAATTGGCTGCCAGCCAAGTCCATCAAATATGTCATCACTGAGCCAGAGAAGATAGTACTGGTACTGGCGGTCTTCAGAGGCCAAACTAAACAACACATCTGCCTGGATGGGGAGGGGGGGGTTCAGTAATTGTCCAAATACAGAAGTTACAGCAGCCAAGATAAGAGTGTGCATGACAGCTACACCTTGGGCACTTGGAGATCCCTGGTGTCTTTGAAGACCACCTCATAATGAAGCGCTGGTAATGGGGCACAAGGGATACCCGCTGAGGTTTTGGCTGATGACAACAGTGCAAAGGCCAGAGACCGATGCAGAGACCCGATATAATGAGGCCCACTTTGCCACTCATGCTGTAATTGAGCAGTGCATTGGGCTGTCTTGACCGCTCTGGCAGTGCTTTGCCATCCAGAGGGTGTCTCCAAAGTGGTGGTCTGCTATGTCCTCCACATCCTGGCACAGCAATGGGGTGACATGCTGGAGGCTCAGGAGATGGCAGAGGGACATGAGGCCTTGCCTGAGGGGGAGGCTGGTCCAAGAGGGGCTGGAGGACGGGCCCAAGTCTGAGGAGGAGTCAGAGGATAGGTAACAGGCGGCGGCAAGGGTCCGACATGCAAGGAGAACCACTGAGGCCTTCATCGTCTCCCAATTCTCCTAGGACGAAGCTGTGACCATCAGTTCATTTCCCTCCCTCTCTCCAATCCCCCGCTCCCACCATTTGCCTCTCTCTCTCTCCCAATCCCCCTCCCCCCATTTCCCTCCCTCCCCAATCCTTCCCTTTTTGCCATCCTACCATATTGCCCTCCCCATCCCTCACCCTCTCCTTTCCCTCCCTCCTCCATTTCCCTCCTCCCAATTCCTCCACCCCCCCCCCCACCCCCCCATGCACACTCAGTTGACTTACCCCCTCCTGACCTTGCGTGCTATGTCTAGGTGTGTTCCCAGGATGTACATAAGAGGAGGAGGCAGCCTGTTGCTTTCCAGGCCTTGTGGCCTTTGATGCTCTTGGCGGATGCCCTCTGGATGGCCTGGACCAGGCGCCCCTGGCTGACTTATCAGTGTCACTGGCATCACCACACCACTCTGTTCTGCCCGCTGCCCGTGAGATGAGCCAGAGTCAGAAGGGGGGTTTCGGAAGAACTGGAAACCGCCTTAGTCTCCTTGGTGGCAGGTCCCGGGTTGGCCTCCGAAGCTTCTTCCTCCCTGACGGTGCCCGTCGAGTCCTGGAGGACTCCAGGACATGGAGGGGCAGCTGTAATGAGCTGCAGAGGCCTCTGAATCATCTGGCTTCACCATGCATCATGGTGTTGACACCCTCAGCGATGCTCCTCAGTGACTGGGCTTTGTAATGCAGTGCCTCAACAATGCCCATTCCTGGGACATGTCCCTCAGTAACTGCAACATGCTGTTGAGGCCCTCAGCCATGGTCGGCACAGTCTAGCCATGCCTTGGACGCCACCAGTCAAGAGGCAGACGTGGTGCTCCATGTTTTCCACAGCAGTCGCCACCTTAGCAGTGCTGGCCTCAGTGCCAAGCAATGTCAGCACCATCTCCAGCACCTGCAGCCTTTGGGATTCCACCATCAGCTTTGCAGTCACTGGAATGAACCTGACATCACCTCCTGAACCTCAGGGCTGTGCATCAGCTCTAGAATAACCTTGTCCAGAGGCTCAGCATCTGACTGGGACCCAGTTGAGTCCTGGGATCCGGCAGACCTCTGACTGCTGACTCCCCTAAATGGTTCTGCCTCCACCTGATGTGTATCAGCAACTGTGTGGTGGTCACCAGATTGTGCCCCAGAAGCCTGTCCAGTAATGTCACCCACCGAGGAGTGTGTCTCTGCACTGGTGGAAGGTGGTGATGCCTCGATGATGCTCTCTTCAGAGCTGTCCTCTGAGGTGTTCTCTAGGGTGGCCGAGGTGGGAACGACTCCGGATGGCCCGGCCTCATCAGATGGTGATATTCTGCGAGACAATGGACATGAGGTCAGTCAGAGGGAAGGATCATTTTGTCTGACATGATCAACCCACTTGAGACAGGTCATCTGGGTGAAGGGGCAGTAGGTCCTCACCTCTGTGGCACAGACCAACCTCACAGTCAGTGACTGTTCTCTCCTCGGTCAACCACGTGATCTCCAGGGTCGTTCCCTCATAGAGGGTGAGGACTCGGATCTCTGGGACTCGGTCCCCTATCTTGGCCCTTTTCCATTTATCATGGGCTATCTTCACCTGCGGGGACAAAGGGAGGGCATTGTGAGCTGTATGTTTGATGGGTCAGGGGTCTACAGCAGGTGGCAGGTGTGGGCACTGCACCTGGGCATGAAGGGACTGTGCTGGTGTATGCCAGGGGGTTCTGAGGAACAAGCATGAAGATCAGATTTGGGGAGGGAGCGAGGTGTCAGCCAGTGATTTGGGGGGCTGGTTTGGGAATTTGAGTGGTGACAGGTGGGCATGATGCAAGGAGAGGCCTGGTTACTTACCCTTGCAGCTCGTTGGAGGCTGTGTGTCTTCTTCCCACATCGGCGACCCTCCTTGTCATGCTGCCTGGCTCCCAGGTGGCATTGCTGACCCTCCTGCTCCTCTGAACCCCTCAGAGAAACAAGGTGCCCCACCTCTCATCCATAGCATCAAAAAGCTTTGTGAGGGGCACATTCTCAAAGAGAGGAGCAGGTCTGTGCGCTGCCATGCTTGTGTGTTGGCTGGGAGTGAGTGGTGATGTAGCGTTTAAAAGCAGATTCCCTTTGTTAGCGCCGAGACACTGAGGCGCGAGTCAGAAGAATCAGATGCCGAGATTGCCAGTAACGTTGAGAATCTTGTGGCGGCTCATTTTCGGTCCACGATCTCGCCAACACGAGACACCCTGCCAAATGTTCCCAAAACCGGACTTTGTAATTCCTCTGTCGAATTGCACCTGGTCTTTCCTCACCCTCTTGGCTCGGGATTTATCTTGTTCTTGTCAATGCATGCATGGCCATTTTGAAGGAAGTCATAGAGCTAAATGTTCCTGGGCCCCCTAATGACGGGTTTGGAGGGGGGGGGGGGGGGGATGGGGAAATAGGAGGGAGCCATGACAGGACAACTCCCCAATGCATTCCCACTGCCAGGAAAATTTCCCATTGCCATGCAGGGACCCAGATCGGATGAACGCATCACAGAGGCGAGCAGAAGATTAAGCTAATGACAGATGTAAACAGTCTGATTTTTAAGGCTGTGCCACATTAGACCACCAGGTGAGTGACTGCCTGCCGCATGTGGAGGCCGCCATCTAGGTGGTTTCCCTGCATCACAGCAGGAGGCCATCAGAACTGGCAGTTCTGGGTATCAATGATGGGGCTATGGGCAGGGAGGGCTGCACCTCAGGACCAAACAATTCCACTGGAATGGTTTCCCCTCCAATTCAAGCGGTCTAACCTCTTCACCCCCAATGAATTTAACTTTGATTACACATTTCCAAATGGTAGCCGCTTTTGATGCCACCTCCAAATGCCTCAGCAGTGCCCACTTCTTCCAGTAGGGCTGCTGAGCCTCCAGAGCTGTCAGCCCTCTGATTGGGCTAGCACCAGGAGTGCCCACCCACCTAGGACATCCAGGGCCGAATCGGGGAGTTATGAGTCTACATTCAGGAGGGTTGTGTTTCCAATGAGTGTGTGCCATTTGATCTCGCTATTGGGTTCCCAAAGCCTGGGGAATATCCAACCCAAAGGGTACATAACAAAGAGAACAAAGAACAAAGAAAATTACAGCACAAGAACAGGCCCTTCGGCCATCCCAGCCTGCACCGATCCAGATCCTTTATCTAAACCTGTCGCCTATTTTCCAAGGATCTACTTTCCTCTGTTCCCTGCCCGTTCATATATCTGTCCAGATGCATCTTAAATGATGCTATCGTGCCCGTCTCTACCACCTCCGCTGGCAAAGCGTTCCAGGCACCCACCACCCTCTGCGTAAAAAACTTTCCATGCACATCTCCCTTAAACTTTCCCCCTCTCACCTTGAAATCATGACCCCTTGTAATTGACATCCCCACTCTTGGAAAAAGCTTGTTGCTATCCACCCTGTCCATACCTCTCATTATTTTGTAGACTTCAATCAGGTCCCCCCTCAACCTCTGTCTTCCCAACGAAAACAATCCTAATCTACTCAACCTTTCTTCATAGCTAGCACCCTTCATACCAGGCAACATCCTGGTGAACCTCCTCTGCACCCTCTCTAAAGCATCCACATCCTTCTGGTATTGAATAAGCGCATTTACTTCAGCGGCTTTTCCCCGGCGGCTTTTCAAAAATGCCGGTTATGATTCCAGTCACCTCATTGGCGGGCCGCATAAAAACCTTTGTCGGGCCGCATGTGGCCCGCGGGTCGTAGTTTGCCCACCCCTGACCTATACCTTCGTCCAGATCATTTATGTATATCACAAACAACAGTGGTCCGAGCACGGATCCCTGTGGAACACCATTAGTCACCTTTCTCCATTTTGAGACACTCCCTTCCACCACTACTCTCTGTCTCCTGTTGCCCAGCCAGTTCTTTATCCATCTAGCTAGTACACCCTGAACCCCATACGACTTCACTTTTTCCATCAACCTGCCATGGGAAACTTTATCAAACACCTTACTGAAGTCCATGTATATGACATCTACAGCCCTTCCCTCATCAATTAACTTTGTCACTTCCTCAAAGAATTCTATTAGGTTTGTAAGACATGGCCTTCCCTGCACAAAACCATGCTGCCTATCACTGAAAAGTCTATTTTCTTCCAAATGTGAATAAATCCTATCCCTCAGTATCTTCTCCAACAGTTTGCCTACCACTGACGTCAAGCTCACAGGTCTATAATTCCCTGGATTATCCCTGCTACCATTCTTAAACAAAGGGACAACATTAGCAATTCTCCAGTCCTCTGGGACCTCACCCGTGCTCAAGGATGCTGCAAAGATATCTGTTAAGGCCCCAGCTATTTCGTCCCTCGCTTCCCTCAGTAACCTGGGATAGATCCCATCCGTTCCTGGGGACTTGTCCACCTTAATGCCTTTCAGAATACCCAAAACTTCCCCCTTCCTTATGACGACTTGACCTAGAGTATTTAAACATCCATCCCTAGCCTCAACATCCGTCATGTCCCTCTCCTTTGTGAATACCGATGCAAAGTACTCATTAAGAATCTCACCCATTTCCTCTGACTCCACGCATAAATTCCCTCTTTTGTCTTTGACTGGCCAATCCTTTCTCTAGGTACCCTCTTGCTCCTCATATACAAATAAAAGGCTTTGGGATTTTCCTTAACCCTGTTAGCCAAAGATATTTCATGACCCCTTTTAGCCCTCTTTATTGCACGTTTCTTATTCGTCCTTCTTTCCCGATATTCCTCCAAAGATTCATCAGTTTTGAGTTGCCTCGATCTTATGTATGCTTCCTTTTTCATCTCAGCTAGTGTCACAATTCCACCCGTCATCCATGGTTCCCTAATCTTGCCATTTCTATCCCTCATTTTCACAGGGACATGTCTGTCCTGCACTCTAATCAACCTTTCCTTAAAAGACTCCCACATTTCAAATGTGGATTTACCCTTAAACAGCTGCTCCCAGTCCACATTCCCTAGCTCCTGCCGAATTTTGTTATACTCGGCCTTTCTCCAATTTAGCACTCTTCCTTTAGGGCAACTCTCGTCTTTGTCCATGAGTATTCTAAAACTTACGGAATTGTGATCGCTATTCCCAAAGTAATCACCGACTGAAACTTCAACCACCTGGCCGGGATCATTCCCCAATACCAGGTCCAGTATGGCCCCTTCCCGAGTTGGACTATTTACATACTGCTCTAAAAAACTCTCCTGGATGCTCCTTACAAACTCTGCTCCATCTATGCCTCCAACACTACACGAGTCCCATTCAATGTTGGGGAAGTTAAAATCTCCCATCACAACCACCCTATTGCTCCTACATTTTTATGTAATCTGTCTGCATATTTGTACCTCTACTTCATGCTCGCTTTTGGGAGGCCTGTAGTAAAGTCCCAACAATGTTACTGCACCCTTCCTATTTCTTAGCTCTACCCATATTGCCTCAGTGCCCGAAACCTCCATCGTGCCCTCCTTAATCACAGCTGTGATATCATCTCTGACTAGTAATGCAACTCCTCCACCCCTTCTACCTCCCTCTATCCATCCTGAAGCATCTATACCCTGGGATATTCAGTTGCCAGTCCTGCCCTTCCCTCAACCAAGTCTCAGTAATACCAATAACATCATATTCCCAGGTACTAATCCAAGCCCTAAATTCATCTACCTTACCTGCTACACTTCTCGCATTAAAACAAATGCACCTCAGACCACCTGTCCCTTTGCGTTCATCATCTCTTCCCTGTCTACTCTTCCCCTTAGTCACATTGAGTTTATTATCTAGTACCTTACTGGCTTTAGTTGCTGCCTCTTTACTGACCTCTAACTTCCTAATCTGGTCCCCATCCCCCTGCCACATTAGTTTAAAACCACCCCAACAGTGTTAGCAAAAGCACCCCCTAGGACATTGGTTCCAGTCCTGCCCAGGTGATATGTACACATATCACTAAAATCCTCACCCCCACTAAAATCAGCCACACAGTACCTGGGAATATGATGTTATTGGTATTACTGAGACTTGGTTGAGGGAAGGGCAGGACTGGCAACTGAATATCCCAGGGTATAGATGCTTCAGGATGGATAGAGGGAGGTAGAAGGGGTGGAGGAGTTGCATTACTAGTCAGAGATGATATCACAGCTGTGATTAAAATCAGCACAGCTGCCTCACAGCGCCAGGGACCTGGGTCCGATTCCAGCCTTGTGTGACTGTGTGGAGTTTGCACATTCTCCCCATGTCTGCGTGGGTTTCCTCCGGGTGCTCCGGTTTCCTCCCACAGTCCAAAGATGTACTGGTTAGGTGGATTGGCCATGCTAAATTGTAGCTCAGTGGCCAAAGAGTACAGGTTAGGCGGAGTTATTGGTATTGGGGGGGGGGGGGGGGGGGGGGGGGGCGGAGTGGGTTTGGGTAGGGTGCTCTTTCAGAGGATCAGTGCAAACTCGATGGGTCAAATGGCCTCCTTCCGAACTGAAGGGATTCTCATCTGTGGATTAATAAATCCATTAGAAAAAGCAAACATAGCACTGGAGTTCCTATCTGGAAGGGTGGAACTGAAAATCAACAAGGTTATATAAAGTGGAGCCCACAGTAAGGGAGAACTATGCACAGTCTGGACTCTATATTACAACAGAATTTAAAGTAAAAACAATTAAGGATGATGCCATAAATTTATAAACTATCACAGCAGATAACCAAAGAGCTTGAAAGCATGGAAGAGCAGAGTAAATATTTCCACTTGTGGGGGAGAATACAACCAGGAATCATAAATATCAGAAGTTGTGAATAAATCCGACATGGAACCAGTGATTAGAAGACAAGCTTACTACCAGCAGGAGTTGTTGATGCCAAACACACAGCGGCATTCCAGTGGAAGCTGGATACAAGCTTAACAAGCGTGAGGAGGCTAGTGTGGGACATAAATACCAGCTTGGGCCAGTGGGGCCAACGAGTCTATTCCCGTGCAATAGACTCAATGACTCATTTACATAGTACCTTTCACTACCTCAGGACACCCCAAAGCACTTTACAGCCAATTAAGTATTTTAAAAATGTAGCCACTGGTGTAATGTAACAAACAGAGGCAGTCACACAGCAAGATCCCACCGTCAGCAATGTGATCATTACTAGATCATCTGAGCCTGGATTCTCCATTGCGAGTCTGCCTCTCCGCTGCTGCTAGCCAGCGAGGACGGAGAATTTGGCATGCTGCTCGCCAGCAGCGGGATTCTCTGCTCCCGCCGTTTGTCAGTGGCATTTCCCATTGAAGCCACTCCACGCTGCCGGGAATCCGCTGGCGGGGGCTACCCTTCCGGCAGGACCAGAGAATCCCGCAGCTGGTGAATGGCCAGAGAATTCCACCCCCCCCCCCCCCCCCCCAAACACACACAACAATTTTTTTTAAAAAGTGGTCTTGCAGGTTAACTTGGCCAGGGCAGCGTGGAAGATGAGAGATTACTGCTGAAACTCAGTGGAAGGAGTGAAACACAAATCCCTCTCGTGTGGGGCTGAAATCATGCCCCTCGAGATGGAGAATATATCGTGCTGCACTGACTTAGCGAGAGAAGCCTGCGACCACCCCCCCCCCCCCCCACACACATTTCCAAGCGAAGACAGAGAGTAACCCCAGAAATCTAAATTCCACTGTTGCACATTCCAGAAAGTTTCATGTCCCATTTCCGTTTATGAGAACCTCCAGTTCTCATAGCACTAAAGGTACTCGTGCGACACGGTGTCCCAGTGGTTAGCACTTCAGCCTCACAGCATCAAGGTCCCAGTTTCAATCCCAGCACTAGATCACTGTCAGTGTGGAGTTTGCACATTCTCCCTGTGTCTACATGGGTTTCGCCCCCACAACCCAAAAATATGTGCAGGGTGGGTGGATTGGCCACGCTATATTGCCCGTTAATTGGAAATAAGAATTGAATACAAAAATTTTTTAAAGCATTAAAAATACAACCTGTGCCTGTTTTCTTAGCGAGCCCCTGACCCCTGACCCCAGCCACCCCGGCTTGACCCGATCCACACATGGCTGAACCTCGGCAGCGTGGTCATAGCAGATTTCAGAGCTTGCCAGATGTTGGGTTGGGGGTTCAGGTCAAGCTGGGTTGGCTGGGGTCAAGGGTCACTCAGAACATGGGAACAGAGTGACACGCGAAGCTGCAAAGCCGATAGCTAGTCCTGCGCCCCAGCGAACCTATGCAGCGCCTAGCCAAATTGTCCAGGCCAAGCTTAGTTCTGTTTTCCTCAATTAAAATTGGTGCATGGTACATTCTAAAAATGGCTAATTTTCGGATTACTCCAGTTTTTGGACAGTTGGATTTCAGACACTGTGCTGGTATTTTCAAGAATAACAGGGCGGTCGAGACCAATATTTATCCCTCAATCGACATCACTAAAGCAGATTATCTGGTCATTATCCCACTGCTGTTTGTGGGATCTTGCTGTGTACAAATTGGCTGCCACATGTCTGCCATCAGGACAGTAACTACACTTCAAAGTGATTTAATTGGCTGTGAAGAGCTTTGGGAGGTTCTGAGACCATGAGCATGCTGTAAATACAAATCTTTTTTTTATTCTTGGAGCACTTTGCACTATTGATCACCTAGTAAACCGTCAACCGCAGACAGATGAAGACAGAACGATGTTCTGGCTTCTACGGGTTTAATGCTTTGACGTGAAGATGAAAAGAAAAAGTAAATACAAGAAAGTGCAGTTTCAGTGCATAATTGATAAAGTTTGAATAATAGATTGCTGGCTTTATGATTCTGAAGGGATAAGATCATTTAGATCATGGAAAGGTATTTCATCCTGTGAAGATCAGGAGCGCCAGAGGACTCAGCCTGCACTTGAAGGAGGTCAATTCCAAATTGGGCGCAGCTAATTTGTGGAACAGGCTCACTCGGATGATGGTAGAAGGAGTTAGTATTGATCCATTCTGCGGTATTTTTAAAGGAATATTCTTGCAGACTACAAAAGTACAAACAAGAGCTTTATTGGAAAGGGGTTTTCACACAGGCAGCTAGACAAGGCTGACAGCCCGCCCAAACTGTCATCAATACATCACCTGGTCAAACTCTTAAAGTGACCCTGTTTCAATTAGGAACAAATATGAATACACAACACATTGAAATGAAATAGATTTTCATGAAATAGTATTATTAGATACCGTATATGAGCAATCTGAGAGCTGACATGAAATGGTGAAGGTAGCATTGTTTGGGAGGAACATGTGACTTGGGGCGCCTGATTCCCAAAGTTCTTCATCACTGGGGTTTCCTCACCTCCTGTCAGTGTCTGTCTTAAAGTAATTGCTGGAGACTGATTGCTGTGTTTTGTTGAGGACTCCATTATCATTATGTCATTCAGGAACCAGTATGATAGAAGGCGAATTAGATGGACAGTGATTTGTTTTTTGCTCGGCAATTCCCACGTTCCCACTAGCCTCAATGATTATGGTTTAAAACGGCAGCGACGTCCTTGTTGATCTGTGCAATTTAAAAGTGAAGGTAGTCCCCATTTAAGACTGGTTGGAAGTAACAGAAGTCTCGGACTATCCGGAAGCCTCATGATTGACTGACCTAAATGTAGGCGTTGGTTCAGTCATAACAAACCCTTGGGTAGCCACCCAGTCGTGCTGGGATTCACACTTTGCTTTGCTTCAGAAAGTGTCTGCGTCTGATGCTGATGAAGCAGGCGTTGTGTGTTCTGAGGTGACTAAATGCCATTAGAAGCTGTGACCATCTGAGAAATTAACTGATGTGTTTTAATTGGTATTTAACCAGGACACCCAATATTGAGTCAATTAATCTGGAGATTAAAACAATCTACATTCAATTGGAACATAAAATTGAAAAGAACATCACATAGGTATCTACGGAAGATATGTACAGGACACGTGTACAGAATTCATGTACTGGGGGCATGTACAGGGGATACGAACAGAAGAAATGTACAAGGCCGTGTACAGGGGACTTGTACAGGGGATACAAACAGGAGAAATGTATAGTGATGTGTACGGGGACTTGTACAGGGGACAAGTACAGGAGGCATGTACAGGGACATTTTTGTGACACCCTGGGCTAGCGTGTGATCAATTCTAGCCTCGTTGACCCAGAGTCGCAACACAATTGAAATTAATAAATAATTCTTGGAAAACATGAAGTCTTTTACTGCCTAATAATTACAGTCACCAGGTTTGTACATTTAAACACAATTAAGTTTATTAATAACGATAAGTATAATATGCAGCAAACATAACAGTTTAATTATTATCCAATTCCTAACCCCCCCCCCCCTATTTAAACGCGTCCCACCCTCTATGCACGCACACACACAAGACAGACAAACACAGAGGGGAGGCGAGGGGGATAAAATAATAAGTAAAAGAGATAAAGTACTTTATTTCAGATAGCTGTCTTATAGCACTTTCCTTCAATTTGGACTTTAATTTGAGGTTTTCACTATAGATTCATTAGTTCTCTGAACAGCTATGTAACCTTCCCGGAGAATACATGAAGAAGAGAGAGAGCAGCTTCTTCCCTCTGAGCATTCAGGACTCCAATTGTGCTTCTCCTGGCTCTCTGAAAATCATCCCACTCAGGCAAGACTCAATTACCGCCTGTTACAGAGCAGAATATGACCTTTTGGCCAATTCATTGGCCACCAGCCAACCAATCGAAACGAGTCCCACCGATCCCTTGGATGCCAAAAAGTCTGAGTTCTGCTGTTCAAAAGTTAGGGGACTGTTCTCTTTTGTAACTTTTGAGTTCTTTTGCTCCCCTGCGTAACTTAAAGGTGTACGTCCATTCAGCATCCATAGTTCAAAAATGATAACAGCAAAACTAAAGAAAGGGAAAATAAGGGGATCAACAGGAAGGATACTTACAATATGAACAGGGGTCATGTACAGGGAACACTTCAGCATTCACTCTGCTCACCCCGGAATGGGGAAAGGGCTAGAAAAGATGCCCTAAAAATAATCTGTTCCATTCCCAACCTGGCTGGAAAACAGCATCCAGCAGACTCATCTACCTGTGGTCAGAAAATCAAAGTTCAAGGGCTGGATTCTCCACTGTCGGGATTCTCCGTTGCGCTGGCAGCCCGGGGATTTTGGGTTGGATTGGATTTGTTTATTGTCACGTGTCCCGAGGTACAGTGAAAAGTATTTTTCTGCGAGCAGCTCAACAAATCATTAAGTACATGAAAAGAAAAGGAAATAAAAGAAAATACATAATAGAGAAAATACATAATAGGGCAACACAAGGTACACAATGTAACTACATAAGCACCGGCATCGGATAAAGCATACAGAGCGAAGTGTTAATGAGGTCAGTCCATAAGAGGGTCTTGTAGGAGTCTGGTAACAGCATGGAAGAAGCTGTTTTTGAGTCTGTTCGTGCATGTTCTCAGACTTTTGTAACTCCTGCCCGATGGAAGAAGTTGGAAAAGTGAGTAAGCCGGGTGGGAGGGTCTTTGATTATGCTGCCCGCTTTCCCCAGGCAGCGGGAGGTGTAGATGGAATCAATGGATGGGAGGCAGGTTCGTGTGATGGACTGGGTGGTATTCACGACTCTCTGAAGTTCCTTGCGGTCCTGGGCCGAGCAGTTGCCATACCAGGCTGTGATGCAGCCCGATAGGATGCTTTCTATAGTGCATCTGTAAAAGTTGGTAAGGGTTAATGTGGACATACCGAATTTCCTTAGTTTCCTGAGGAAGTATAGGCGCTGTTGTGCTTTCTTGGTGATAGCGTCGATGTGAGTGGACCAGGACAAATTTTTGGTGATGTGCACCCCTAGGAATTTGAAACTGCTAACCATCTCCACCTCGGCCCCGTTGATGCTGACAGGGGTGTGTACAGTATTTTGCTTCCTGAAGTCAATGACCAGCTCTTTAGTTTTGCCGGCATTGAGGGAGAGATTGTTGTCACTACACCACTCCACTAGGTTCTCTATCTCCCTCCTGTATTCTGACACGTCATTATTCGAGATCCAGCCCACTATGGTTGTATCGTCAGCAAACTTGTAGATGGAGTCAGAACCAAGTTTTGCCACGCAGTCCTGTGTGTACAGGGAGTAGAGTAGAGGGCTAAGTACGCAGCCTTGCTGGGCCCCGGTATTGAGGACTATTGTGGAGGAGGTGTTGTTGTTTATTCTTACTGACTGTGGTCTGTGGGTCAGAAAGTTGAGGATCCAGTTGCAGAGTGAGGAGCCAAGTCCTAAATTTTGGAGCTTTGATATGAGCTTGGGATTATGGTGGGATTATGGTGTTGAAGGCGGAGCTGTAGTCAATAAATAGCAGTTTGATGTAGGAGTCCTTGTTATCGAGATGCTCTCGGGATGAGTGTAGGGCCAGGGAAATGGCGTCTGATGTGGACCGGTTGCGAAGGTATGCGAATTGAAGTGGGTCAAGGCGTTCCGGGAGTATGGAGGTGATACGCTTCATGACCAACCTCTCAAAGCACTTCATTACAACTGACGTCAGGGCCACCGGGTGGTAGTCATTGGGGCATATGGTCTGGTTCTTCTTTGGCACCGGTATGATGGTGGTCTTCTTAAAGCACGGTAGCATTGTGGATAGCACAACTGCTTCACAGCTCCAGGGTCCCAGGTTCGATTTCGGCTTGGGTCACTGTCTGTGTGGAGTCTGCACATCCTCCCCGTGTGTGCATGGGTTTCCTCCGGGTGCTCCGATTTCCTCCCACAGTCCAAAGATGTGCAGATTAGGTGGATTGGCCCTGATAAATTGCCCTTAGTGTCCAAAATTGCTCTTAGTGTTGGGTGGGGTTACTGGGTTATGGGGATAGGGTGGCGATGTTGACCGTGGGTAGGGTGCTCTTTCCAAGAGCCGGTGCAGACTCGATGGGTCGAATGGCCTCCTTCTGCGCTGTAAATTCTATGAAAGCAGGTGGGGACCTTGCAGTGGATTAGGGACAGGTTAAAGACGCCTTAGACCTGTCCTTCAGTAGGGACTCAATCTCGCGATTTAGCCATGGTTTCCAGGTGGGGAAGGTACGTACTGCTTTCATTGGCACACAGTCATCCACACATTTGCTGATGAAGTCTGTGACGGTGGTGACATACTCATTTAAGTTGGTCGCTCAGTTCTTAAATATGGACCAGTCCCATGTCTCTAAGCAGTCACGTGGGAGCTCTTCTGTTTCATTGGACCAGCACTGCACGACCTTCTTCCCGGGGATTTCCCGATGGCGTGGAGCTGGGGGAAATCTGGTGCGGCGGGATGGCGAATCCCACCCAAACTGAATTTCAGAACCGGGAATGTACAAACCCTCATGGATAATGGGCAAAACAACCGATTGGAACCGAAAACTGCCCTTGTTGCCCATGAACTCAGGCACATCAACAGTGACATCGCTGCCTTGTAGGCGACCTGAAGAGCAGATGAAGGGCAGCTATGGGCAAATGGTGGTTACACCTTCTTCTGGAAAGGAAAACCTGAGGATTCGTGGAATTGGTTTCACCATCAAGAATGAACTCGTCTACCAGAGGCATGTTGGAAACAGAACCAGAGAGGATTAACAAAACCTTCAAGGCCTTCTACCAAGAGCTGTACACCTCAGAGCCCCCAATGGGGAAGGCTAGGATGAACCGGTTCCTTGATGGACTGGTCATACCAGTCGTGGGAGAGGGCAGGAAACGGGACCTGGAAGCACCACTAGCACTGGGAGAGATCATGGACAGTATCAGCTCCATGCAGACGGGGAAGGCGCCAGGACCGGACGGATTCCCGGCGGACTTCTACAAAACATTTGCGACAGCGCTGGCCCCGCACCTGCGGGAGATGTTCACAGACTCGCTAGCTAGGGGCACACTGCCACCCACGTTAGCACAGGCCTCAATCTCGCTGATACCTAAGAAAGACAAAGACCCAACGGAATGTGGGTCATACAGACCCATATCTCTGCTGAACGCAGACGCCAAAATACTGGCCAAAATCCTAGCCAAAAGGCTAGAAGACTGTGTACCTGAGGTGGTCACAGAGGACCAGACGGGCTTCGTCAAAGGTAGACAGCTCACCTCGAACATCAGGCGCCTGCTGAACGTGATAATGACCCCCTCCGGGGAGAGAACACAAGAGGTGATCGTCTCCCTGGACGCAGAAAAGGCCTTCGACAGAGTCGAATGGAAATACCTCATAGAGGTACTGGAGCGGTTCGGGCTTGGAACAGGGTTCACCGCTTGGGTAAAGCTCCTGTACAACGCCCCCATGGCGAGTGTACGGACCAACAATACCAACTCCCAATACTTCCAGCTGCACAGGGGCACCAGACAAGGATGCCCACTGTCCCCACTGCTGTTCGCACTAGCAATCGAACCGCTAGCAATTGCGCTCAGGGCAGCAAAAAATTGGAGGGGGATCCGAAGGGGAGGCAGAGAGCACAGAGTCTCACTCTATGCAGACGATCTGCTCCTCTACATCTCGGACCCACAAAGCAGCATGGACGGAATCATCGCGCTCCTGAAAGAGTTTGGAGCCTTCTCGGGCTACAAACTCAACATGAGCAAAAGCGAGATCTTCCCAGTACACCAGCAAGGGGGGGGGGGGGGGGGGGGGGGCAGCACTAAAGGGGCTGCCGTTCAAACAAGCCCGACATAAATTCCGCTACCTGGGGATCCAAATAGCCCATGACTGGAAAGGGATCCACAAATGGAACCTCACCAGCCTGGCGGAGGAAGTTAAAAAGGACCTGCAAAGATGGAACACACTCCCGCTCTCCCTCGCGGGGAGGGTCCAGACGATCAAAATGAACGTATTGCCCAGGTTCCTCTTCCTGTTTAGATCCATTCCGATCTACATCCCCAAGGCCTTCTTCAAAGCGCTGGACAAACTTATCATGGCGTTCGTATGGGGATGTAAAAATGCTAGGATCCCAAAGAAGGTCCTACAGAAAACAAAATCCAGGGGGGGGCTAGCCCTCCCGAATCTACAATTCTACCACTGGGCGGCAACAGCCGAGCGAGTAAGGGGATGGGTCCAGGAGCCAGAAGCCGAGTGGGTGCGTGCGGAGGAGGCCTCCTGCATGGGGACCTCCCTCCGGGCCCTCGCCACGGCAGCACTCCCATCCCCACCCAAAAAACACTCCAGCAGCCCAGTGGTGACAGCCACCCTCCAATCCTGGAACCAACTGCGGCAGCAATTTGGCCTGAACAAAATGTCGGACAAGGCTCCCATCTGCAACAACCATAGGTTCAAACCAGCACTGACTGACGCCACCTTCAAAAGGTGGAGGCAGGACGGGGGGACACTGACAGTCAGGGACCTATACACGGACGACAGGATCGCAACACTGGACGAACTGACAGAGAAATTTCAGCTAGCTGGGGGGAACGAGCTACGGTACCTGCAGCTCAAAAACTTCCTACGAAAGGAGACAAGGACGTACCCACAACCGCCACGACAGACACTACTGGAAGACCTACTGGACGCAAGTATCCTAGAGAAAGGGAACTGTAGTGACATGTATGGCCGACTGGTAGATAGGGACGACACCGTACTGGACGCAACAAGAAGGAAATGGGAGGACGACCTGGGGATGGAGATAGGGTGGGGACTCTGGAGCGAAGCACTGCATAGGGTCAACTCCACCTCCACGTGCGCAAGGCTCAGCCTGACGCAACTAAAAGTGGTACATAGAGCCCACTTAACGAGAAACCGTATGAGTAGGTTCTTCCCGGAGGTGGAGGACAGATGTGAGTGGTGCCAAAGAGGCCCAGCCAACCACGCCCACATGTTCTGGTCTTGCCCCAGACTTGTGGAGTACTGGACAGCCTTCTTCGAGGCTATGTCCAAAGTGGTGGGGGTGAGGGTGGAGCCATGCCCGATAGTGGCGGTCTTCGGGGTTTCAGACCAGCCAGATCTATTCCTGGGGAGGAGGGCGGACGCCCTTGCCTTTGCCTCCCTGATCGCCCGCCGTAGAATCCTGTTTGGCTGGCGGTCAGCAGCACCGCCCAGAGCTGCAGACTGGCTGTCCGACCTCTCGGATTCTCTCCAAATGGAGAAAATCAAATTCGCCATCCGAGGGTCGGACGACGGCTTCCACAGAACGTGGGAGCCATTGTTCCGGGACCTGTTTGTGGCCAACGTACAAGAGGAAGAATAGTCGGGGGAAGGTAGCCGGCGGGGAGGGGGGGGGGGGGCTACGGGCTCGTTACGGGGGTTTGATGGCTAGCTAAGGCCCAAAACCAAACTAAATAAATGCCAATAAACATGTTGGGGAATGTAAAATATGTATGCCGGCGAAAAGGGGGAGGCCACAGTTATTACTACGAAGATGCTCACCTGTAAATATATGTTAATTTTTGCGTCTTCTTTTTTTTCTCTCTCTCTAACAATTTGTAATTTGTTCAATATAAAACATGAAAACTGAATAAAAAACATTTATAAAAAGAAAAAAAGAATGAACTCGTCGACCGACCCCCCGGATCCTCCTGTCAGCATCAACGAGCACCTCATGGCCCTTTGTCTACAACTTGCCAAGAACCAGCAGGCAACAGTTGTGAGTGCCGGTGCCCCAACCTTTGATACCAATGATAAGTCCAAAGGAAGCTTTTACTCCACCCTGGACGCCACACACTCCAACATTTCTAAGGAAGATAATATCATCATCCTTGCGGATTCCAACACCAGGTTTGGAACGATTCCCAAATCTGCAAAGGAACCATCGGAAAGGAAGTAGTTGGGAATTGCAACTCCATTTGGGTCCTCCTGCATCAGCTGGGAGGACAGACATACTCACATCAGCGTCCTTGAAGGAACCATGCACACCAGCACTGAGGCCATGATCATCCAAAACCAACTCCACTGGAGTCCACGGACCGGTCCCACCACCCGGAAATACCTGCCAAGTGTGCGGCCAAAGACACGGCTCTAGGATCAGGCTCATCAGCCTCGCAAGGACCCACAGAACCCAGGACAAGTAACGTGGAGTTTCTTAGGTGGACAATCATATTCATTAATGAGTTATCACCGAAGAAGAAGACAGGGGCATGTAAAGGGGACAGGTACTTGGAGCAAGTACAGGAGATTAATATAGGTGTCATGTACAGGAACATGTATAGGGAAGCTATATAGGGGACAGGTAGGGGAAACATGTACAGGGGACATGTACAGGGAACATGCACAGGGGATATGTACTGGGGACATGTACAGAGAACATGCACAGCTGACATGTACAGGGGACATGTACAAGGATCATGTAAAGAAAAACATGTATAGAGAATGTGTATAAGGGGCAGGTATGGGAGACATGTACAGGGGACCTGCGCAGCAGATATGTACAGGGAACATGCACAGCTGACATGTACAGGGGACATGTACAAGGATCATGTAAAGAAAAACATGTATAGGGAATGTGTATAGGGGGCAGGTATGGGAGACATGTACAGGGGATATGTACTGGGGACATGCACAGCTGACATGTACATGGGACATGTACAAGGATCATGTACACGAGTCATGTACAAAAGATGCATACAGAGGACATGTACAGGGTAATGTACAAAAACATGTACCGGGGTCATGTACAGGGGCCATATACAGGGGAGATGTACAGGGGACATGTACAGGAACAGGTACAATGGAGTGTTCGATTAGCCATGATCTTATTAATTGGCTGAGCAGGCTCAAGGGGCTGAATGGCCTACTACTGTTCCTATTTCTTAATGTCTTATGGTCCACCAGAGAGCTCTGCATTGTTACCAGCTTGTCTGGTGCTCCAATTTGACATTTTTACCTGTTTATTTAATTGCTTTCATGGTCTTTCTCATCCTTTAGACCTCGAGAATTCCCCCAGCAAAAAGTGTCCATTCCAATGAGCGTATTTGTTCCTCCCTTTCACTCTGTCTCCTGATGCCTAGGCCCAGAGCTCCTAACTCAGCTCGCCACCTTATTCAAACAAAACATCTCCTTGGCCAAACGTTATTTGTTGTCACATCCAAGAATCTCCCTCTTTGGGGGCAGCACGGTGGCGCAGTGGGTTAGCCCTGCTGCCTCACGGCGCTGAGGTCCCAGGTTCGATCCCGGCTCTGGGGCACTGTGTGTGGAGTTTGCACATTCTCCCCGTGACTGCGTGGGTTTCACCCCCACAACCCTACCCAGGGTAGGTGGATTGGCCACGCTAAATTGCCCCTTAATTGGAAAAAATGCATTGGGCACTCTAAATTTATTTTAAAAAAGAACTTCCCTCTTTGGCTGTCATCCTAATTCTTGATCAACGCTCCTGTGTTCTTTCATTAAATACAAGTTGTTGTGTCTATTGCATTTTGCAGAGACACACATTTAACTGTAATGCCCATTGAACTCAGTTGTTCTTTAATTAATTAGATGTGTTTTTAATTATTACATACCTTTTAGCTGCGCCTCAAAATATTTACATCAATCAAACACCTGCAATTTAAATCAGCAGAACAAATCTAACCTCAGATGAAACACCCTGCCTGTTCTTTAATTATGGTTGAAACAAACAATTCAAAATGAGTAGCAGGGAGGGGTTTAGATTGTTAGTGTAGGTGAGCAGCTCGTGTGTAAAGGGTACTATTAGACTGATGAGTGTTGTGGTGTTTGGATACACTGAGAGGCTGATGCGACGGAACACGTCTCACACAAGCCTGGGTTGCTTCTGAAAAGAAAGCGTGGAGTAGGGGAGCGAAGGTGTTTCCCAGGTTTATCCCCATTCCTTCTCCGAGTGTTTGGACTGCACCAACAGCACTCTGGTATGTCACTTAAGTGGCCCTATTTTATATGTGTGCTGAGACTGTGCGCCATCAGTGCTATTCAACAGCAGGAGGCATTGCTACAGTTCAGAGCCAGTCCTCAGCCAACATTCAGAGAGCGAGAATGGATCATTGGGAAAATTACCGGAGAGAAAGAGAATGAGAGTTCAGGATGTGGTTCAGGATTTGGCAGCACTGGATCGTGTTCAGGGGTTGGGAGCACTGGATAGTGTTCAGGAGCTGGGAGCACTGGATAGTGTCAGGGGCTTGGAGCACTGGATCGTGTTCAGGGGTTGGGAGCACTGGATAGTGTTCAGGAGTTGGGAGCACTGGATAGTGTTCAGGAGCTGGGAGCACTGGATAGTGTTCAGGAGCTGGGAGCACTGGATTGTGTTCAAGGGTTGGGAGCACTGGATAGTGTTCAGGAGCTGGGAGCACTGGATTGTGTTCAGGAGCTGTGAGCACTGGATAGTGTTCAGGGGTTGGGAGCACTGGATAGTGTTCAGGGGTTGGGAGCACTGGATAGTGTTCAGGAGCTGGGAGCACTGGATAGTGTTCAGGGGTTGGAAGCACTGGATAGTGTTCAGGAGCTGGGAGCACTGGATAGTGTTCAGGGGTTGGGAGCACTGGATAGTGTTCAGGAGTTGGGAGCACTGGATTGTGTTCAGGGGTTGGGAGCACTGGTTAGTGTTCAGAAGCTGTGAGCACTGGATAGTGTTCAGGAGCTGGGAGCACTGGATAGTGTTCAGGGGTTGGGAGCACTGGATTGTGTTCAGGAGATGGGAGCACTGGATAGTGTTCGGGGTTGTGAGCACTGGATAGTGTTCAGGGGCTGGGAGCACTGGATAGTGTTCAGGAGTTGGGAGCACTGGTTAGTGATCAGGGGTTGTGAGCACTGGATTGTGTTCAGGAGATGGGAGCACTGGATAGTGTTCGGGGTTGTGAGCACTGGATAGTGTTCAAGAGCTGGGAGCACTGGATAGTGTTCAGAGGCTGGGAGCACTGGATTGTGTTCAGGGGTTGTGAGCACTGGATAGTGTTCAGGAGCTGGGAGCACTGGATAGTTTTCAGGGGTTGGGAGCACTGGATAGTGTTCAGGAGTTGGGAGCACTGGATAGTGTTCAGGGGCTGTGAGCACTGGATAGTGTTCAGGAGCTGGGAGCACTGGATTGTGTTCAGGGGTTGGGAGCACTGGATAGTGTTCAGGATTTGGCAGCACTGGATAGTGTTCAGGGGCTGGGAGCACTGGATAGTGTTCAGGGGTTGGGAGCACTGGATAGTGTTCAGGGGCTGTGAGCACTGGATTGTGTTCAGGAGCTGGGAGCACTGGATAGTGTTCAGGATTTGGCAGCACTGGATAGTGTTCAGGGGTTGGGAGCACTGGATAGTGTTCAGGAGCTGGGAGCACTGGATAGTGTTCAGGGGTTGGGAGCACTGGATAGTGTTCAGGATTTGGCAGCACTGGATAGTGTTCAGGGGCTGGGAGCACTGGATAGTGTTCAGGGGTTGGGAGCACTGGATAGTGTTCAGGGGCTGTGAGCACTGGATTGTGTTCAGGAGCTGGGAGCACTGGATAGTGTTCAGGATTTGGCAGCACTGGATAGTGTTCAGGGGTTGGGAGCACTGGATAGTGTTCAGGGGCTGGGAGCACTGGATAGTGTTCAGGGGTTGGGAGCACTGGATAGTGTTCAGGATTTGGCAGCACTGGATAGTGTTCAGGGGCTGGGAGCACTGGATAGTGTTCAGGGGTTGGGAGCACTGGATAGTGTTCAGGGGCTGTGAGCACTGGATTGTATTCAGGAGCTGGGAGCACTGGATAGTGTTCAGGATTTGGCAGCACTGGATAGTGTTCAGGGGTTGGGAGCACTGGATAGTGTTCAGGAGCTGGGAGCACTGGATAGTGTTCAGGGACTGGGAGCACTGGACAGTGTTCAGGGGTTGGGAGCACTGGACAGTGTTCAGGGGTTGGGAGCACTGGATAGTGTTCATGGGTTGTGAGCACTGGATTGTGTTCAGGAGTTGGGAGCACTGGATAGTGTTCAGGATTTGGCAGCACTGGATAGTGTTCAGGGGTTGGAAGCACTGGATAGTGTTCAGGGGCTGTGAGCACTGGATTGTGTTCAGGAGCTGGGAGCAGTGGATAGTGTTCAGGCGTTGGGAGCACTGGATAGTGTTCAGGATTTGGCAGCACTGGATAGTGTTCAGGGACTGGGAGCACTGGATAGTGTTCAGGGGTTGGGAGCACTGGATAGTGTTCAGGAGCTGGGAGCACTGGATAGTGTTCAGGGACTGGGAGCACTGGACAGTGTTCAGGGGTTGGGAGCACTGGATAGTGTTCAGGGGCTGGGAGCACTGGATAGTGTTCAGGGGTTGGGAGCACTGGATAGTGTTCAGGGGTTGTGAGCACTGGATTGTGTTCAGGAGCTGGGAGCACTGGATAGTGTTCAGGAGTTGGGAGCACTGGATAGTGTTCAGGGGTTGGGAGCACTGGATATTGTTCAGGGGTTGGGAGCACTGGATAGTGTTCAGTGGCTGGGAGCACTGGATTGTGTTCAGAAGCTGGGAGCGCTGGATAGTGTTCAGAAGCTGGGAGCACTGGATAGTGTTCAGGAGCTGTGAGCACTGGATAGTGTTCAGGAGCTGTGAGCACTGGATAGTGTTCAGGAGCTGTGAGCACTGGATAGTGTTCAGGGGTTGGGAGCACTGGGTAGTGTTCAAAAGCTGGGAGCACTGGATAGTGTTCAGGGGTTGGGAGCACTGGATAGTGTTCAGGAGCTGGGAGCACTGGATAGTGTCAGGGGCTTGGAGCACTGGATAGTGTTCAGGGGTTGGGAGCACTGGATAGTGTTCAGAAGCTGGGAGTACTGGATAGTGTTCAGGGGTTGGGAGCACTGGATAGTGTTCAGGAGCTGGGAGCACTGGATAGTGTTCAGAAGCTGGGAGCACTGGATAGTGTTCAGGAGCTGGGAGCACTGGATAGTGTTCAGGAGTTGGGAGCACTGGATAGTGTTCAGGGGTTGGGAGCACTGGATAGTGTTCGGGGGTTGTGAGCACTGGATAGTGCTCAGGGGTTGGGAGCACTGGATAGTGTTCAGGGGTTGTGAGCACTGGATAGCGTTCAGGGGTTGGGAGCACTGGATAGTGTTCAGGGGTTGGGAGCACTGGATAGTGTTCAGGAGCTGGGAGCACTGGATAGTGTTCAGGAGCTGGGAGCACTGGATAGTGTTCAGGGGTTGTGAGCACTGGATAGCGTTCAGGGGTTGGGAGCACTGGATAGTGTTCAGGGGTTGTGAGCACTGGATAGTGTTCAGGAGCTGTGAGCACTGGATAGCGTTCAGGGGTTGTGAGCACTGGATAGTGTTCAGGGGTTGGGAGCACTGGATAGTGTTCAGGAGCTGGGAGCACTGGATAGTGTTCAGGAGCTGGGAGTATTGGATAGTGTTCAGGGGTTGGAAACAGTGCACAGTGTTAGGGTCTTTCCTTTTGATTCCCTTATTTCCCATTTCTTTATTTTTTTGCCATTATCAGTTTGACCCATGGATGCTTAATGGACATGTATCTTTAATTCAAGCAGCAAAAGGGAAGTAGGAATTCAAAAAGTTGCAACATAGTATATGGTGCTAGATTTCAAGCAGCAGAACTCAGACACTTTGGCTCCCAAGAGGTGGTGGTACTCAGTTCAATTGGTTGGCTGGTGGCCAATGAATTGGCCAAAGGGCTGTATTCTGCCTGGTAACAGGTGGTGATTAGATATGGATGATTTCCATAGACCTCAGGAAAGCAGGGTTGGCGACCTGATTGCTGAGACACGAGGACTGGCTCTCTCTGCCTTGTGTTCTCTCCAGAAAAGATGGAGAGCTGCTGATTTTCTGAACCTACAGAGAACCTGAATGAACGAATCTACAGTGAAAACCATTACAGGCTAAAGACAGAGACCTTGGCCTGGAAGCTTGGTTTGAAGGGCAGTGTGCATAAAGATAATCATCTGAAACAAAGACTCTTTATTCTTTTACTTGTTATGCTAAATTGCCCGTAGTGTCCTAATAAAAGTAAGGTTAAGGGGGGGTTGTTGGGTTACGGGTATAGGGTGGATATGTGGGTTTGAGCAGGGTGATCATGGCTCGGCACAACATTGAGGGCCGAAGGGCCTGTTCTGTGCTGTACTGTTCTATGTTCTATGTTCTATTTATACCCCTCTCTTCCCCTCTGTATTTGTTTGTCTTCTGTGTGTGTGTGTGTGTGTGTGTGTGTGTATAGAGGATGGGGGCAAGTAAAAGTCTGGGGTTAGGAATTAGATCATAGGTAACCTGTTTTATTGCTACATATTCAATTATAGTTATTGTTTTTTTTAAAATTAAAGTGTCCAATTCAATTTTTTCCAATTAATGGGCAGTTTAGCGTGGCCAATCCACCTACCTTGCACATAGACATAATTCCATAGAATTCACTGTAAGGAATGAGGCCATTTGGCCCATTGAGTCTGCACTGTCCCTTGGAAAGAGCATCCTATTTCACCCCACACTTCCACTCTATCCCAGTAATCCCACCTAACTTTTTTTGGACACCAAGGGCAATTTATCATGGCCAATCCACCTAATCTCCACATCTTTGGACTGTGGGAGGAAACCAGAGCACCCGGAGGAAACCCACGCAGACACGGGGAGGACGTGCTGACATATTTGGGTTGTGGGGGCGAAACCCACACAAACACGGGGAGAACGTGCAAACTCCACACGGACAGTGACCTAGGGCCGGGATCGAACCTGGGACCTCAGCACCGTGAGGCAGAGTGCTAACCACTGCGCCACCGTGCTGTCCTCAATGATAGTTATTGTTATTAATAAACTTATTTGTATTTAAATTTACAAATGTGGTCACTATACTTATTGGGCAGCCAAGGGCCAAAGACTTTGGGTATTTATAGAACAGTACAGCACAGAACAGGCCCTTCGGCCCTCAATGTTGTGCCGAGCCATGATCACCCTACTCAAACCCACGTATCCACCCTATACCCGTAACCCAACAACCCCCCCTTAACCTTACTTTTATTAGGACACTACGGGCAATTTAGCATGGCCAATCCACCTAACCCGCACATCTTTGGACTGTGGGAGGAAACCGGAGCACCCGGAGGAAACCCACGCACACAGGGGGAGGACGTGCAGACTCCACACAGACAGTGACCCAGCCGGGAATCGAACCTGGGACCCTGGAGCTGTGAAGCATTTATGCTAACCACCATGCTACCCTGCTGCCCCAGGGTAGACAGGGTAATTTGTCTAAGAATTATTGGTTAATTCAATTGTGTTGCCACTCTGAGTCAAAGGGGGGCTGGAATTGATCATGCCCTCACTCAGGGTGTCGTAACAACAGTGCTCAGGAATTGGGAGCACTAGATTGCGTTGAGGAGTTGGAAGCATTGAGCAGTGTTCAGAAGCTGGGAGCACTGGATAGTATGTGATGAATGTAGCAATTTCAGATGCATTGTATTATAGGTATTTGGTGCAGTAAGGGTTGAAAGCCTGGGTTAGTGTGTGTTTGACTGCTGCACTCATGTTCCAAAATAAAGGCAGGATTGAAAGGTTGGGAGCCTGGGGTGAAATTAAGCATCTTTGGGCTAAAGGAGTTGTTCTGAGTAAGGGAGTGGAGTTTATTCGATTTCAGCATGGTAAGTTGATTCCATTACTAGATGGAGCTAAGGTATCAGGCATTTGTAGGGAAAGCAGGTCAGTGCAGTTCTGGATGAAGCTGTGATCACAAGTTAGGCATCTTTTTTTTTTACATAGAATTTACAGTGCAGAAGGAGGCCATTCGGCCCATCGAGTCTGCACCGGCTCTTGGAAAGAGCAACCTACCCAAGGTCAACACCACCACCCTATCCCCATAACCCAGTAACCCCACCCAACACTAAGGGCAATTTTGGACACTAAGGACAATTTAGCGTGGCCAATCCACCTACCCTGCACATCTTTGGACTGTGGGAGGAAACCAGAGCACTCGGAGGAAACCCACGCACACACGGGGAGGATGTACAGACTCCGCACAGACAGTGACCCAAGCCGGAATCGAACCTGGGACCCTGGAGCTGTGAAGCGATTGTGCTATCCACAATGCTACCGTGCTGCCCCTGCAGTTAAAAGAGATTAACAGTCTTGAAAGCAGTGCAGACTTGTCTGAGAACAAGGGGGAGCTGAAAGAAGCTGATAAACAGCTTCTGAAGAAATACACCAGAGTCTCTGCGTGGGCCTGACAGGAGTGAGGCAGTGTCTCTCAAAGCAGAATCTCTGCGTGGGCCTGACAGGAGTGAGGCAGTGTCTCTCAAAGCAGAGTCTCTGCGTGGGCCTGACAGGAGTGAGGCAGTGTCTCTCAAAGCAGAGTCTCTGCGTGGGCCTGACAGGAGTGAGGCAGTGTCTCCCAAAGCAGAGTCTCTGCGTGGGCCTGACAGGAGTGAGGCAGTGTCTCTCAAAGCAGAGTCTCTGCGTGGGCCTGACAGGAGTGAGGCAGTGTCTCTCAAAGCAGAGTCTCTGCGTGGGCCTGACAGGAGTGAGGCAGTGTCTCTCAAAGCAGAGTCTCTGCGTGGGCCTGACAGGAGTGAGGCAGTGTCTCTCAAAGCAGAGTCTCTGCGTGGGCCTGACAGGAGTGAGGCAGTGTCTCTCAAAGCAGAGTCTCTGCGTGGGCCTGACAGGAGTGAGGCAGTGTCTCTCAAAGCAGAGTCTCTGCGTGGGCCTGACAGGAGTGAGGCAGTGTCTCTCAAAGCAGAGTCTCTGCGTGGGCCTGACAGGAGTGAGGCAGTGTCTCTCAAAGCAGAGTCTCTGCGTGGGCCTGACAGGAGTGAGGCAGTGTCTCCCAAAGCAGAGTCTCTGCGTGGGCCTGACAGGAGTGAGGCAGTGTCTCTCAAAGCAGAGTCTCTGCGTGGGCCTGACAGGAGTGAGGCAGTGTCTCTCAAAGCAGAGTCTCTGCGTGGGGCTGACAGGAGTGAGGCAGTGTCTCTCAAAGAACATTGCTGGAAATAATAGTGATAATCTTTATTAATGTCACAAGTAGGCTTACATTAATACTGCAATGAAGTTACTGTGAAAATCCCCTCGTCGCCACATTCCGGCGCCTGTTCGGGTTCACTGAGGGAGAATTCAGAATGTCTAATTCACCCAACAGCTCGTCTTTCAGGACTTGTGGGAGGAAACCGGAGCGCCCAGAGGAAACCCACACAGACACTGGGAGAACGTGCTGACTCCGCACAGGCCGTGACCCAAACCCGGAATCGAAGCTGGGTCCCTGGCGCTGTGAAGCAACAGTGCTAACCACTGTGCTACTGTGCTGCCCCAAAGCAAGTATTAATATATGCCATTGGAGGTTGAAGTGGATTGAGAGCCGAGATGATTTTTCCTTGTTTAAGTGGGAATAAAGACAGTAGTTAAGGGTATTGTGTTCGCTGTATTAAGTTTAAGTACTAATTATAAGATATTTTCTGGTGTGATGTTAAAGATATTTTCATACTATGTTAGTAATAATGTTTGTTTAATATATCGTATCCCTATTCCTTTGTGCAATCACTTCTGGGGCGAATTATCCTTTCTTCACAGTCTTTTAAAATTAAAATAAAATATTGGGATTGCTGTCCAGTATCCTCGGCACTGTTGGGGTCTGCTCTGGGACTGTACTAAGTGTTCAGGTGTTGGGAACACGGGATTGTACTGTTTAGCACTGGTTAGTGTTCTGAAGTTTAGTGCATGGGATAATGTTCAGGAATGGTAGCACCATCATGTTTTGGTCTGGGAGCACAGGATGCTGTTCTGGAGTTGGCAGCACTGGATGGTGTTATCATCGAATCATATCATAGAATCCCTCCAGTTGCAGAAGGAGGTCATTCGGCCCATTGAGTCTGCACTGACCCTCTGAAAGAGCACTCCACCCATGCCCACTCCCTCTCCCTATCCCAATAACCCCTTAACCTAACCTACACATCTTAGGACACTAAGGGGCAATTTATCAAGGCCAGTCCACCTAACCTGCACATCTTTGGACCGTGGGAGGAAACCGGAGCATCCGGAGGAAACCCACACAGACATGGGGAGAATGTGCAAACTGCGAGCAGACAGTCATCCAAAACCGGAGTAGAACCCGAATCCCTGGTGCTGTGAGGCAGTAGTGCTAACCACTGTGCTACTGTTCCGTCCTTTAGGAACACTGGATTGTGTTCAGAAGTAGAGATCAGGGGCGGAATTCTCCGACCCCCCACAGGGTCGGGGAATCGCCCGGGGCCGGCGTAAATCCCCCCCCCCCCGCCGTGGCCGGAATTCTCCACCATCCTGGAATCGGCGTGCCCCCCGCGATGATTCCCCGGCCCGCGATGGGCCGAAGTCCCGCCGCTGACAGGCCAATCCGGCCGACGTGGTTTAAACCACCTCTGGTGCCGGTGGGATTGGCGGCGCAAGCGGGCCCCCGGGGTCCTGGGGGGGGGGGGGGGGGGGGGAGGGCTGATCGGACCCCGGGGGGTGCCACCACGGTGGCCTGGCCCGCGATTGGGGCCCACCAATTGGCGGGCGGGCCAGTGCCGTGGGGGCACTCTTTTTCTTCCGCCGCCGCTACGGAATCCACCATGGCGGAGGCAGAAGAGACCTCCCCTACCGCGCTGCACCGGTGGTGACGTCAGCGGCCGCTGACGCACCGGTGCATGCGCGGACCGGCGAAGGCCTTTCAGCCACCCTGGTCAAGATCAGAGCGGGAGCCACTCCGGCGCGGGCCTAGCCCCTAAAGGTGCGGAGAGGTCCCAGGTTTGATCCTGGCTCTGGGTCACTGTCCGTGTGGAGTTTGCACATTCTTTGGTTTCGCCCCCACAACCCAAAGATGTGCAGAGTAGGTGGATTCGCCACGCTAAATTGCCCCTTAATTGGAAAAAATAATTGGGTAATCTAAATTTTTTTTTAAAAAGAAGGCATACGGCATGCTTGCCTTCATTGGCCGGGGCACTGAGTATAAGAATTGGCAAGTCATGTTGCAGCTGTATGGAACCTTAGTTAGGCCACACTTGGAGTATAGTGTTCAATTCTGGTCGCCACACTACCAGAAGGATGTGGAGGCTTTAGAGAGGGTGCAGAAGAGATTTACCAGATGTTGCCAGGTATGGAGGGCATTAGCTATGAGGAACGGTTGAATAAACTTGGTTGTTCTCACTGGAACGACTGAGGTTTAGGGGCAACCTGATAGAGGTCTACAAAATTATGATGGGCATAGACAGAGTGGATAGTCAGAAGAGCAGTGTGTATGTGTGGGGAGTGGAGTGTGTATGTGTGGGGAGAGCAGTGTGTATGTGTGGGGAGAGCAGTGCGTATGTGTGGGGAGTGGAGTGTGTATGTGTGGGGAGAGCAGTGTGTATGTGTGGGGAGAGCAGTGTGTATGTGCGGGGAGTGGAGTGTGTATGTGTGGGGAGTGGAGTGTGTATGTGTGGGGAGTGGAGTGTGTATGTGTGGGGAGTGGAGTGTGTATGTGTGGGGAGAGCAGTGTGTATGTGTGGGGAGAGCAGTGTGTATGTGTGGGGAGAGGAGTGTGTATGTGTGGGGAGAGCAGTGTGTATGTGTGGGGAGAGCAGTGTGTATGTGTGGGGAGAGCAGTGTGTATGTGTGGGGAGAGCAGTGTGTATGTGTGGGGAGAGCAGTGTGTATGTGTGGGGAGAGCAGTGTGTATGTCTGGGGAGAGCAGTGTGTATGTGTGGGGAGAGCAGTGTGTATGTGTGGGGAGAGCAGTGTGTATGTGTGGGGAGAGCAGTGTGTATGTGTGGGGAGTGGAGTGTGTATGTGTGGGGAGTGGAGTGTGTATGTGTGGGGAGTGGAGTGTGTATGTGTGGGGAGTGGAGTGTGTATGTGTGGGGAGAGCAGTGTGTATGTGTGGGGAGAGCAGTGTGTATGTGTGGGGAGAGGAGTGTGTATGTGTGGGGAGAGCAGTGTGTATGTGTGGGGAGAGCAGTGTGTATGTGTGGGGAGAGCAGTGTGTATGTGTGGGGAGAGCAGTGTGTATGTGTGGGGAGAGCAGTGTGTATGTGTGGGGAGAGCAGTGTGTATGTCTGGGGAGAGCAGTGTGTATGTGTGGGGAGAGCAGTGTGTATGTGTGGGGAGAGCAGTGTGTATGTGTGGGGGGGAGCAGTGCGTATGTGTGGGGAGAGCAGTGTGTATGTGTGGGGAGAGCAGTGTGTATGTGTGGGGAGTGGAGCGTGTATGTGTGGGGAGAGCAGTGTGTATGTGTGGGGAGTGGAGTGTGTATGTGTGGGGAGAGCAGTGTGTATGTGTGGGGAGTGGAGTGTGTATGTGTGGGGAGAGCAGTGTGTATGTGTGGGGAGAGCAGTGTGTATGTGTGGGGAGAGCAGTGTGTATGTGTGGGGAGTGGAGTGTGTATGTGTGGGGAGAGCAGTGTGTATGTGTGGGGAGAGCAGTGTGTATGTGTGGGGAGAGCAGTGTGTATGTGTGGGGAGAGTAGTGTGTATGTGTGGGGAGTGGAGTGTGTATGTGTGGGGAGAGCAGTGTGTATGTGTGGGGAGTGGAGTGTGTATGTGTGGGGAGAGCAGTGTGTATGTGTGGGGAGAGCAGTGTGTATGTGTGGGGAGAGCAGTGTGTGTGTGGGGAGAGCAGTGTGTATGTGTGGGGAGAGCAGTGTTGATGTGTGGGGAGAGCAGTGTGTATGTGTGGGGAGAGCAGTGTGTATGTGTGGGGAGTGGAGTGTGTATGTGTGGGGAGAGCAGTGTGTATGTGTGGGGAGAGCAGTGCGTATGTGTGGGGAGAGCAGTGTGTGTGTGGGGAGAGCAGTGTGTATGTGTAGGGAGAGCAATGTGTGTGTGGGGAGAGCAGTGTGTATGTGTGGGGAGAGCAGTGTGTTTGTGTGGGGAGAGCAGTGTGTATGTGTGGGGAGAGCAGTGTGTATGTGTGGGGAGAGCAGTGTGTATGTGTGGGGAGAGCAGTGTGTATGTGTGGGGAGTGGAGTGTGTATGTGTGGGGAGAGCAGTGTGTATGTGTGGGGAGAGCAGTGTGTATGTGTGGGGAGTGGAGTGTGTATGTGTGGGGAGAGCAGTGTGTATGTGTGGGGAGAGCAGTGTGTATGTGTGGGGAGAGCAGTGTGTATGTGTGGGGAGAGCAGTGTGTATGTGTGGGGAGAGCAGTGTGTATGTGCGGGGAGTGGAGTGTGTATGTGTGGGGAGTGGAGTGTGTATGTGTGGGGAGTGGAGTGTGTATGTGTGGGGAGTGGAGTGTGTATGTGTGGGGAGAGCAGTGTGTATGTGTGGGGAGAGCAGTGTGTATGTGTGGGGAGAGGAGTGTGTATGTGTGGGGAGAGCAGTGTGTATGTGTGGGGAGAGCAGTGTGTATGTGTGGGGAGAGCAGTGTGTATGTGTGGGGAGAGCAGTGTGTATGTGTGGGGAGAGCAGTGTGTATGTGTGGGGAGAGCAGTGTGTATGTCTGGGGAGAGCAGTGTGTATGTGTGGGGAGAGCAGTGTGTATGTGTGGGGAGAGCAGTGTGTATGTGTGGGGAGAGCAGTGTGTATGTGTGGGGAGTGGAGTGTGTATGTGTGGGGAGTGGAGTGTGTATGTGTGGGGAGTGGAGTGTGTATGTGTGGGGAGTGGAGTGTGTATGTGTGGGGAGAGCAGTGTGTATGTGTGGGGAGAGCAGTGTGTATGTGTGGGGAGAGGAGTGTGTATGTGTGGGGAGAGCAGTGTGTATGTGTGGGGAGAGCAGTGTGTATGTGTGGGGAGAGCAGTGTGTATGTGTGGGGAGAGCAGTGTGTATGTGTGGGGAGAGCAGTGTGTATGTGTGGGGAGAGCAGTGTGTATGTGTGGGGAGAGCAGTGTGTATGTGTGGGGAGAGCAGTGTGTATGTGTGGGGAGAGCAGTGTGTATGTGTGGGGGGAGCAGTGCGTATGTGTGGGGAGAGCAGTGTGTATGTGTGGGGAGAGCAGTGTGTATGTGTGGGGAGTGGAGCGTGTATGTGTGGGGAGAGCAGTGTGTATGTGTGGGGAGTGGAGTGTGTATGTGTGGGGAGAGCAGTGTGTATGTGTGGGGAGTGGAGTGTGTATGTGTGGGGAGAGCAGTGTGTATGTGTGGGGAGAGCAGTGTGTATGTGTGGGGAGAGCAGTGTGTATGTGTGGGGAGTGGAGTGTGTATGTGTGGGGAGAGCAGTGTGTATGTGTGGGGAGAGCAGTGTGTATGTGTGGGGAGAGCAGTGTGTATGTGTGGGGAGAGTAGTGTGTATGTGTGGGGAGTGGAGTGTGTATGTGTGGGGAGAGCAGTGTGTATGTGTGGGGAGTGGAGTGTGTATGTGTGGGGAGAGCAGTGTGTATGTGTGGGAGAGCAGTGTGTATGTGTGGGGAGAGCAGTGTGTGTGTGGGGAGAGCAGTGTGTATGTGTGGGGAGAGCAGTGTTGATGTGTGGGGAGAGCAGTGTGTATGTGTGGGGAGAGCAGTGTGTATGTGTGGGGAGTGGAGTGTGTATGTGTGGGGAGAGCAGTGTGTATGTGTGGGGAGAGCAGTGCGTATGTGTGGGGAGAGCAGTGTGTGTGTGGGGAGAGCAGTGTGTATGTGTAGGGAGAGCAATGTGTGTGTGGGGAGAGCAGTGTGTATGTGTGGGGAGAGCAGTGTGTTTGTGTGGGGAGAGCAGTGTGTATGTGTGGGGAGAGCAGTGTGTATGTGTGGGGAGAGCAGTGTGTATGTGTGGGGAGAGCAGTGTGTATGTGTGGGGAGTGGAGTGTGTATGTGTGGGGAGAGCAGTGTGTATGTGTGGGGAGAGCAGTGTGTATGTGTGGGGAGTGGAGTGTGTATGTGTGGGGAGAGCAGTGTGTATGTGTGGGGAGAGCAGTGTGTATGTGTGGGGAGAGCAGTGTGTATGTGTGGGGAGTGGAGTGTGTATGTGTGGGGAGAGCAGTGTGTATGTGTGGGGAGTGGAGTGTGTATGTGTGGGGAGAGCAGTGTGTATGTGTGGGGAGAGCAGTGTGTATGTGTGGGGAGAGCAGTGTGTATGTGTGGGGAGAGCAGTGTGTATGTGTGGGGAGAGCAGTGTGTATGTGTGGGGAGAGCAGTGTGTGTGTGGGGAGAGCAGTGTGTATGTGTGGGGAGAGCAGTGTGTATGAGTAGGGAGAGTAGTGTGTATGTGTGGGGAGAGCAGTGTGTCTGTGTGGGGAGAGCAGTGTGTATGTGTGGGGAGAGCAGTGTGTATGTGTGGGGAGAGCAGTGTGTATGTGTGGGGAGTGGAGTGTGTATGTGTGGGGAGAGCAGTGTGTATGTGTGGGGAGAGAAGTGTGTATATGTGGGGAGAGTAGTGTGTATGTGTGGGGAGAGCAGTGTGTATGTGTGGGGAGAGCAGTGTGTATGTGTGGGGACAGCAGTGTGTATGTGTGGGGAGAGCAGTGTGTCTGTGTGGGGAGTGGAGTGTGTATGTGTGGGGAGAGCAGTGTGTATGTGTGGGGAGAGCAGTGTGTATGTGTGGGGAGAGCAGTGTGTATGTGTGGGGGGAGCAGTGCGTATGTGTGGGGAGAGCAGTGTGTATGTGTGGGGAGAGCAGTGTGTATATGTGGGGAGAGCAGTGTGTATGTGTGGGGAGAGCAGTGTGTATGTGTGGGGAGAGCAGTGTGTATGTGTGGGGAGAGCAGTGTGTATGTGTGGGGAGAACAGTGTGTATGTGTGGGGAGAGCAGTGTGTATGTGTGGGGAGAGCAGTGTGTGTGTGGGGAGAGCAGTGTGTATGTGTGGGGAGAGCAGTGTGTATGTGTGGGGAGAGCAGTGTGTATGAGTGGGGAGAGCAGTGTGTATGTGTGGGGAGAGCAGTGTGTATGTGTGGGGAGAGCAGTGTGTATGTGTGGGGAGAGCAGTGTGTATGTGCGGGGAGTGGAGTGTGTATGTGTGGGGAGAGCAGTGTGTATGTGTGGGGAGAGCAGTGTGTGTGTGAGGGGAGTGCAGTGTGTGTGTGGGGAGTGCAGTGTGTGTGTGGGGAGAGCAGTGTGTATGTGTGGGGAGAGCAGTGTGTATGTGTGGGGAGAGCAGTGTGTATGTGTGGGGAGAGCAGTGTGTGTGTGGGGAGAGCAGTGTGTATGTGTGGGGAGAGCAGTGTGTATGTGTGGGGAGAGCAGTGTGTATGTGTGGGGAGAGCAGTGTGTGTGTGTGGGGAGAGCAGTGTGTATGTGTGGGGAGAGCAGTGTGTATGTGTGGGGAGAGCAGTGTGTATGTGTGGGGAGAGCAGTGTGTATGTGTGGGGAGAGCAGTGTGTGTGTGTGGGGAGAGCAGTGTGTATGTGTGGGGAGAGCAGTGTGTGTGTGGGGAGAGCAGTGTGTATGTGTGGGGAGAGCAGTGTGTATGTGTGGGGAGAGCAATGTGTATGTGTGGGGAGTGGAGTGTGTATGTGTGGGGAGAGCAGTGTATATGTGTGGGGAGAGCAGTGTGTATGTGTGGGGAGTGGAGTGTGTATGTGTGGGGAGAGCAGTGTGTATGTGTGCGGAGAGCAGTGTGTGTGTGTGTGGGGAGAGCAGTGTGTATGTGTGGGGAGAGCAGTGTGTATGTGTGGGGAGAGCAGTGTGTATGTGTGGGGAGAGCAGTGTGTATGTGTGGGGAGAGCAGTGTGTATGTGTGGGGAGAGCAGTGTGTATGTGTGGGGAGAGCAGTGTGTATGTGTGGGGAGAGCAGTGTGTATGTGTGGGGAGTGGAGAGTGTATGTGTGGGGAGAGCAGTGTGTATGTGTGGGGAGAGCAGTGTGTATGTGTGGGGAGAGCAGTGTGTATGTGTGGGGAGTGGAGTGTGTATGTGTGGGGAGAGCAGTGTGTATGTGTGGGGAGTGGAGTGTGTATGTGGGTGGAGAGCAGTGTGTATGTGTGGAAAGAGCAGTGTGTCTGTGTGGGGAGAGCAGTGTGTATGTGTGGGGAGTGGAGCGTGTATGTGTGGGGAGTGGAGCGTGTATGTGTGGGGAGAGCAGTGCGTATGTGTGGGGAGAGCAGTGTGTATGTGTGTGGAGAGCAGTGTGTATGTGTGGGGAGAGCAGTGTGTATGTGTGGGGAGTGGAGCGTGTATGTGTGGGGAGAGCAGTGTGTATGTGTGGGGAGAGCAGTGTGTATGTGTGGGGAGAGCAGTGTGTCTATGCGGCTGCAGATTGTCAGCCTCCTGAGTGTCAATCGTGAAACCGGTGAATTCGGCACCGTATCTCATTGGAATCGATTGTGTTCCACGTGGCGCCGGCGCTATTCCTTAACAGTCGGGGAATCAGTTCAGATATGGCACCAGTTTTACTGTCGTGAAAGTTTAACATTTAGTGCAGCATTCACTGTTTCCCGACACCGATTTCATTTTTTTTTAAAAATAATTTTATTGAAATTTTTACAAAATATAAACATCACAACAATATTAATAAAACAACCGCGGTAAAACCCAAGAACAACACCCACCCAACTTCAAAAGCAACTACAAACAAAAGAAAAAACAAAAGAACACCGAAACAACAAAAGGGAAAGAGATAACACCCGCCACATCCCACAAACCCATGTCCACAGTTCTCCCTCCCACCGAACCAAACCCGCCCCCCCCCCCCACCCGGGTTGCTGCTGCTGCCGGCCTATTTCCCTACCGTTCCGCCAGGAAGTCCAGGAAAGGCTGCCACCGCCTAAAGAACCCTTGTACTGATTCCCTCAGGGCAAATTTCGCCTTCTCCAATTTAATGAACCCTGCCATATCATTGATCCAGGTCTACCTATGGGTTCGGATGGAAATCAACTCCCCTCTAATCACCGCCTTCAATGCCTCCCAGACCGTCCCCACTCGGACCTCCCCGTTGTCGTTGGCCTCAAGGTACCTCTCGATACACCCCCGAACCCTCTCGGCCACCTCCTCATCTGCCAGCAGCCCCACCTCCAAGCGCCAGAGCGAACGTTGGTCCCTCTCTTCCCCCAGCCCGAGGATCACCCAGTGCGGGGCATGATCTGAAATGGCAATGGCAAAGTATTCAACATCCTCCACCCTTGAAACCAGCCCCCTGCTCAGGACAAAAAAAATCAATCCTCGAATAGGCCTTATGCACGTGGGAGAAAAACGAGTACTCCCTGGCCCTTGGCCTCGCAAACCTCCAGGATTCCATCCCTCCCATCTGATCCATAAACCCCCTCAACACCTTAGCCGCCGCTGGCCTCCTACCCGTCTGGGACCTGGATCGATCCAATGGGGGATCAAGCACCGTGTTGAAGTCCCCCTCCATGATCAGGCCCCCCACCACCAGGTCCGGAGTGCGGCCCAACATGCGCCCATAAACCCCGCATCGTCCCAGTTTGAGGCGTAAACATTCACCAACACCACCCGCTCCCCCTGCAGCTTACCACTCACCATCACATACCTCCCGCCACTGTCAGCCACCACATTTAACGCCTCAAATGTCACCTTCTTCCCCACCAGGATCGCCACCCCCCCGATTCTTCTCATCCAGCCCTGAGTGAAATACTTGGCCCACCCATCCCTTCCTCAGCAGAACCTGGTCGCCACTTTCAGGTGTGTCTGTTGGAGCATGGTCACATCCGCCTTCAGCCCCTTCAGGTGCGCAAACACCCGGGCCCCTTTGACCGGCCCATTCAGCCCCCTCACATTCCAGGTTATCAACCGGATCAGAGGGCTCCCTGCCCCCCTCCCCTGCCGATTAGCCATAACCCATCCCTTGCCCACCCCCGGCCAGCGTTCCCCCGCTCTGCCAGTTCCCCACGGCGGCAACTCCCCCCCCCTCCAGCACCCCCTGCATCCTCCAGCTCCTTGCTGACCGTTTCAGCAGCAACCCGGTACACCCCCCCCCCCCCCCCCCAACCCCCTCCAGGCTAGGACCCCTCCTAGCCGCACCCCTCCCTCCATAGCACTGCCGTGAGCCAACTAACTTCTGCTGACCCCGGCGACTCCCGCCCTACCTCCGACTCCTCCCCACGTGCAATGTGTTCCCGTACCAGCCTCCCCGGACAGGCGCCGGAATGTTCTTGATAAGTACGTACCAGTCAGGCAGGGAGGAAGGGGTCGAGCGAGGGAACCGTGGTTTACCAAAGAAGTGGAATCTCTTGTTAAGAGGAAGAAGGAGGCCTATGTGAAGATGAGGCGTGAAGTTTCAGTTGGGGCGCTTGATAGTTACAGGGAAGCGAGGAAGGATCTAAAGAGAGAGCTAAGACGAGCAAGGAGGGGACATGAGAAGTCTTTGGCAGGTAGGATCAAGGAAAACCCAAAAGCTTTCTATAGGTATGTCAGGAATAAAAGAATGACTAGGGTAAGAGTAGGGCCAGTCAAGGACAGTGGTGGGAAGTTGTGTGTGGAGGCTGAGGAGATAAGCGAGATACTAAATGAATACTTTTCGTCAGTATTCACTCAGGAAAAAGATAATATTGTGGAGGAGAATGCTGAGACCCAGGCTATTAGAATAGATGGCATTGAGGTGCGTAGGGAAGAAGTGTTGGCAATTCTGGACAAGGTGAAAATAGGTAAGTCCCCGGGGCCTGATGGGATTTATCCTAGGATTCTCTGGGAAGCCAGGGAAGAGATTGCTGAGCCTTTGGCTTTGATTTTTATGTCATCATTGGCTACAGGAATAGTGCCAGAGGACTGGAGGATAGCAAATGTGATCCCTTTGTTCAAGAAGGGGAGTAGAGATAACCCCGGTAACTATAGGCCGGTGAGCCTCACGTCTGTTGTGGGTAAAGTCTTGGAGAGGATTATAAGAGATACGATTTATAATCATCTAGATAGGAATAATATGATTAGAGATATTCAGCATGGTTTTGTGAAGGGTAGGTCATGCCTCACAAACCTTATCGAGTGCTTTGAGAAGGTGACTGAACAGGTAGACGAGGGTAGAGCAGTTGATGTGGTGTATATGGATTTCAGTAAAGCGTTTGATAAGGTTCCCCACGGTCGGCTATTGCAGAAAATACGGAGGCTGGGGATTGAGGGTGATTTAGAGATGTGGATCAGAAATTGGCTCGTTGAAAGAGGACAGAGGGTGGTGGTTGATGGCAAATGTTCAGAATGGAGTTCAGTTACGAGTGGCGTACCACAAGGATCTGTTCTGGGGCCGTTGCTGTTTGTCATTTTTATAAATGACCTAGAGGAGGGCACAGAAGGTTGGGTGAGTAAATTTGCAGACGACACTAAAGTCGGTGGAGTTGGAGACAGTGTGGAAGGATGTTGCAGGTTACAGAGGGACATAGATAAACTGCAGAGCTGGGCTGAGAGGTGGCAAATGGAGTTTAATGTAGAGAAGTGTGAGGTGATTCACTTTGGAAAGAATAACAGGAATGCGGACTATTTGGCTAATGGTAAAATTCTTGGTAGTGTGGATGAGCAGAGGGATCTCGGTGTCCCTGTACATAGATCCCTGAAAGTTGCCACCCAGGTTGATAGGGTTGTGAAGAAGGCCTATGGTGTGTTGGCCTTTATTGGTAGAGGGATGAGGTCCGGAGCCATGAGGTCACGTTGCAGCTGTACAAAACTCTAGTACGGCCGCATTTGGAGTATTGCGTACAGTTCTGGTCGCCTCATTATAGGAAGGACGTGGAAGCTTTGGAACGGGTGCAGAGGAGATTTACCAGGATGTTGCCTGGTATGGAGGGAAAATCTTATGAGGAAAGGCTGATGGACTTGAGGTTGTTTTCGTTAGAGAGAAGAAGGTTAAGAGATGACTTAATAGAGGCATACAAAATGATCAGAGGGTTAGATAGGGTGGACAGTGAGAGCCTTCTCCCGCGGATGGAGGTGGCTAGCACGAGGGGACATAGGCTTAAATTGAGAGGTAATAGATATAGGACAGAGGTCAGAGGTAGGTTTTTTACGCAAAGAGTGGTGAGGCCGTGGAATGCCCTACCAGCAACAGTAGTGAACTCGCCAACATTGAGGGCATTTAAAAGTTTATTGGATAAGCATACGGATGATAATAGCATAGTGTAGGTTAGATGGCCTTTAGTTTTTGACTTCCCATGTCGGTGCAACATCGTGGGCCGAAGGGCCTGTACTGTGCTGTATCGTTCTATGTTCTATGTTCTATGTGGGACTACCCATCCACCATCGTGCCCCTCAGCGGGTCCTCCTTTGCCCCCCCCCACTCTTGCGCGGGAAAAGAAAACAGCCAGCAATGGCCCGCGCTTCTCAGCCCCGACTCCGCCCCCACCATCTCCCAGCGCGGGAAACCCGTGAAAAGCCCACGCTTTCGCCCTTCCCAGCCCCGCCTACTCTAGGGCAACTCCCATTGTCAGTCCCCCCCACCAGCTCCCCGAACTCCCCATTTACCCCCCTGCCCGAACCTGTGCACCAGGCCCATACAGAAAAACCCACACAAAAAAGACATAACGACATCACCCCACCCACCCTAAGGCCAACCCACATCTTACATTAAACAGAACTGTGGTGGTATGATTAGCATAGCTGCCTGCCATTGGTGCAGAACACCGGCTTACCATTGGCCCTGGTCGGTCATGTGCCTCTCGACCGGCTGGTTGAGACCAGTCATGTGACGGCTCCCCGATTGGTCGAGAGGGTGAGTTAACCCCGCCTCTAGGGCGGGGTATAAATACCCAGTACTCCCGGCGGTCGTCCTTATACTGTAATCGACCGCAGGGCTAACATCTAGCTGATTAAAGCCATACTTTTGTCCAGCAACTCGTCTCGCGTTCAATTGATGGTACATCAATTTAATCAGCTAGAAATTTGAAGATGGAGCTCCGGATCAAGCCCAAATGCCTGCGCATCAGCCCACAAACTCCGAACGCATCGGAAATCTTCAAGCATTGGCTGGCGTGTTTCGACGGCTACCTGGCGACCGCAAGCAGCCCCCCTACCATGGCACAGAAGCTTCATATTCTCCATTCCAGCATGGCCATGGCGGCCTACGCGATGATAGGGGAACAAAAAAAGTACGACGTGGCCATGGATAAGCTAAAAGGACAGTTTCTTTAGCCGGTAAACCGAGTGTTCGCCCGACATCTGCTGGCTACCAGACAACAGTTCCCCGGTGAGTCCTTAGACGATTTTTACCAGGCCCTCGCTGTCCTGGGGAGGAATTGCTCCTGCCTCCAAGTTTCAGCCACTGAGCACATGGAACTTTTGATCAGAGATGCTTACGTGGCTGGGATGCAGTCTGCCGCAATCCGCCAGCGGATGCTGGAAAAAGACGACCTCAGCCTAACTGAGGCACGGACTCTCTCCATCTCCCTGGAGGTCGCCGACTTAAACGCCCGCACCTATGTCCCCAGCCGCGCTGCAGCGCCCTGGGCCTCCTGGCACGCCTCCCCATCGCCATCCGTCGCTCCCGACCCCCCTCAGGCCTGCGCCGCGGGACGCCCCGACAAGTCCGCGGGGCCCCGCTGCTATTTCTGTGGGCTTGCCAAACACCCTCCCCTGCGCTGCCCGGCCCGCTCCGTCCTTTGTAAGAGCTGCGGGAAGAAGGGCCATTTTTCGTCGGTCTGCCAGGCCAAATTGGTCGCTGCTGGGGATCTCCTCCTCAGGGCCCTTCCGGGCCTTTCCAGCGCACCGCGTCAATCTCGCCCCCGCCGCCTCCGGGTCCCTGCTCCCGGCCTGCGTGCCTCTCTGCCCCGCTCTCAGCCACTCCGATCGGCCCGCTGGCACCGCTAACCCCGCCCCCAGCAACCACGAGGGTCCTGCGGGCGCCGCCACCTTGGGACCCGGACGCTACCTGCGGGTCCTGGGCGCCGCCATCTTGGGGCCCCGACTCCACGTGCGGGTCCTGGGCACCGCCATCTTGAGCTCCGACTCCACGTGCGGGTCCTGGGCGCCGCCATCTTGAGGCTCCGACTCCACGTGCGGGACCTGGGCACCGCCATCTTGGGGCTCCGACTCCACGTGCGGATCCTGGGCGCCGCCATCCTGGACTGGCACACAAGGCCCTGCCAGCGCCTACTCGGCCGATAACGACTACAACGATGGATCTTCTCTATGGCTCGCGGCCATTCAGCTCGACCAGTCATGTCCACGCACGCTCGCCAAAACGACTACGCTGATCCACGTCAACGGGCACGAGACGGGCTGCCTGCTGGACTCCGGGAGCACGGAAAGCTTCGTACACCCTGACACGGTAAGACGCTGCGCGTTCCCGTCCACCCTGTAAAACACAAAATCGGGTTAGCCTCAGGTTCGCACTCCGTCCGCATCACTGGGTGCTGCATCGCGGACCTCACGGTCCAAGGGAAGGTTTTTAAAAATTATAAACTCCTTATCCTCCCCGACCTTTGCGCACCGGCACTCCTAGGACTGGACTTCCAGTGCAACCTGCAGAGCTTGACCTTCCAATTCGGCGGCCCTATACCCTCCCTCACTGTCTGCAGCCTCACGTCCCTCAAAGTGGACCCCCCCCTCCTTGTTTGCTAATCTCACCCCCGATTGCAAACCTGTCGCGACCCGGAGCAGACGGTACAGCGCCCAGGACCGATCCTTCATCAGGTCCGAGGTCCAGAGGTTGCTGACGGAAGGGGTCATCGAGGCCAGCAACAGTCCCTGGAGAGCCCAAGTGCTGGTGGTCCGGACTGGGGAGAAAAACCGGATGGTCATTGACTACAGCCAGACCATCAACCGGTTTACGCAACTGGACGCATATCCTCTCCTCCGTATTTCCGCCATGGTAAACGAGATCGCGACATACAAGGTCTTCTCCACTGTGGACCTCAAGTCCGCTTATCATCAGCTCCCCATCCGCGCGAGTGACCGCAAGTACACCGCGTTTGAGGCAGATGGGCGCCTCTACCACTTCCTCAGGGTTCCATTTGGTGTCACAAATGGGGTCTCAGTCTTCCAACGGGAGATGGACCGAATGGTCGACAAGTACGGATTACAGGCTACCTTTCCGTATCTTGATAATGTCACCATCTGCGGCAACGACCAGCAGGACCATGACACCAACCTCCAGAAATTCCTCCAAACCGCAAAACTCCTTAACCTCACGTACAATAAGGATAAATGCGTGGTTAGCACCGACCGCCTAGCCATCCTCGGCTACGTAGTGCGTAACGGAGTGATAGGCCCCGACCCCGAACGCATGCGCCCCCTGATGGAACTCCCTCTCCCCAATACCCCCAAATCCCTCAAACGCTGCCTGGGGTTCTTCGCATACTACGCCCAATGGGTTCCCAACTACGCCGACAAGGCCCGTCCCCTCATTCAGTCCACAACCTTCCCGCCGTCGTCATAGGCCTGCCAGGCCTTTGGCCGCATCAAAGTGGACATCGCAAAGGCCACGATGCGCGCCATCGACGAGGCCCTCCCCTTCCAGGTCGAGAGCGATGCATCAGAAGTAGCTCTGGCGGCCACCCTGAACCAAGCGGGCAGACCCGTGGCGTTCTTCTCCAGAACCCTCCAGGCTTCCGAACTCCGCCACGCCTCAGTGGAAAAGGAAGCCCAGGCCATAATCGAAGCTATGCGACATTAGAGGCACTATTTGGCCGGCAGGAAGTTTATCCTCCTCACAGACCAACGGTCAGTAGCCTTCATGTTCGATAATGCACAGAGGGGCAAGATTAAGAACGACAAGATCTTACGGTGGCGAATTGAGTTGTCCACGTACAACTATGATATCTTGTATCGTCCTGGGAAGCTCAATGAGCCTCCTGATGCCCTATCCCGCGGTACCTGCGCTAGCGTGCAGATCGACCGCCTACACTCCCTCCACACGGACCTCTGCCATCCAGGGGTGACCCGTTTCTATCATTTCATAAAGACCCGCAACCTGCCCTTCTCCATCGAGGAAGTCAGGACAGTAACCCGTGACTGCCACATCTGTGCCGAGTGCAAACCGTACTTCTACCACCCCGGGCGCGCACACCTGATCAAAGCATCCCGCCCCTTCGAACGTCTTAGCATTGACTTCAAGGGGCCCCTTCCCTCTAGCAACCGCAACATTTACTTCCTGACGGTGATCGAAGGAATACTCCCGCTTCCCCTTCGCCATTCCCTGCCCCGACATGACCACATCGACCATCATTAATGCCCTCCTCTCCATCTTCTCCCTGTTCGGCTACACCGCGTACATACATAGCAATCGGGGGTCCTCATTTATCAGCGATGAGCTGCGTCAATTCCTGCTCAGCAGGGGCATCGCCTCTAGCAGGACGACCAGCTATAACCCTCGGGGTAACGGACAGGTCAAGCGGGAGAATGGTACCATCTGGAAGACCATCCTACTGGCCCTCCGGTCCAGAGATCTCCCTATTTCCCGATGGCAAGAGGTGATCCCCGATGCCCTACATTCTATCTGCTCCCTCCTCTGTACCACAACAAATCAGACACCTCATGAACGTCTTCTTGTTTTCCCCAGGAAGTCGTCCTCCGGATCCCCTCTCCCGACGTGGCTGGCCGCCCCCGGACCCATCTTGCTCGGGAAGCATGTGCGGGTGCACAAGTCCGACCCGTTGGTGGAACAAGTGTGTGCGTGGGTTTCCTCCGGGTGCTCCGGTTTCCTCCCACAGTCCAAAGATGTGCGGGTTAGGTGGATTGGCCATGCTAAATTGCCCGTAGTGTCCTAAAAAGTAAAGTTGTTAAATTGCCCGTAGTGTCCTAAAAAGTAAGGGGGGGGGGGGTTGTTGGGTTACGGGTATAGGGTGGATACGTGGGTTTGAGTAGGGCGATCATGTCTCGGCACAACATCAAGGGCCGAAGGACCTGTTCTGTGCTGTACTGTTCTATGTTCTATGTTCTAAGTCCAGTTACTCCACGCTAACCCACAGTATGCGTACGTGGAGTACCCTGACGGTCGGCAGGACACGGTCTCCCTCCAGGACCTGGCACCCGCCAGCGTGCAGCCCTCCCCCCCTTCACCACAGACCCCCCTCCTGTTCTTTTTCCCCCAGCGCCCCACCCAGGCCACCCCTCCCCCATCCATGGCGTCTCCACCACCAGCCCAGGTTACGGAGACAGTTCAAGGACCATCGCTCCCGGAGTCCAGGATATCAGCGGAACCACCACCATCGGTTGAACCAATGTCACTAACTCCACTGCGGCGGTCTGCCAGGACGTCACGGGCAACGAAAAGACTGATCGAGTCCATTTAACTTTCAACACCACCATGGACCTTGTATGGACACTATGTACTGTTGTTAAATGTCTGGGCCAGTGGGAAACCAAGGATACATTTTTTTTCCTTCTCTCCTTACTACTCATACCACCAGTTCTCCCCCACCCCCCCCCCAGCTTCTTTCTCCGCAAGGGTTGAATGTGGTGGTATGATTAGCATAGCTGCCTGCCATTGGTGCAGAACACCGGCTTACCATTGGCCCTGGTCGGTCATGTGCCTCTCGACCGGTTGGTTGAGACCAGTCATGTGACGGCTCCCTGATTGGTCGAGAGGCTGAGTTAACTCCGCCTCCAGGTGGTCGTCCTTATACTGTAATCGACCGCAGGACTAACATCTAGCTGATTAAAGCCATACTTTTGTCCAGCAACTCGTCTCGCGTTCAATTGATGGTACATCAAGAGCAAATACAAGTATAGTATTATATAACATCCCCCACCTTAGACCCTCAGTTTGAGTCCAGTTTCTCGGCCTGCACAAAGGCCCACGCCTCCTCCGGGGACTCAAAATAATGGTGCCGATCCTTATAGGTGACCCACAGACGTGCCGGCTGCAATATGCCAAACTTCACGCTCCGTCTGTGGAGCACCGCCTTCGTCCGGTTGAACCCGGCACTCCGCTTCGCCACCTCTGCACTCCAGTCCTGGAAGATCCGCACCTCCGTGTTCTCCCACTTGCTGCTCCACTCCTTCTTGGCCCACCGGAGCACACAATCACGATCCACGAACCGATGAAACCGCACCAACACCGCCCGTGGTGACTCGTTCAGCTTAGGCCTCCTAGCCAGAATTCTGTGGGCCCCCTCTAATTCCAGGGGCCCCTGGAAGGTCCCAGCCCCCATCAGTGAGTTCAACATAACAACCACATAGGCCGCCAGGTCCGACCCCTCCAGCCCCTCCGTGGGGCCCAGGATCCGCAAATTCTTCCGCCTCGGCCGGTTGTCCAGCTCCTCGAACTGCTCCTGCCACCTTTTATTGAGCGCCTTGTGCATCTCCACCTTCCCCGCGACGGCCATGGCCTCATCCTCTCTTTCGGATGCCTGCTTCTGCATCTCCCGGATCGCAGCCCCCTGGACTGTCTGGGTCTTCATCAGCTCTCTGGTGGTAACCTTCAACGACTCCAGCAGCTCCACCTTAAGCTCCTGGAAGCAGCGCAGCAGAGTCGCCTGCTGCTCCTGCGCCCACTGCCTCCAGTCCTCCGGGCCTCTGCCGGCCGCCATTTTGTTTTTCTTCCCCCGCTTTTCCAGGTGTGCTTCCACCGTTTTTCTTCTTACCCCACTTTTGGTCCGGACCATAGGACCGTAGGGATCGACTCCTGTCCTCTTTCCATGTCAGGATTTGCCGACAAAGTTCCATTGGGGGCCCTGAAAAGAGCCCCAAAGTCCGTTTTCAGCGGGAGCTGCCGAACGTGCGGCTTAGCTCCGCATTGCCGCCAGCGGTAGTCCTGACATCGATTTCATAATCGGCGATTGGGCAGAGAATCCCTTTTGACGCCGAAGTTGGGGGAGGTGCCTGTTTGACCCAGGTTTTGTATGCTCCGCACCACGTGCTGTTGGAACGGCTGTTGCACGTCACCTGATGGTCCTCCCCCGATGCTCCGCCCCCGATGGGCTGGGTTCCCGTCTGCCCGTGTGGTCTCAGCGGTCGGGAACCCGGCGTAGTGGTTGCGGAGTGTGTCCAGTGCCGCCACAGTCAGACGGGAGCCATGCTGCTGGTCGAGAGGGCTTCCGCGAGCACTCGGGGGGGGCTGGTGGGAGGTGGCCGGGGTGGCCAGGAGGTGGGCTTCCGCGAGCACTCGGGGGGGGGGGGAGGGGCTGGTGGAGGGTGGCCAGGGTGGCCAGGAGGTGGGCTTCCGCGAGCACTCGGGGGGGGGGCTGGTGGGAGGTGGCCGGGGTGGCCAGGAGGTGGGCTTCCGCGAGCACTCGGGGGGGCTGGTGGGAGGTGGCCGGGGTGGCCAGGAGGTGGGCTTCTGCGAGCACTCGGGGGGGCTGGTGGGAGGTGGCCGGGGTGGCCAGGGGACACTGTCTGGCAGGTTGAGACTGCGTACAGCCGGCACATGTTTTACAGCACGACGCTGCAGGTCGTCGCCGTGCGTATGCGCGGCCACAGACCCGTCCATTCTCCGGCCGTTTACATCTTGGGAGCCTCCCAAGTGTTACCAAAGGCCCTAAGTGGTGGATGTTTGTTGGTGCTGTAGGGGCCCAGATGATTGGACCAAAAGCCTGAGACTACTCCACAATGACCATTTATGGGACCTTTGGCCATATCTCTCAGCTGTCCGGCAACCAATTAGGGATTAGAGTTCCTGACATTTCAAACAACGAGAGCCCACCTCCAAGAACTGATGGCCAATCAGAGGGCCGGCAGCTCAGCTTTTTCAGCAATGCCTCCGGGAGCAGTGGTCACTGCTGGGATTGGGCCTAGCTGAGAGGACCCATGGGAACATGTCTCTGACCAAAATAGTGTGGTCTGTGATTGCCAGACATGGTGTGGCAGGTCCCAGGAGAGGGGTGGATGGTGCAGGGCGATTTGTGCAGGAGGATTCATTGGTGAGTGGATGAAGAGTTGCAGCAGGGGCAACCACTGTTACCTTGACGCCACACCCGTGGGCCAATGCCAAAGGAAAGCTGTAGGGCCAGGTGCCATCCGTGGCGGACCCACTGGCTCTGGTGAAATGCCAACAACAGCCGGAAGAGGTCCTTAATTGGCAACTTTAGTAGCCCAATTGACCTCTGGATGGAAGGTGCATCTTCACCTTACCCGCCCCGGTAAAATGCCAGTGGAAACAAGAAGGCCAAGGCCATTCTATCCCTCGTCTGCCTTCCCCTGCCATTTTCAGGCTATCCCTCGTTCCCACCCTTCCCAGTCCATCCCACGGGGCTGAGAAAATCTTGCCCTATAAGTGCAAACTTTCCTTTGACAGATTGGAGAAAGAGCTGGGGTTAGTGGTCAGTTACTCACTCAATAACACTGCTGATTAAGTGTTGCTGTGGGGAATTAGGAGGGGTGGGAGGGTTAATTACCGACTATGTTAAACTATTTGACAATTCTAACATTTCCTCCAATTAGACCCTTTCGCAACCATGAAATACTTTGTAATTTAGTCTTGCGCAAGATTCTCTCACAAGCTGCTGTTTGTGGTGACCAGTCTATTAATATAGAGAGGAATGTCAGGTATGTTCACTGGGCCTCGCTTCCTGACACTTCACTGAGTGGTTGAAGTTACAGACAGCTGCAGGGTCCAGGGACAGCTTCATTGCTGATGACTGGCAGGATACGCAGTCCCAGGCTGGGCCGACTGAAACATGTTGAACTGTCTGATTGAAGTGAAGCCTGGGTTACAAACCATGGCAGGACAGACAAGGGCCTGTAAATTCAGCTGTGCAGCACTGGATTTTGTTTTGGGTTCTAACTGGTCTCACAAAGGTGGCAGACAGGATATGACGCACATTTCTGGCTGGAAGTGCAGCACCTGCATTTGGGAAAAAGAAGAAATACATGTCCATGGACCACGGCTGTATTGGGCATTCGGCCTCGTCCATTTGCAAATAAGGGACCCAGCGCCTATTTGAGATTCCCCAATGCACCCCAATTGACAATGCAAGATAGTTTCCCCATGTGCCCAATCCTGGAAAGAATAGGATATTAGGCTCAATTGAACCTTTGATTGGCCTTGGATCCAGCAGATCCCAGTTTTCCACACTTAATGTTTACTTTTGAACGGCTGCAACAGACCCATCCTGTCCCACTTCCTGTTTAAAGGGTATTTAACAGACCCATCCTGTCCTACTTCCTGTATTAAAGGGTATTTAACAGACCCATCCTGTCCCACTTCCTGTTTAAAGGGTATTTAACAGACCCATCCTGTCCCACTTCCTGTATTAAAGGGTATTTAACAGACCCATTCTGTCCAACTTCCTGTATTAAAGGGCATTTAACAGACCCATCCTGTCCCACTTCCTGTATTAAAGGGTATTTAACAGACCCATCCTGTCCCACTTCCTGTATTAAAGGGTATTTAACAGACCCATCCTGTCCCACTTCCTGTATTAAAGGGTATTTAACAGACCCATCCTGTCCCACTTCCTGTATAAAAGGGTATTTTTGGTACCTGAATAGTTGGTTAGTTGGTCCCATATCCTTGTGTTCTGAGTTTTTCTCTTAACCTTTGACCTGTCTGACCAGGGTGCCTCAAGTAACCATGAAAGCTCTCGGTGTCCTATGAGTGTTCCAGAGTACCTCCCTCGCCACTGAGAAAGTTACCCCTTTCCCCATTGAGAAAAATACCCCTCTCACCTCTGAGAAAGGTACCCCTCACCTCTGAGAAAGGTACCCCCTCACTTCTGAGAAAAGTACCCCTCTCGCCTCTGAGAAAGGTACCCCCTCACCTCTGAGAAAGGTACCTCCTCACCTCTGAGAAAGGTGCCCCCTCACCTCTGAGGAAGGTACCCCCTCACCTCTGAGAAAGCTACCTCCTCACCTCTGAGAAAGGTACCCCCTCACCTCTGAGAAAGGTACCCCCTCACCTCTGAGAAAGGTACCTCCTCACCTCTGAGAAAGTTACCCCCTCACCTCTGAGAAAGGTACCCCCTCACCTCTGAGAAAGGTACCCCCTCACCTCTGAGAAAGGTAGTGCCCTCACCTCTGAGAAAGGTACCCCTCACCTCTGAGAAAGGTACCCCCTCACCTCTGAGAAAGGTAGTGCCCTCACCTCTGAGAAAGGTAGTGCCCTCACCTCTGAGAAAGTTACCCCCTCACCTCTGAGAAAGGTTCCCCCTCACCTCTGAGAAAGGTACCCCCTCACCTCTGAGAAAGGTACCCCCTCACCTCTGAGACAGGTACCCCCTCACCTCTGAGAAAGGTACCCCTCACCTCTGAGAAAGGTTCCCCCTCACCTCTGAGAAAGGTAGTGCCCTCACCTCTGAGAAAGGTACCTCCTCACCTCTGAGAAAGGTACGCCACTGGCCTCTGAGAAAGGTACCCACTCACCTCTGGGAAAGGTACCCCCTCACCTCTGAGGAAGGTACCCCTCACCTCTGAGAAAGGTACCCCCTCACCTCTGAGAAAGGTACCCCCTCATCTCTGAGAAAGGTACCCCCTCACCTCTGAGAAAGGTACCCCCTCACCTCTGAGAAAGGTACCCCCTCACCTCTGAGAAAGGTACCCCCTCACCTCTGAGAAAGGTAGTGCCCTCACCTCTGAGAACGGTACCCCCTCACCTCTGAGAAAGGTACCCCCTCACCTCTGAGAACGGTACCCCCCTCACCTCTGAGAAAGGTACCCTCTAACCTCTGAGAAAGGTACCCCCTCACCTCTGAGAAAGGTACCCCCTCACCTCTGAGAAAGGTAGTGCCCTCACCTCTGAGAAAGGTACCCCCTCACCTCTGAGAAAGGTAGTGCCCTCACCTCTGAGAAAGGTACCCCCTCGCCTCTGAGAAAGGTACCCCCTCACCTCTGAGAAAGGTACCCCCTCGCCTCTGAGAAAGGTACCCCCTCACCTCTGAGAAAGGTACCTCCTCACCTCTGAGAAAGGTACCCCCTCACCTCTGAGAAAGGTAGTGCCCTCATCTCTGAGAAAGGTACCCCCTCACCTCTGAGAAAGGTACCCCTTCACCTCTGAAAAAGGTACGCCACTGGCCTCTGAGAAAGGTACCCACTCACCTCTGGGAAAGTTACCCCCTCACCTCTGAGGAAGTACCCCCTCACCTCTGAGAAAGGTACCCCCTCACCTCTGAGAACGGTACCCCCTCACCTCTGAGAACGGTACCCCCTCACCTCTGAGAAAGGTACCCCCTCACCTCTGAGAAAGGTACCCCCTCACCTCTGAGAAAGGTACCCCCTCACCTCTGAGAACGGTACCCCTCACCTCTGAGAAAGGTACCCCCTCACCTCTGGGAAAGGTGCCCCCTCACCTCTGAGAAAGGCACCCCCTCACCTCTGAGAAAGGTAACGTTGTCGCCTCTGAGAAAGGTACCCCCTCACTTCTGAGAAAGGAACCCCCTCACCTCTGAGAAAGGTACCCCATCACCTCTGAGAAAGGTGCCCCCTCACCTCTGAGAAAGGTACCCCCTCACCTCTGAGAAAGGTACCCCCTCACCTCTGAGAAAGGTACCCCATCACCTCTGAGAAAGGTGCCCCCTCACCTCTGAGAAAGTTACCCCCCTCACCTCTGAGAAAGGTACCCCATCACCTCTGAGAAAGGTGCCCCCTCACCTCTGAGAAAGGTACCCCCTCACCTCTGAGAAAGGTACGCCACTGGCCTCTGAGAAAGGTACCACCTCACCTCTGAGAAAGGTACCCCTCATCTCTGAGAAAGGTACCCCCTCTCCTCTGAGAAAGGAACCCCCTCACCTCTGAGAACGGTACCCCCTCACCTCTGAGAAAGGTACCCCCTCACCTCTGAGAAAGGTACCCCCTCACCTCTGAGAAAGGTACCTCCTCACCTCTGAGAAAGGTACCCCCTCACCTCTGAGAAATGAACCCCCTCACCTCTGAGAAAGGTACCCCCTCACCTCTGAGAAAGGTACCTCCTCACCTCTGAGAAAGGTAGTGCCCTCACCTCTGAGAAAGGTTCCCCCTCACCTCTGAGAAAGGTACCCCCTCACCTCTGAGAAAGGTACCCCCTCACCTCTGAGAAAGGTACCCCTTCACCTCTGAGAAAGGTACCTCCTCACCTCTGAGAAAGGTACCTCCTCACCTCTGAGAAAGGTAGTGCCCTCACTGAGAAAGGTACCCCCTCACCTCTGAGAAAGGTACCCCCTCACCTCTGAGAAAGGTACCCCCTCACCTCTGAGAAAGGTAGTGCCCTCACCTCTGAGAAAGGTACCCCCTCACCTCTGAGAACGGTACCCCCTCACCTCTGAGAAAGGTACCCCCTCACCTCTGAGACAGGTGCCCCCTCACCTCTGAGAAAGTTACCCCCTCACCTCTGAGAAAGGTACCCCCTCACCTCTGAGAAAGGTACCCCCTCACCTCTGAGAAAGGTACCCCCTCACCTCTGAGAAAGGTACCCCTCACCTCTGAGAAAGGTACCCCCTCACCTCTGAGAAAGTTACCCCCTCACCTCTGAGAAAGGTACCTCCTCACCTCTGAGAAAGGTACCCCCTCACCTCTGAGAAAGGTACCCCCTCACCTCTGAGAAAGGTAACGTTGTCGCCTCTGAGAAAGGTACCCCCTCACCTCTGAGAAAGGTACCCCCTCACCTCTGAGAAAGGTAACGTTGTCGCCTCTGAGAAAGGTACACCCTCACCTCTGAGAAAGGTAGTGCCCTCAAATCTGAGAAAGGTTCCCCCTCACCTCTGAGAAAGGTACCCCCTCACCTCTGAGAAAGGTTCCCCCTCACCTCTGAGAAAGGTTCCCCCTCACCTCTGAGAAAGGTACGCCATTGGCCTCTGAGAAAGGTACGCCACTGGCCTCTGAGAAAGGCACGCCACTGGCCTCTGAGAAAGGTACCCTCTGACTTCTGAGAACGGTAGCCCTCACACCTATTTGCCAGAAGGTTTTATGTCCAAGCCCCGACTCTGGAGATGTCTGTAGCAAATCGGAGTTGACACTTCAGTGCAGTATCTGCTTATTACCGTGTTCTTGTGTGTGGGAGGTCGGTGTGCGCAAATTGACTGCCACATTTCTCACATAAACTTAAAAATACTTCAGTGGTTGCAAAGTGCTTTGGAACGCTGTGTGAACAATGCCAGGTGCTATAACAATGCAAGTAATTTCCAAATTTGCAGATGATCCAAATCTTGGAAGTATTGTGAACTGTGAGGAGAGTCCAGAGGATAAGGACAGCCAAAGAGGTGAAAAGTGATCACCTTGCTCGGAAGAATGAGGAGAGACAGAGATCGGAATTCTCCGGCCTTTGAAATTCGCTGTTCCAGTCGGCAGAGCACTCCCGCTTACAGGTTTCCTGACAGCATGTGGTGTCTTTAATGGGAAATCCCATTTGCAAGCGGCGGGAGTAGAGACGCCTGCTGCCAGTGAATGGCACACTGCCAAGAAACACACGGCTGGGGGACCGGAGAATCCAGCCCAGAATATAATAAAGAGGATAATTCTGAAAGGGTAGAGGAGTCTAAGAGTATATGTGCACAAATCATTGAAGGTGGAAGCCAAGGTTAAAAACGGGGTTCAGAAGGCATCAGGATCCTGGGCTTTATCAATAGAGGCATAGAAAGACCAAAAGTAAGGAAGCCAGGATGAATCTTCATTGAACATTGGTTAGGCCTCAGCTGGAACATTTGCCGAGATTCTCTGCCTTCCCCACGGCATGTTTCCCGGCGGCTGGAGGCAGCCTGCCATTGGCTAGCGCCGGGATACTCTGGTCCTGCCACTGTCAATGGGGTTTCCCATGGAATCCATCCCATGCCACTGGGAAACCTGGGGAAGGGGTGCGTCAACTGCCGGACTGGATCGTCCCACCAGCGCGACTGGCTGGAAGATCTCGCCCCCCCCCCCCCCCCCCCCCCCCCCCCAGTGGTCACATCTGGGCACTTTATGAAGGATATAAAGACTTTAGAGGGGGTGCAGATAGGATTTCCGAGAAAGGATGAGGAACTTCAATTATGTAGACGAATTGGAGAAGCAGGAGTTGTGTCATTGGGGAAGAGAAGGTTAAGACGCGATTTGACAGAGATGCTCAAAACCATGAAGGATCGACAGAGCAGCAGGAATGAAACTGCTCTCATTGGTGGAATTAGTCAGAGCAGCACGGTGGCGCAGTGGGTTAGCCCTGTTGCCTCACGGCACCGAGGTCCCAGGCTCGATCCCGGCTCTGGGTCACTGTCCGTGTGGAGTTTGCACATTCTCTCCGTGTTTGTGTGGGTTTCGCCCCCACAACCCAAAGATGTGCAAGTAGGTGGATTGGCCACTCTAAATTGCCCCTTCATTGGAAAAAATGAATTGGGCACTCTAAATTTTTTTTAAAAATTGGTGGAATAGGTTGAGACCCAGAGGACATTGATAGAACGTGATTGACAATAAAATCCAGTGGCAACATGAGGGGAAACATTTTTACACAGCAAGAGGCCAGGATCTGGGAAGTGATGCCTTGGAGAATGGTGGAGGCAGATTCAATTGTGGCTTTCAAAGAGAAATAAACAAGGAGTTGAAGAGAGTAAATTTGGATGATGACAGTGAAAGGACAGGGGAGTGAGACTGATTGAGTTGCTCTTGCAGAGATCCAGAACAGACATGATGGGCTAAACAGTGTATTTCTGTGCTGCAACTATTCAGTAAAGATACTGAGACCTGGCCAGCAGAGGTCAATGGACTGTGGTCAGCAGCAGGAGCCCTGGCTGATGCATTTGATCTACTATCCAGAGTTACTGATACAATGACAGAGAGGAAAAGGCCTTTCCGGGTCTCTATCTAGTTTGTCCCACACAATTGTGATGCCCCCATCATACCCACAGCCATATAACTCCTGGAAGAACGAAAATCCAAATTAAACCCAAGCCAATTTTGAGGAAACAATATCTGGAAAATTCTTCTCTGATGATCAGCAACCCTCCCCCTGTTTCCAGTAATTGAAATTCGTCCAGATCACTGATACTTCCCTGCAATACCCACTTCCTAAACACGGTGATCTCCTTGCAAGCCAGAAACAGTTTTCACGATTTCCTGCGAGAAGAACCACCTCCTGATGTCTAATCTAGATGTAGCCATATACAAATCATGTTTATGATCCCTGCTCCTCCTCAATCTATTTAACTGGAAGAAATTGTCGCCTTGAACACAATAAATACTCTTCATCATTTTATAAGCCTTAATCAAGTTAGCTCTAATCTTTCATTCATTCATTTTTTTTGTAAAATATTTTTATTCTCCATTTTCACATTTCTCCAGAATTTACACCCCGCCAACAAACAGTAAATGGTAACAAATACAAAGTCAATTTCCTTATCAGCAACAGCGATCCCATCCTCCCACCACCCCAAGCAACGACCCACCTGACAATATAAGCATCAAATAAAACAAACCCTCCCACGGTGGGACAAAGAAAGGAGAAATAAAAATGAAAGGAATTAGGAATTGCCTATGGTCACCATTAACCTACAGAGTGCCTCCCACACTCCCCCCCCCCCCCCCCAACATTCAATGCCATCCAATCCCCGAACGAGTACTGTAAATGACACCCATGCATTGCAACCCCCCCCCCCCCCCCCCCCCCCCCCCCTGTTCCTCCCCTCCACTTCCGCTTACAAAAATCCTCCCCCCAACCTCCGTTCCTTCCCCCCATCTTTCCACCCCGGCTAGACTCATCGGGCCCTGTTCTGCCAGGCTCCGATGGCCGCAGCCTCTCCCCCCACGACACTCCCGTTCACTGGCCGGCTTAAATCGGCCTGTGTGGAGGCCCCCGCCCGGGTCTCTTTCTCCCTTGCCCGGCCCCAGGAAAGCCCAGAAATCCCCTTTAGCACACAAACCCCGCATACACACCCAAGCTCCAAAGAACCATCAATGCAAGTGAAAGTCCCCTCTCTTCCCTTGTCCAAGTATATACAACGTTGGCTCATTTAGCACATACACTCGCCGCAGTGAAAAAATACAGTTACATAAGGCTACATCGATACATGACCACTTCTCAATTCAGCCACAGTCCTTCTGCCTTCGCAAACTCCTCCGCTGCTTCCACCGTCCCAAAATAAAAGTCCATGGATTTGTAGGTCACCCTCAACTTAGCTGGGTATACTATGCCACACCGCACCTGACTGATGTCCAGCGCCTTCTTCACCCGGCTGAAGGCAGCCCGCCTCCTCGCCAGCTCCACCATAAAGTCCTGATATATGTGTATACCAGCTCCAGCCCACTGCACCACCCGCTTCTGCTTTGCCCAACACAGGACCATCTCCTTCACACTGTACCTACGGAAACACAGAGTTACTACTCTTGGCAGCTCACTCTCCTTTGGTACAGGCCTCCACGACCAATGAGCCCGATCCAGTTCATATCGGGAGGGATCCTCCCCATCCCCCAATAGCTTCGCCAACATCGTGGCAAAATATACAGTTGGCCTCGGGCCTTCCACTCCTTCGGGCAGACCCACAATCCTCAGATTCTGTCGCCTGGATCTGTTTCCAAGTCGTCCATTTTGGCTTGCAGACCCTCGTTGTTCTCTATCACCTTCCGTATCTCCTTCCCCATTGAGGTAAGTTGATCACTGTGCTGCAATAATGTCTCTTCCACTTCCTTCAGCGCCTTTCCTTGCTCCCGCACCTCCACCACTGCGCTCAATAGCGCCGCCCTCACCGGGGCAATCGCCTCCTCCACCAGCACTTTCAATACCTCCCCATCTCCTTCCTCATCGCCTCCATGTGTTTGTGAACTGCCTTTCAAGTTCCGCGGCCATCACCTTCGTCATTTCTTCAGCCGTGGGCAATGCGGCCTCCCCTGGTGCCCCAGCCTCCATTTCCCTTGCCGTCCCCGCGGTGACCTTTCCACTCCCTGATGGACATTCAGCCGCTTTTTTCACGGCCGTTTTTTTACTTGTTCTCGACATCTCCCTTCACTGTGCCTTCTGCCTGCCTTTGCCTCCTCTGTTACCCCTGGGACCAGGCGTTAGACCCCGAAAATGCCGTTCCCTGATGGGAGCCCTCAATGTGCGACTGCCTCCCGCCCGCCGTCACCGGAAGTCATTTTTCATTCATTCATATATGTTCTGCCTGAAGGAAGATTCTTGGCTCATTGTTTGCTGATGTTTCACCCTGAACTATTTTCTTGTCAGTTTTTGGTAGTGAGGGTTTGCCGATGCCGCCCATTGTCAGGGGCAGGGTAAGAAAGGCAGGTCCCAAAAGTCTACCTCATCCAGAATTGGATTGAACCTGCACAGTCGTCATTCAAAACCACAAGCTAGCCAACTGAGCTAACCAGCCCCCCATATCCCTAATCTAAGCTTCCTTAAATGGAAGGGTCCCAGTCCTTTTAGCCCAGCTTGATAACTGAAATGCTGGAAAATTAATCTAATAGCCCTCTACCACCCCTGAACCCTTTCCACGGCCTCAATATCACACACTGTTTCAGAGACCAAGACTAAAGGTGTGCAGGTTGGGTGGATTGTTCATGCGTCAAGACTTCTGGGGTCTTCGGTTGGGGTTTACCGGGGTGGGTCTCACCCCTTTGCAGATACCCTGACCCTGCTCCAGATGCTGCGGTAGGAATCATTAGAACATTGGTACATCTGGAGTTCACATCCCTGCAGCGGACAAAGAGGGCTCTGTGGCCTACTGTGGTAAATGGTAAATCCTCACCCCCCCCCCCCCCCCCCCCCAAGGTCCTTCTCAACACTGGTTGCCAGGGACACTAGGGAGCGAATTAAGGGCAATGCGGCTCATAAAATAGTCTTTCACTGATGGGGTTACAAAATACATGTCCACAATTTATGAACCCCCTCCCCGCCCCCCACCGGCCCAGAAAGCAGCAGTGACAGATATGGAATTGCAACCTCTGTATCTTTAGCAGAGGGGGCAGGGAAGGGGAGGGTATTGGAATGAATGGAGATGAAAAAAACATCGGATCACCTGCAAAAATTTAACAAGCTCTCTTTAGCTGGTTAAAGGGCAGCGGCTTTTATTGACCGATGCCTCGTGCCTGAAGCAGTATGAGGGGCCTGGCAGGTGGCGGCAGACAGGTCCTGTATAGAGTTTCACAGCAAATGAAGGAAACAGCTCAGTACTTAGGGAGTGTCCAGGGCATCAATCACAGGCAGACTGATCACGGCAGCTGCTTTTCTGCAAGGGGTTGGAACAGAAACAAAAGCAGGATCACTCGGGGCAACACAGGGGATTCAATTCTTGGTTCCTTCGCTGGCTGCAGCTGGGTTTAAACCAGAGACTCAGGCAGAAAGTGGTGCAAGGTGTTTGATGAGGTGATTGCTACTTTGTTTGTGAAGCTCAGTTGGTTGTCCTTTCACCTCTTGGATCAGAGGTTGATGGGTTCAAACCCAGTCCGGAGACTTAGCACAAGATCCCATAAGACTATAACATATAGGAGCAGAATTAGCCCACTCGGCCCATCGAGTCTGCTTCGTCATTCAATTATGGCTGATATTTTCCTGCCTTCTCCCCATAACCGCTGATCCTCTTATTAATCAAGAACCTGTCTACCTCTGTCTTAAAGATACTCAGTGATTTAATCTCCACAATTTTCTGTGGCGATGAGTTCCACAGATTCACCACCCTCTGGCTGAAGAAATTCCTCCTCATCTCCGTTTTAAAGGATTGTCCCTTCAATCGGAAGCTGTGCCCTCAGGTTCTAGTTTCTCCTACTAGTGGAGACGTCCTCTCCACGTCCACTCAATCCAGGCCTCGCAGTATCCTGTAAGTTTCCATAAGATCCCCCCATATCCTTCTAAACTCCATCGAGTACAGACCCAGAGACCTCAACCGTACAACAAGACCTTAATTTCCAGGATCATCCTTGTGAACCTCCTCTGGACCCTTTCCAAGGCCAGCACATCCTTCCTTAGATATGGGGCCCAAAACTGCTCACAATACTCTAAATGGGGTCTGATCAGAGTCTTGTACAGCCTTAGAAGTACATCCCTGGTCTTGTATTCTAGCTCTCTCAACGTGAATGCTAACATTGCATTTGCCTTCCTAACTGCCGTCCGAATCTGCATATTAGCCTAAAGAGAATCTTGAACTAGGACTCCTAAGTCCCTTTGTGCTTCTGATTTCCTAAGAATTTTCCCATTTAGAAAATAGTCTATGCCTCCATTTCTCCTTCCAAAGTGCATAACCTCACACTTTTCCACATTGTATTCCATCTGCCATTTCTTTGCCCACTCTCCTAGCCTGTCCAAATCCTTCTGCAGCCCCCCTGCTCCCTCAATACTACCTGTCCCTCAGATTCTTTTACCAGATCGTTAATGTATATTATGAAAAGTTGTGGTCCCAGCACTGACCCCTGAGGCACACCACTCTGGCTGTCATCCTGAAAAAGACCCGTTTATGCCCACTCTCTGCCTTCTGCCAGTCAGCCAATCCTCTATCCATGCCAGTATCTTACCCTTAACACCATGGGCTCTTTTCTTACTTAACAGTCTCCTATGCGACACCTTGTCAAAGGCCTTCTGGAAATCTAACTAGATCACATCCACTGGTTCTCCTTTGTCTAACTTCCTTGTTACTTCCTCAAAGAACTCTAACAGATTTGTCAGACATGACCTCCCTTTGACAAAGTTGTGCTGGCTTTGTCCTATTTTATCAGTACACCGCAATCTCATCTTTAATAATGGACTCTAAAATCTTACCAATGACCGAAGTCAGGCTAACTGGCCTGTAATTTCCCATTTTCTGCCTCCCTCCCTTATTAAACAGGGGTGGTACATTAGCCATTCTCCAGTCCTCTGAGACCCTACTGCCTCCAGTGATTCCTGAAAGATCATCACCAATGCCTCCACAATCTCCTCAGCTATCTCCTTTAGAACCCTGGGGTGTAGTCCATCTGGACCAGGTGTTTTATCCACCTTCAGACCTTTCAGTTTCCCCAGAACCTTCGCCTTAGTGATGACCATATACACTCCTCTGCCCCTTGGTTCTCCTGAAGTTCTGGTATCCCACTGATGTCTTCCACCATGAAAACTGATAGAAAGTACAAATTCAGTTCCTCTACCATTTCTTTGTTTCCTATTATTACTCCTCCAGCCTCATTTTCCAGTGGTCCAATGACTATTCTTGCCTCTCTCTTACCTTTTATATATTGAAGAAAAGCTCTTGCTATTTTTTTTATATCATTAGCTAGCTTACACCCATATTTCGTCTTCTCCCCCCTATTGCTTTTTTAGTTGTCCTCTGCTCACTTTTAAAGACTACCCTGTCCTCTGGGTTCCCACTAATCCTCGCCACCTTTTTTCTTTTTCTATTATGCTGTCCTTGACTTCCCTTGCCAGCTATGGATACCTTGTCCTCCTTTTAGCATGTTTCCTCCTCCTTGGGATGTATTTCTGTTGTGCTTCCCGAATAACTCCGAAAAATATCTGCCATTGCTGTTTCACTGTCTTCCCTGCTAGGCTCCTTTTCCAATTAACTCTGGCCAGCTCCTCCCTCACGTCTTTGTAGTTACCTTTATTCAATTGTAATACCGTTACATCTGATTCTAGCTTCTCCCACTCAAACTGCAGGGTGAATTCTATCATACTGTGGTCACTGTCCTCTCAGGAACCGTAATGAAGGAACTGGCTAACATGGGAGTGTTGCTCTGTGAAGATCGAACCTGGGACCTTGGCGCCGTGAGGCAGCAGTGATACCATTGCGCCACCGTGCTGCCCTGTTGCTCTGTGAAGATGTGCCATCTTTTCGATGAGACATTAAGCCAAGACTTCATCTGCCCCCTCAGTCCAAAGATGTGCAGGTTAGGTGGGGTTAGGGGAATAGGGCGAGGAAGTGGGCCTTGGTAGGGTGCTCTTTCAGGGGTCAGTGAGACCCGATGGGCTGAATGGCCTCTTCCTGCACTGTGGGATTCTCAGTTGCATGTAAAATATTCCATAGTGGTACCGTTTCAAAAAAGAGTCAGGAAGTTCACCTCAGTGTCATGGCTAGCATTTACTCCTCAACATCCCATAAAATCATATTATTTTTGGTCATTATCGCACTGCCACCTTAAGCAGTTGTCCAATGCATGAATATTTTTCTAGTAAATTCATGCCTGAGTCTCTCCAATCAGGCAAAGGGCTCGCCACTGTGCTGAAGTGACTCTTCTCAAAGTCACAAATTACTTCTTTTTTTTAATAAATTAGTACTATGATTAGGGATAGTCAGCATGGTTTTGTGAAGGGTAGGTCATGCCTCACAAACCTTATCGAGTTCTTTGAGAAGGTGACTGAAAAGGTAGACGAGGGTAGAGCAGTTGATGTGGTGTATATGGATTTCAGTAAAGCGTTTGATAAGGTTCCCCACGGTCGGCTATTGCAGAAAATACGGAGGCTGGGGATTGAGGGTGATTTAGAGATGTGGATCAGAAATTGGCTAGTTGAAAGAAGACAGAGAGTGGTAGTTGATGGGAAATGTTCAGAATGGAGTTCAGTTATGAGTGGCGTACCACAAGGATCTGTTCTGGGGCCGTTGCTGTTTGTCATTTTTATAAATGACCTAGAGGAGGGCGCAGAAGGATGGGTGAGTAAATTTGCAGACAACACTAAAGTCGGTGGAGTTGTAGACAGTGCGGAAGGATGTTGCAGGTTACAGAGGGACATAGATAAGCTGCAGAGCTGGGCTGAGAGGTGGCAAATGGAGTTTAATGTGGAGAAGTGTGAGGTAATTCATTTTGGAAAGAATAACAGGAATGCGGAATATTTGGCTAATGGTAAAATTCTTGGTAGTGTGGATGAGCAGAGGGATCTCGGTGTCCATGTACATAGATCCCTGAAAGTTGCCACCCAGGTTGATAGGGTTGTGAAGAAGGCCTATGGTGTGTTGGCCTTTATTGGTAAGAGGGATTGAGTTCCGGAGCCATGAGGTCATGTTGCAGTTGTACAAAACTCTAGTACGGCCGCATTTGGAGTATTGCGTACAGTTCTGGTCGCCTCATTATAGGAAGGACGTGGAAGCTTTGGAACGGGTGCAGAGGAGATTTACCAGGATGTTGCCTGGTATGGAGGGAAAATCTTATGAGGAAAGGCTGATGGACTTGAGGTTGTTTTCGTTAGAGAGAAGAAGGTTAAGAGGTGACTTAATAGAGGCATACAAAATGATCAGAGGGTTAGATAGGGTGGACAGCGAGAGCCTTCTCCCGCGGATGGAGGTGGCTAGCACGAGGGGACATAGCCTTGAATTGAGGGGTAATAGATATAGGACAGAGGTCAGAGGTGGGTTTTTTACGCAAAGAGTGGTGAGGCCGTGGAATGCCCTACCTGCAACAGTAGTGAACTCGCCAACATTGAGGGCATTTAAAAATTTATTGGATAAGCATATGGATGATAAGGGCATAGTGTAGGTTAGATGGCCTTTAGTTTTTTTTCCATGTCGGTGCAACATCGAGGGCCGAAGGGCCTGTACTGCGCTGTATCGTTCTATGTTCTATGTCCCCAATTCATTTTTCCAATTAAGGGGCAATTTAACGTGGCCAATCCCCCTACCCTGCACATCTTTGGGTTGTGGGGGCGAAACCCACACAAACACTGGGAGAATGTGCAAACTCCACACGGACAGTGACCCAGGGCTGGGATCAAACTGGGATCTCGGCACCGTGAGGCTGCAGTGCTAACCCACTGCCCCACCGTGCTGCCCAACAAATTACTTCTGATATGACCAAGGCAAACTAGCTTTGCTCATTGTTCTTGATCCGTCTTCAGTCTTTGACCCAGTTGGCTGCAGTGCCCTCCTCCATCGACTCTCCTTCAGCTACTGTGATTGGACTTGCTTGGGACCACTCTTATAAATTCGTTATCTTGTTGTCTCTGTAATCTCCTCCAGCCCTATAATTTACTCCAAATGTCTGCCTCCTTCGGCCCACCATTGGCAAACTTACTTTCAATCGCTTTGGCCCCACATTCTGGAATTTCCTGCCAACACCATTCTACCCCTTCTTCCTCTTTTAGATCCTCATAGCACCATGGGCTAAAACCTTGCTTTGCTTTTTTTTTGCGGCGGGGTAGTTGGGGGGGGGGGGGGGGGGGGAGGAGAGGGAGGGTGGTGGAGGTGGGTAGGTAACACCTAATTCGCACTGCCATCTCTTTTGCCTGATAGTAGTGTGGGCGAGAGGCTCCTACATGGCTGGCTGTCTCTGCACTCAACAAGAAGCTGAGTAGTGTTCTGCTGATAGCAAATAGTGCAGCCAGGTGTCTGTTCTTAAAGGCAGCCTGTCCCTCTTAAAGGGAAGCTGCACTGATTTACAAGAGGCTGCTGCTGGAGAATATTACTGCAAATGTAATCAAGGATAATGGAAGGCCAGGCCAGAGAGAGAGCCCCAGATCACAGAAGCGATGCTGAAAGCTTTAGTGGCTTTGATGGAGAGCAGGAGACACCCCATGATTCCACGGGAGATGCTAAAGGAATACCTTCGGTAGGTGACCAGGAGCGTCAATACCTGGTGTCTGGAAAACAAGAGTTTTAACCACTATGTGGCGGTTGTTTACATCTGTGAATGAACCTTCACAAGATACACCAACCTCTCACACTCCTCAATGCATCACATCCCCTTCACTCACTCTTCAATACTGCCTGGCACTCAGAACTCACACTGAACATCCACATTCTCCATCTCACCCTCACACATAGGCTAAGGATGCCAGCTGCAGAGGGCACTGCACAAACCTGTGATACTGCACACCCAGATGCACTGCAGCCGCAACCCTCCGTACCTGTTGCAGTCTTTGTATGAACAGGACATCTATTCCTCTGCTGTCCTGTGAGGATGCAGCAACAATCCCTGGCAAATTCAGGAACTCACCAGAACACCTCCAGAAACACACCAGGGGACTTCCAGCAACCGAAGATGTTCTTCAAATTCACCAAATCTGCAATTGGTCCTTCAAATGACCCCAATGTTAGTAAACCACCCCCTCCCCCACCCACCCCACCACATTGCAGGGATACATTTTATCCTCGGTGAATGATGTTCAAATTCATTCAATGGAACTAAATTAGGGAAATGGCGTCACATCAAACGATAGAGTGGGGTGATATCAGGATAGCTGTTCAGGCAATCCTGGCACCTGTAAGGCCAGCCATGTGAAGGCCATGCTGGAAGCAGCTGGTGAAGTAGTGCTCACCTCCAGTACTGCCGCAGATATCAATTTACCACCCCCCCCCCCCCCTTTGACCAAAGCTCTGGCCACCCAACCTAGCGTGTCTGATATTTGACTCCACATCCAGATGGCGTTTCAGCGAAACACCTTGGAACATGCTTCAGCAGTAATATTTAGAACATAAACATAGATGACACGATGGATGTTGCCCCTTTGCCTCCATCACTTACACCATCCAATCTCTCCCCAATCTATCCAATCTCTCTCTCTCCTCACACCCCTCCTGCAACCTCCGATTCAGATTATCTACCACAATACATACTGGAGATCAGCCCCAGATCCACAGAGGCGGCGTATAGATAAACTGAGCCACCTGTCTAGGGTTTGAGATTTAAGGAGTGTAGACATGAAGGCACTTCCCTCCCTCCCGCTGCTGGCTATTATTAAGTACAGTATTAGATTACACTGCTTCTGCTGATCTTTGCAGCCAGAGGTGAGAGATAAGCATCTCTTTCTTTGGTTTCTGACTGGGTTGTCTGTTGAGGGACGGTTAAATCAAAAGGATTATTATTTAAGAGCCATAGGTGACATAAATATTAACACATTTGAATGGAGTTGATGACTGGCAATCGGAGTTTTGAAGTGCAACGAACTGATTTGTTTTATGGGGTAAGAGTCAATGGGGAGTATGACACCTGAACCTCCTGCTCTTGTTACAAAATTCAAATCACTCGCTGCCTTCAAGCTCATTTTAAAGAGCTGGACACTGGCCTTTTCTTTAATTTTAGTAACTTGGCCTATGTTGTGTGAGCTGGTAGCTGACACCGGAGAAGTGCAGAGATCCCAAAAGTGTATTAAAGCTCGACTCCTCTGCTGTCAGTTGACCTCCCAGAGGAGAGCAGATGCCAATCTGGCTGCTTAGTTGTCAGGATCGAGCTGGTTGTATTTTCCTCACTGTGGGATAAAGGTTCCTACACGTGTGTCCCTGCACGTGAGTCACTGGAATAAGGGACTCGCACCCCACTCAGGCGCTGAGGTGCTTTCAAACTATCCTTATTGTCCGCGGTTGCCAACTCTGGCTGGAAGCATCTTTTTAATTCCTTCACCGGATGTGGGTTTCTCTGGCCCAGCATTTACTGCCCATCCCTAATTGCCCTTAAGAAGTTGGTGGTGAACCGTTGCAGTCCATGTGGTGTAAGTACACCCACAGTGTTGTTAGGGAGGGAGTTCCAGGAGTTTGGCCCGGGAACAGTGAAGGAACAGTAATATATTTCCAAGTCAGGATGGTGTGTAGCTTGGATGGGGCCTTTCACATGGTGGTGTTCCTATACCTTTACTGCCCTTCCTTGTTCTTCTTGGTGATGGTGGATGTGGGTTTGGAAGGTGCTGTTGAAGAAGACTTGTTGAGTTGCTGCAGTGCATCTTGTGGATGGTAGACAGTACTGCAACTGTGCATCAGTGCTGGTGGAAGTGAATGTTTAAGGGGTGCCAATCAAGTAGGCTACTTTGTCCTGGATGCGGGCAATGGTATTACCACAGCTGAATCCCCCACTATCTACATTTTGAGGGTTACCATTGCCCAGAAACTGAACTGGACTAGCCATATAAATACTGTGGCTACAAGAGCAGGTCAGAAGCTAGGAATCCTCACCTCCTGACTCCCCAAAGCCTGTTCACCATCTACAAGGCCCAAGTCAGGAGTGTGATAGAATACTCTCCTTTGCCTGGATGAATGCACCTCCAAAGACACTGAAAAAGCTTGACACCATCCAGGACAAAGCAGTCCAATTGATTGCCCCCCCCCCCCCCCCCCCCCGCCCCTCCACCATCCCTCACATTCACTCCCTCCACCACCAACACACAGTGGCAGCCGTGTGTACCGTCCACAATATGCATTGCAGGTGCCCACTAAATCCTCTTTGGCAGAATATTGCAAACCCATGACCGCTATCAGCTATCATAGGGCAAGGGCAGCAGATGTGTGGGAACATTATCACCTGGAAGTTCTCCTCCAAACCATATACTATCCTGACTTGGAAACATATTGCCGTTCCTGCATTTCGCTGGGATAAAATCCTGGAATTCCCTCTCTAATAGCACTGTGGTGTACCTATGCCACGTGGACTGCAGCGGTTCAAGAAGGCAGCTCACCACTAACTTCTGAAAGGCAATTAATGATGGGTATTAAATGCTGGCTCAGCCAGCGATGCCCAAAATCCATGAAAGAGTAAAAAACATTTGTTACGATCTGATATGACTGTCTGAAAGGGGTGGAAGCAGGTTCAATAACTTTCAAAAGGGAACTGAGAAATACCTTAAAAAAAAAAGAAAAAGTACATGGCTACAGCGAAGGAGTGGGGAGTGGGAGAGGAACGATGGGCTGAATGGCCTTCTTCCATTTTGTAAATTCTCTACCTAAAGGAAAAGGGGCATGAGGAACGGCAGCATGAAATGAAGCAGAGAGGGTATGAATTGGGAGGTGGAAAATGGTGCAATTTTCACCTGAGCAAGAGGAAGAGGAGTTTCCCGAGCTGGTGAAGTGTGGATTGGAAGAGGCAGAGCTCATCAGCAAAGTGGTGGAGAGAATCCAGCCTCTGAGACACTTGCCATAACCCTCAGGTAAGTGACAAATGGGAGGGTGAGGGGTAAGGGAGATACCAGGAAATGAGGAGATTGAGTCAGTAAAGTGGTTGCAACCAGGAAGTGAATGATCATTTCGGGAATGAGGTTCAATTGTATCGGGAAGCAGGGAAGACCGGGAAGGGGAGGCAATCAGGTCAGGAAGAGGCCAACAACTGGTATGATTTGCTTTCCTCGCAGGTGCAAATCAGCAGCTGTCTCCAGTCGAGCGACTTTAATGTGAGAACTCTCTCCTTAGGCCGGGTCACGCACACCACAAGGGTCTGTCCATTTGTTTTGATATCGCTCACCCTGCAGCTTTGAGGTTAGACTACCAGCTGATCCTATCTGCCCTGTCAAACACGACTTAATTAAAGAAATATTCCTGCAATTTTAAGTGACCCAGATAGCCTTGTATAAAGGCAAATTTACAAATCTGTGTTTGACCCAGTGAGGTCACCTCTCAGTAATGAACTGATTGACAAATTCAGAGAATTAGCAAATACCAAGAGAATTAACTTGGAAGCAAATGATCACGGGTGGGATAAGAGTGAGAAAATTGGCATTTTCCGTACAAGCAAATATTTGGGGCAGCTAATATGTTTAAAACAGGAGGTCACGTGGAGAAGTGGGTAGTGTGCCTGCCTCCAAGCCAGAGGCTCTTGGTTTAAGCCCAACAGGTGCCATGGTGGCACAGTGGTTAGCACTGCTGCCGCACAGCACCAGGGACCTGAGTTCGATTCCATTCTTGGTTAACTGTCTGTGTGGAGTTTGCACTTTTTCCTTGTGTCTGCGTGGGTTTCCTCCGGGTGCTCCGGTTTCCTCCCACAGTCCAAAGATGTGCAGGTTAGGTGGGTTGGACGTGGTCAATATGTGGGTTGCAGAGATAGGGCGGGGGAGTGGGCCTGAATGGGAAGCTCTTTTGGAGGGTCAGTGCAGACACGCTGGGCCGAATGGCCTCCTTCTGCACTGCAGGGAGTCTTTGGATTCTAAGGAAGGTGCGTTCATAAAGTGGCCAAAATAGGTTGACTATCAACCTGCAAAATTCCTCCAAGTGGAAGGGGTACGAGCGGCACAGACGCTCAGTCATGCTTCATGTGGAGTGGCACAACTCAAGCTATAAGCCTCTGGTGACAGGCTAGTGACCTGTACCAGGAGAAACCTCACTGTAGGAATAGATGAAAGCCTGCCTCATACTCCACTAGGTGTGGGAAGAGAAACAAACACAATGGATGCGATTCAACGGAAGCATTTCTAAGTATCATATTGGGCATGCTTGGTGGGGTATTTCTTTTTTTTTATTTTAGAGTACCCAATTCATTATATCCAATTAATGGGCAATTTAGCGTGTTCAATCCACCTAGCCTGCACATCTTTGGGTTGTGGCTGCGAAACCCACGCAAGCATGGGGAGAATGCGCAAACTCCACACGGACAGTGACCCAGAGCCGGGATCGAACCTGGGCGCCATGAGGCAGCAGGGCTAACCCACTGTGCCACCTTGCTGCCCTGGCGGGATTTTAAAAAATTTTTTTTTTTTAAATAATTTTTATTGAGAAATTTTGATTTTATACAACAATAACGCACCTTAGTAAAATGCCCTTGTGTTGATCCTCTCAGGGCAAATTTGACCTTTTCCAATTTTATAAATCCCGCCATGTCACTGATCCAGGTCTCCACGCTTGGGGGCCTCGCATCCTTCCACTGTAGCAGAATCCTTCGACGGGCTACTAGGGACGCAAAGGCCAGGACCCCGGCCTCTTTCGCCTCCTGCACTCCCGGCTCCACCCCAACCCCAAAAATCGCGAGTCCCCACCCTGGCTTGACCCTGGATCCAACCACCCTCGACACCGTCCCCGCCACCCCCTTCCAGAATTCTTCCAGTGCTGGGCATGCCCAGAACATATGGGTGTGGTTCGCAGGACTCCCCGAACATCTGGTGCACCTGTCCTCACCCCCGAAGAACCTACTCATCCTAGTCCCGGACATGTGGGCCCGGTGCAGCACCTTAAATTGGATGAGACTAAGCCTCGCACATGAGGAGGAAGAGTTGACTCTCTCCAAGGCCTCCGCCCAAGTCTCGTCCTCTATCTGCTCCCCGAGTTCCTCCTCCCATTTAGCCTTCAGCTCCTCCACTGACGACTCCTCCACCTCCTGCATTACCTTATAGATGTCAGACACCTTCCCCTCTCCTACCCACACCCCCGAAAGCACTCTGTCCATCGTCCCCTGTGAGGGCAGCAAAGGGAATCCCTCTACCTGTCGCCTAGCAAACGCCTTTACCTGCAGGTATCTGAACATGTTCCCCTGGGGAAGGCCAAATTTATCTTCCAGTTCCCCCAGGCCCGCAAACCTCCCGCCAATAAACAGGTCTCTCAATTTACTGATGCCCGCCCTTTGCCATCCCCTGAATCCCCCATCCGTGTTCCCCGGGATGAACCGATGGTTGCCACCCAGTGGAGCCTCCATCGAGCCCCCTGTTTCCCCCCGATGCCGTCTCCACTGTCCCCAGATTCTTAGGGTCGCCGCCACCACCGGGCACGTGGTAACCCTCTTGGGGGAGAGCGGCAACGGTGCCGTTACCATGGCACCCAGGCTCGTACCTCTACATGACGCCATCTCCATTCTTTTCCACGCCGCCCCTCCCCCCTCCATCACCCATTTACGCACCATTGACACATTGGCCGCCCAATAGTACCCCAGAAGGTTGGGCAGCGCCATCTGGCGGGATTTTCTTGATGGCTGTGTTGGGGAGATCGCGGCTCGTATTCAATAGCACTTAATGCCGAAAATGTGCCCTCAAAGGAGCTTGTCATTACTGGCTGTCTCGCCGTCTGATTCACCCATCTTGAGCCTCACCTTCTTGCCATTAACAAGGGGGGAGCTGCTTTTAAACACTCCCTCATCACTCACTCCCAGTCAACACACAAACGTGGCAGAGCACAGACCTGCTCCTTGCTTTGGGAATGCCGACCTGGCCAAGTTTCTCGATGCTGTCAATGAGAAACAGGACATCCTGTACCCCAAAGGGGTTAGCGGACCAGCAGGAGGGTCAGCAATGCCGCCTGGGAAGCAGTAGCAGCAGCTGTCAGTGTGGGTGGCGTGACCAGGAGGACCACGTCCAATGTCGGAAGAAGACCAACAACCTCCACCGGGTCGCACGGTCGGTTACCACCTGTCTCCTGGCATCAGTTCCACCTGCCACCCCTCAAATTCCCAAACCCCCCTGCAACAAATCACTGGCTGACACCTCGCAACCTCCCTACATATGATCTTCATGCTTGTTCCTCAGAACCCAAAGCACTCACCAGCTCAACTCCTTCATGCCCAGGTGTGGCACCCACACATGCCACCTGCTCTAGATCCCTCCGACCCATTAAGCGTATGGCTCACAATGCCCTTTCTTTGTCCCCGTAGGAGAAGATAGCCCATAATAAGCAGAAAAAAGGCCAAGCTGGGGGGCAGGAAGATAGAGATCTGAGTTCTTACTCCCTATAAGGAACAGGTCCTGGAGATCGTGGGGTTATCTGAGGAGAGAGCAGTCACTGACAGCAAGATTGTCCTGTGCTCAGAGGTGAGGATCCACCCAGGTGATCTGTCTCTAGCGAGTTGTTCATGTCAGACCAAATGATCCTTCCCTCTCACTGACCACATGTCCATTGTCTCACAGGATCTCCATCTAATAAGGCCAGGACATCTGGAGTTAATCCTCTCCCACAACCCAAGAGACCACCTTGGGGGAGAGGTCTGAGGAGACCACCATCGAGGCATCACAGCTATCACCCCCAACTTTCATCAACACAGAGACACATACCTTGGTGAGTGACATTAATGGACAGGCTTCTGGGGCACAATCTGGTGAGTGTCACACAGTTGTTGATGCCCATCAGGTGGAGGCGAGAATATCCAAGAGAGACAGCACTGGGAGGTCTGCTGGATCCCAGGACTCAGCTGGGTCCAGTCAGATGCTGACCTCTGGATAAGGTTCTCCCAGAGTTGATGTAGATCAAAGGACACAGCCGTGGCATAGCGACATTCCAGTGACTGCATAGCCGATAGAGGAGTCCCAAAAGCTATGGGCACAGGAGATGGTGGCGACAATGCGTGGCACCAAGGCCAATACTGCTAGGGTGGTGACCGCAAGTGGATGATGTTGCCCAAGGCATGGCTCAGTTTGTGACTACCTTTGCTGAGGGCCTCAACATCATGTCCCAATCACTGAGGGACGTGTCCCAGACTCGGGTGAACATTGCAATAATAATAATAATCTTTATTAGTGTCACAAGTAGGCATACATGAACACTGCAATTAAATTACTGCAATGCAGTGAAAATTCCCTCGTCGCCACACTCCGGCGCCTGTTCGGGTGCACTGAGCGAGAATTCAGAATGTCCAAGTCACCTAACAAGCATGTCTTTTGGGACTCATGGGAGGAAACTGGACACCTGGAGGAAACCATGGAGCACTGGGAGAACGTGTAGATTCTGCACAGACAGTGACCCAAGCCGGGAATCGAACCCAGTGCTAACCACTTGTCTAACGTGTACCAAAGCACACCAGAATGTGGCTCAGACACGGAAGACCATCATTGAGGACGTCAATGTAGAGTTCATAGAATTTACAGTGCAGAAGGAGGCCATTCGGCCCATCGAGTCTGCACCGGCTCTTGGAAAGAGCACCCTACCCAAGGTTAACACCTCCACCCTATCCCCTTAACCCAGTAACCCCACCCAACACTAAGGGCAATTTTGGACATTAAGGGCAATTTATCATGGCCAATCCACCTAACCTGCACATCTTTGGACTGTGGGAGGAAACCGGAGCACCCGGAGGAAACCCACGCACACATGGGGAGGATGTGCAGACTCCACACAGACGTGACCCAAGCCGGAATCGAACCTGGGACCCCGGAGCTGTGAAGCGATTGTGCTATCCAGAATGCTACCGTGCACACAATGGGGAGCCACCAGGACTGGCAGAAACAGATGCAGAGGCCTCTGGAGCTCACTCCAGCTTCCCTATCTGTCACACGGAGTCCCTGAGGGCCCAAGGGCACCGTCAAGGAGGAGGAAACGCTGGAGGCCAACCCAGGGCCGGCCACGAAGGAGTCGATGGCCATCTCCAATCCTTCTGAATTCCCACCTTCTGACACCGTTTCGCATCTCAAGAGCAGAACAGGGTGGCACGGTAATGCCTATAACACTGGAAGTTGGCCCTCTGACCCCAGACCCTCCAGAGGATGTCTGCCAAGAGAATCAAAGGCCAGAGAACGGAATGCAGCAGGCTGCCTCCACCACTGACGTGCATCCTGGGGACATACTTAATGTAACAATAGAGAATGAAAGGTGAAGGGAGAGGATCATTGAGTGGGCATGGGGTGGGGAGGGGGGCATTATGTGTAGCTGGGGGGGAATGGAAATGTCAAGTGTTCACAATTTAAACATGTTACACCTGATACATGTGAGGCCTCTGTCACGTTAATCTTCACAGTGGGCCTGCCTGCACCCCCACCTCCTGTTGCCCTCCACACCCCCACCCCTAAAGTAGTCCAAGATCAAATGCTCCCGATGCAGACCCCATTCAGGGGATGGGTGTGAGTGCGCTGGCAGCAGAAAGGTAGGAGTCAGACTTTTCCAAAAACTGAGGAGCACTAGAGCTTACCTTACAGTGAGTTATCATCACTTTCCTGCCTTGTACATTGACCCGCTCACAGTACCGCCACAGGCCCATCGCCTTGATGATATTATACAGACCATTGGAGGGGGGAACAGAGTGGTCGCGGTGAGGGCAGTGTGACTGGGGAGGTGGGGTGGGGGGTGATCGGGGAGAAATAGGGGGTATTAGGAGAGGGGGAAATGGGGAAAAATAGAGGAGGGGATAAATGGAGAAGATGGGGGAGGGGGAAATGTGGGGGTTTGAGCTTATGGAGAGAGACTGACAATCAGTTCGAACTTCCACCCCAGGATCCTCAAATCCCCAAAGCCACCACCATACTTACGTGTCCCGCCTTCTCTCAGAGAGCCATCCAGTGATGGCAATATTTAAAGATGGCGTGAAGGCCTCACAGGCATAAAGCCCCTCACCACCCCACCCTCAACCCCTGTAGGGTAAAGATGACTCATGGAGGTACCGTTTGATGTGTTGGGTAAGCTGGGTCTGCGAGGACTGCGTTTACTGCAGCAGTGAGAGAGACAGGCTTCCAACACTTGAAGAAATGTAACTCGATTTTATTGAACTCTTAACTATCATACATATTTTAACTGTGGGTTGAGACTATGCTGAGTTGACTGGAGACTTGAGGCTAACCTGACCAGACTATCTTACTACCACGTGGTGTATGTTCTAGTTGTTGCTCACGAGCTCTGGCTGTCTCAGGGGCTGGATCCCAAGAGAACGGGAAAACTAGTGCCCTCTGGCTTTATAGTGGCCGTGTCCTGTCTGGTGATTGGCTGCTGTGTTCTGTGTTCATTGGTCATCCTGTGTGTCAATCACTGCCTGTCTGTGCACCATCATATACCTGTGTGTATATTATGACATCTCCCCCCCCGTTTTTTTTTCTTGTTTAAAAAATGTGTTCAGGTTAATAAATAGTGAGTGTGTGTGTACAGGAGCCTGACTATATACAGAATATGCTAACGTATTTACATGGGAAGGTGTCTAATGCAAAAAGAGGGCAGGTAACACATGATAAAAAAATTATATGTACAGATGCGTAAACGATGAGATAACAAGGTAATGCAACATTCAGTCTATAAATTCAGTCTCTGTGGCGGGCGATGAATTCTGGTTGACCGCCTCAAGGGTGGGTCAGGGGCCAACTGCACTTGAATGGGCAGAACTGCCTCCAATGTAGAGGTCGGTAGAATAAATGGCAGATCGGTGGCCTCGTCCTGAGGAACCAGCGTGCGAGGCGGGACATCACGGTTAGGTGGCGGGCGCGGAAGTAGCCGCAGTGCCTGCCTTTTACGCCGAAGAAAGGAGCCATCAGGCATGCGAACGAGGAACGACCTCGGGGCCACTTGCTTAACCACCACAGCTGTGGCAGACCAGCCACCGTCAGGCAGCTGAACACGAACTCGGCCAGCAGGGACCAGGTCAGGGAGATCTGTGGCGTGGGCGTCGTACGCCGACTTGCATTGGGCCCGAGACTGTTGCATCCTCTGCAGGACTGGGAAGTTGTCAAGGTCCGGGATGTGGATAGCCGGCACCGTCGTTCGCAGTGTGCGGTTCATTAGGAGCTGTGCTGAGGACAGCCCAGCGGACAAAGCAGTCGCCCTGTAGGCTAACAGCGCCAGGCTGAAATCAGAATCCAAGTCAGCAGCTTTGCACAACAGTCTTTTAACGATGTGTCCCCCTTTTCAGCCTTCCCATTCAACTGGGGGTAGTGGGGGCTTGTTGTTACGTGCCTAAAATTGTACAGCCGGGCAAAATCCGTCCACTCCTGGCTGAAGAAGCAAGGGCCATTATCAGTCATAACTGTTAGTGGGAGGGCAGCACGGTGGCGCAGTGGTTAGCACTGCAGTCTCACGGCGCCGAGGTCCCAGGTTCAACCCCGGCTCAGGGTCACTGTCCGTGTGGAGTTTGCACATTCTCCCCGTGTTTGCGTGGGTTTCGCCCCCACATTCCAAAGATGTGCAGGCTAGGTGGATAGGGCCACGCTAAATTGCCCCTTAATTAGAGAAAAAAATTAATTGGGTACTCTAAATTTTTTTATTTTTTTTAAATAACTGTGAGTGGGATCCCATGCGGGCAAAAGTCTCCTTGCATGCCTTGATTACTGTTGCTGAGGTGAGGTCAGTCAGTTTGACCACCTCGGGGTAGTTGGAAAAGTAGTCCACCAGGAGGACATAGTTTCGCCCCTTGGCATGGAACAGGTCAACACCAACTTTGGACCATGGGGTGGTCACCATTTCATGCGGCTGTAGAGTCTCTTTAGGCTGAGCCGACTGGAACCTTTGACATGTCGGGCAATTGAGGACCGTGTTGGCGACATCTTGGCTGATGCCTGGCCAATATACTGCCTCTCGGGCTCGACGGCGACGCTTTTCGACCCCCAGGTGACCCCCGTGGATTTGGCCGAGGACCAACTCTCGCATGCTCTGTGGGATCACAATTCTGTCCAGCTTCATTAGGATGCCGTCTACCACCGTTAGATCGTCCTTTACATTATAAAGCTGGGGGCACTGCCCCTTTTGCCAACCATTCGTGAGGTGTAGCATGACCCGCTGGAGTGAAGGATCCCTGGCCGTCTCCTGACGAATTTGCACGACCCTTTCATCAGTGGCCGGAAAGTTGGAGGCACAGAATTGCACCTGCGCATCTATTTGTCAGACAAAGTCAGTCTGTTCACAAGGTGTGGTGATAGATCTGGGGAGTTCATCGTCAATAATGAGCTCTTTGCCCGGGGTGTGCACCAGGTCGAAATCATAGAGGCGTAGCTTGAGGAGGATACGTTGTAGCTGTGGCGTCATGTCATTGAGATCTTTTTGGATGATGTGAACCAATGGCCTGTGGTCCGTCTCGACCCTGAATTTGGGGAGGCCATACACATAATCATGGAACTTGTCCATCCCTGTGAGGAGGCCCAGGCATTCTTTTTCAATCTGAGCGTATCGTTGCTCAGTGGGCGTCATGGTTCTAGAGGCATATGCGACTGGGGTCCAGGAAGAGGAGTCATCCCGCTGGAGGAGTACTACCCCAATGCCAGCCTGGCTCGCGTAAGTGGATATTTAAGTCTCCTTGGCGGGGTCGAAAAACGCCAGCATCGGGGCCTTGGTAAGTTTCGCCCTGAGCTCACGCCACTCTTGCTCATGAGCGGGTAGCCACTGGAAGTCTGTAGTTTTTTTAACGAGATGGCGGAGAGCTGTGGTGTGTGATTCAAGGTTGGGGATAAACTTCCCAAGGAATTTGACCATCCCTAGGAAGCGGAGGACCCCCTTCTTGTCCTCCGGGGTCTTCATGGCGTTGATTGCTGACATCTTGTCTGCATCTGGCTGCACGCTGAACTGCGAAATGTGTCGCTGATTTCTGATTGACCGAATGAGCATTTGGCTCTGTTGAGTCGGAAGCCATGCTCGTGGATCCTGTGGAACACCCGCTTGAGGCGATCGATGTGCTCTTGAGGAGTTGTGGACCAGATAATGACATCGCCGACGCACACTCGCACCCTCTCGATGCCCTCCATCATTTGTTCCATTATGCGGTGGAACACCTCTGAAGCGGAGATGATGCCAAAGGGCATTCGGTTGTAACAGTAACGACCGAACGGGGTGTTGAATGTGCACAGCTTTCGACTGGACGCGTCCAGCTGTATTTGCCAAAACCCCTTGGAGGCATCCAGCTTCGTGAAGAACTTGGCATGAGCCATCTCGCTGGTTAGCTCTTCTCATTTAGGTATAGGGTAGTGTTCCCTCATGATGTTACGATTCAAATCTTTTGGGTCGATACAGATTCGAAGTTCCCCTGACGGCTTTTTGACGCAAACCATGGAGCTAACCCAGTTCGTGGGTTCCGTGACCTTAGAAATGACTCCCTGGTCCTGGAGGTCTTGCAGCTGCTGCTTGAGGGATGCCGGCACCCGACGTGGTGCGTGGACCACAGGGGTGGCATTTGGCTTCAACAGGATGTTGTATCGGTAGGGGAGTGTGCCCATATCTTCGAACACGCTATGGTATTGTGTTATGATGTCATCGAGTTGGGCTTGGAAGTTAACATCTGGCGAGGCCGTTGCCTCTGCGGACGACATGGTGTGAACCCGCTGCACAAGGTTCAGGAGTTTGTAGGCCCGAGCACTGAGCAGGGAAGCTCTGTTGGATCCTACAATTTCAAAACGCAGCGTTGCTTTTGAAGAACGATGGGGCACCGCAAGCTGGCATGAGCCACTGGCAGCAATGGCATTGCCATTGTAGTTGAGGAGCTGGCAGGCCGGTGGAAGAATGCTTGGCTTGACGCGGATGGTGTCAAGGTCAGACTTTGAAATGAGGTTCGCTGAAGCGCCGGTGTCCAGCCTGAAGCGTATGCGAGCCTTGTTGACCGTAAGGGTGGCACACCACTCGTCGTCCTGATCAATGCTCATCACTGGGAGTTGTTTCACCTTCTTGCCTGAAAGCATCGTATGCTTGGTGATGATGCCCACCCGGAATGGGGATGTGAGGCCCTCAGTGTTGGGATCTGGAACCATGTCGGAGTCGGAGTCTGTAATGGGTTGCTGTACTGACCAGACGTTCCTGCGCTGTGGCTGGGATCGCTGTGTGTTGGGCAGTGGAGCAGATCTGCAAAGGGCTGCGTAGTGGCCAAGCTTGCCACACTGGAGACAGCGTTGAGACTTTGCGGGACATCGCCGCTTTAAATGGTCAGAGCTACAGTTGGAGCATGTCATGACGCTGCCGTCAGGACGTTCCATGCGCCACCACGCATGCGCAGTGCGGTCGAACTTGCGCGGTTCGGTCATCAGCCTCGCCGTCCCCTTCCAGCATGCGCAGGAACCCGGGAAAAGCGCCCGAAATGGCCGCCCTCATCCAGACTCAGGCCCTGCATTTGTTTGATGGCCTGCACCCGCTCCGCATTGTGGGGGCCTTGCCGCACCGTCTCTGCCGCCTTGATATGGGAGTACAGCTTGTTAGCGTGCTTGTGGAGGACACAGGTCCCGATGGCGATGGTAAGGGTGAGCTGCTTAACTTTAAGGAGCTGCTGGCGAAGGGGATCGGAGTGGACCCCGAAAACAATCTGATCCCGGATCATGGAATCGGAAGTGGAGCCATAGTTGCATGACTGTGTAAGGATGCGGAGATGGGTTAAAAAGGACTAAAAATATTCATCCTTACCCTGAAGCCTCTGCTGGAACACGTAGCGTTCAAAGCTCTCGTTGACTTCGATGTCGCAGTGGCTGTCAAACTTCAGCAGGACTGTTTTAAACTTTGTCTTGTCCTCGCCTTCAGCAAAAGTGAGGGAGTTAAAGATGTGGATAGCGTGGTCCCCGGCTGTAGAAAGGAAGAGTGCGATCTTCCTGGCATCTGATGCGGCTTCGAGGTCGGTGTCTTCAAGATATAGCTGGAACTTCTACTTGAAAATCTTCCAGTTAGCACCGAGGTTGCCGGCGATGTGGAGCTGCTGGGGAGGGCGGACGCTGTCCATGTTACCGGATGGCTGATCGCTGGTCAAAGGCAGATTATCTCAAGGTAGGTCCGTCAAACTTGAGCATAACTCACTGGTACCATGATGTGTTGGGTAAGCTGGGTCTACGAGGACTGCGTTTACTGCAGTGGAGAGAGAAACAGGCTTCCAACACTTGAAGAAATGCAACTCGATTTTATTGAACACTCAACTATAATACATACTTTAACTGTGGGTTGACACTATGCTGACCTGACTGGAGACCTGAGGCTAACCTGACCAGACTATCTGACTACCACATGGTGTTTGTTCTAGTTGCTGCTCACGGGCTCCGACTGTCTCAGAGGCTGGATCCCGAGAGAGCGGAAAACTAGTGCCCTCTGGCTTTATAGTGGTCGTGTCCTGTCTGGTGATTGGCTGCTCTGTTCTGTGTGTTCACTGGTCATCCTGTGTGTCAATCACTGCCTGTCTGCACTCCATCATATACCTGGATGTATATTATGACACCGTTTATTGAGCAGGGTACGGATCACTGATGGAGTTACTGTTTATTCAGCAGGGTAAGGATCACTGATGGAGTTACTGTTTATTCAGCAGGGTAAGGATCACTGATGGAGTTACTGTTTATTCAGCAGGGTAAGGATCACTGATGGAGTTACTGTTTATTCAGCAGGGTACGGATCACTGATGGAGTTACTGTTTATTCAGCAGGGTAAGGATCACTGATGGAGTTACTGTTTATTCAGCAGGGTAAGGATCACTGATGGAGTTACTGTTTATTCAGCAGGGTAAGGATCACTGATGGAGTTACTGTTTATTCAGCAGGGTAAGGATCACTGATGGAGTTACTGTTTATTCAGCAGGGTACGGATCACTGATGGAGTTACTGTTTATTGAGCAGGGTAAGGATCACTGATGGAGTTACTGTTTATTCAGCAGGGTAAGGATCACTGATGGAGTTACTGTTTATTCAGCAGGGTAAGGATCACTGATGGAGTTACTGTTTATTCAGCAGGGTAAGGATCACTGATGGAGTTACTGTTTGTTGCGCAGGGTAAGCTTCAGGTAAAGGTTGAGCAGGATTACTCATGGAACATAGAACGTAGAACAGTACAGCACAATACAGGCCCTTCGGCCCACAATGCTGTGCCGACCACTTATCCTAATCTAAGATCAACCTAATCTACACCCTTTCTATTTACTCCTGTCCATGTGCCTGCCCAAGAGTCGCTTAAATGTCCCTAATGACTCTGACTCCACCACCTCCGCTGGCAGTGCATTCCACGCACCCACCACTCTCTATGTAAAGAGCCTACCTCTGACATCTCCCCAATACCCTCCTCCAATCACCTTAAAATTATGTCCACTCGTGACAGCCATTTCTGCCCTGGGGAAAAGTCTCTGGCTATCCACTCTATCCATGCCTCTCAGCACCTTGTATACCTCTATCAAGTCACCTCTCTTCCTTATTCGCTCCAGTGATAAAAGCCCTAGCTCCCTCAACCTTTATTCATAAGACATGCCCTCCAGTCCAGGCAGCAGCCTGGTAAATCTCCTCTGCACCCTCTCCAAAGCATCCACATCCTTCCTATAATGAGGTGACTAGAACTGGACACAATATTCCAAGTGTGGTCTAACCAGTGTTTTATAAAGCCGCAGCAAAACCTCACGGCTTTTAAACTCAATTCCCCTGTTAATGAAAGCCAACACACCATACACTTTCTTAACAACCCTATCAACCTGAGAGCAACTTTGAGGGATCTATGTACATGGACCCCAAGATCTATCTGTTCCTCCACACTTCCAAGAATCCTGCATTTACCCTGTATTCAGCATTCCAATTCGACCTTCCAAAATGAATCACTTCACATTTATCTAGGTTGAACGCCATCTACCACTTCTTAGCCCAGCTCCGAATCCTGTCAATGTCCTGTTGTAACCTACAACAGCCCTTGACACTATTTACAACTCCACCAATGTTCGTGTCATCGGCTAATTTACTAACCCACCCTTCCACTTCCTCATCCAACTCATTTCTAAAAACCACAAAGAGCAGAGGTCCCAGAACAGATCCCTGCAGGACACCACTGGTCACCGACCTCCAGGCGGAATACTTTCCATCCACTACCAATCGCTGTCTTCTTTCGGCCAGCCAGTTTTGTATCCAGACAGCCAAATTTCCCTGTATCACATGCCGCCTAACTTTCTGAATGAGCCTACCATGGGGAACCTTATCAAATGCCTTACTGAAATCCATATACACCACATCCACTGCCCGACCTTCATCAATGTGTCTCGTCACATCCTCAAAGAATTCAACAAGGCTTGTGAGGCATGATCTGCCCCTCACAAAGTCATGCTATCTTTAATCAAACTATGTTTTTCTAAATAATCATAAATCCTGTCTCTCAGAAACCTTTCCAGTATTTTGCTCACCACAGACGTAAGACTGACTGGTCTGTAATTCCCAGGGAGTTCCCTATTCCCTTTCTTGAACAGGGGAACAACATTCGCCTCCCTCCAATCATCCGGGACTACTCCAGTGGAGAGTGAGGACGCAAAGATCATTGCCTACGGTACAGCAATCTCCTCCCTTGCTTCCTGTAGAAACCTTGGGTATATCCCGTCTGACCCAGAACACTTAACTATCCTGATTCTTTTCAAATTTTCCAGCCCAGCTTCCTTCTTAATATCAACCTGTTCGAGCCTATTAATCTGGGGCACGCTGTTCTCACGAATAACAAGGTCCCTCTCTCTAGTGCAAAATATTCATTTAGGGCCTCCCCTATCTCCTCAGACTCTAGGCACAAGTTCCCTCCACTATCCCTGATCGGCCCTATTCACACTCTGATCATCCCCTTATTTCTCACGTACGTGTAGAACGCCTCGGGGTTTTCCCTAATCCTTCCCGCCAGCACTTTTCCTAGAGACTTCTAGCTCTCCTAAATCCATTTTTGATTTCCTTCCTGGATACCTTGTAACCCTCTTGAGCCGTGCCACATCCTTGCTTCCTCAACCTTACATAAGCTTCCTTCTTCCTCTTGACCAGAAGATCCACTTCTCTTGTCATCGAAGGCTCCTTCACCTCACCATTCCTTCCTCGTCTCAGTGGGACAAAAGTATCCAGCGCTCGTAGAAAGTGGCCCTTAAACAACCCCCACATTACTGTTGCGCATTTCTCTGAGAACATCTGTTCCTAATTTATGCTCCCCAGCTGCTGTCTAATAGCAGTATAATTTCCCATGTCTGTTCCTATGCCTCTCCAAGATTATGGTAAAGGTCAAGGAGTTGTGGTCACTGTAACCAAAATGCTCTCCCACCGAGACACATGACACCTGGCCTGATTCGTTGCCAAGCACCAAATCCAATATGGCCTCCCTGCTAGTCGGCCTATCTATAGATTGAGTCAGGAATCCTTCCTGGATGCACCTGGCATAATCTGCTTCACCTAAACCTAAGCACTAAGGAGGTTCCAGTCAATATTAGGGAAGTTGAAGTCACCCATGACAACTCTGTTACTTCTGCACCTTTCCAAGACCTGCCATCCAATCTGTTCCTCCATCTCTCTGCTGATTTTGGGGGGATCTATAGAAAACTTCCAATAAAATGACTGTTCCTTTCTTGTTTCTGACTTCCACCCACAGTGATTCAGTAGACGACCCCTCCTCGACTACCTCCTTTTCTGCAGCTGTGATGTACTCTCTAATTAACAGTACAACTCCACCTCCTCTTTTACCTCCCTCCCTATGGAGTTACAGTTTGCTGAGTAGGGTAAGGATTACTAACGGAGTTACAGTTTGCTGAGTAGGGTAAGGATTACTCACGGAGTTACAGTTTGCTGAGTAGGGTAAGGATTACTCACGGAGTTACAGTTTGCTGAGTAGGGTAAGGATTACTAACGGAGTTACAGTTTGCTGAGTAGGGTAAGGATTACTCACGGAGTTACAGTTTGCTGAATAGGGTAAGGATTACTCACAGAGTTACAGTTTGCTGAGTAGGGTAAGGATTACTCACGGAGTTACAGTTTGCTGAGTAGGGTAAGGATTACTCACGGAGTTACAGTTTGCTGAGTAGGGTAAGGATTACTCACGGAGTTACTGTTTGCTGAGTAGGGTAAGGATTACTCACGGAGTTACAGTTTGCTGAGTAGGGTAAGGATTACTCACGGAGTTACAGTTTGCTGAGTAGGGTAAGGATTACTCACGGAGTTACAGTTTGCTGAGTAGGGTAAGGATTACTCACGGAGTTACAGTTTGCTGAGTAGGGTAAGGATTACTCACGGAGTTACAGTTTGCTGAGTAGGGTAAGGATTACTCACAGAGTTACAGTTTGCTGAGTAGGGTAAGGATTACTCACGGAGTTACAGTTTGCTGAGTAGGGTAAGGATTACTCACGGAGTTACAGTTTGCTGAGTAGGGTAAGGATTACTCACGGAGTTACAGTTTGCTGAATAGGGTAAGGATTACTCACGGAGTTACAGTTTGTTGAGTAGGGTAAGGATTACTCACGGAGTTACAGTTTGCTGAGTAGGGTAAGGATTACTCACGGAGTTACAGTTTGCTGAGTAGGGTAAGGATTACTCACGGAGTTACAGTTTGCTGAGTAGGGTAAGGATTACTCACGGAGTTACAGTTTGCTGAGTAGGGTAAGGATTACTCACGGAGTTACAGTTTGCTGAGTAGGGTAAGGATTACTCACGGAGTTACAGTTTGCTGAGTAGGGTAAGGATTACTCACGGAGTTACAGTTTGCTGAGTAGGGTAAGGATTACTCACGGAGTTACAGTTTGTTGAGTAGGGTAAGGATTACTCACGGAGTTACAGTTTGCTGAGTAGGGTAAGGATTACTCACGGAGTTACAGTTTGCTGAGTATGGTAAGGATTACTCACGGAGTTACAGTTTGCTGAGTAGGGTAAGGATTACTCACGGAGTTACAGTTTGCTGAGTAGGGTAAGGATTACTCACGGAGTTACAGTTTGCTTGAGTAGGGTAAGGATTACTCACGGAGTTACAGTTTGCTGAGTAGGGTAAGGATTACTCACGGAGTTACAGTTTGCTGAGTAGGGTAAGGATTACTCACGGAGTTACAGTTTGCTGAGTAGGGTAAGGATTACTCACGGAGTTACAGTTTGCTGAGTAGGGTAAGGATTACTCACGGAGTTACAGTTTGTTGAGTAGGGTAAGGATTACTCACGGAGTTACAGTTTGCTTGAGTAGGGTAAGGATTACTCACGGAGTTACAGTTTGCTGAGTAGGGTAAGGATTACTCACGGAGTTACAGTTTGCTGAGTAGGGTAAGGATTACTCACGGAGTTACAGTTTGCTGAGTAGGGTAAGGATTACTCACGGAGTTACAGTTTGCTGAGTAGGGTAAGGATTACTCACGGAGTTACAGTTTGCTGAGTAGGGTAAGGATTACTCACGGAGTTACAGTTTGCTGAGTAGGGTAAGGATTACTCACGGAGTTTACAGTTTGCTGAGTAGGGTAAGGATTACTCACGGAGTTACAGTTTGCTGAGTAGGGTAAGGATTACTCACGGAGTTACAGTTTGCTGAGTAGGGTAAGGATTACTCACGGAGTTACAGTTTGCTGAGTAGGGTAAGGATTACTCACGGAGTTACAGTTTGCTGAGTAGGGTAAGGATTACTCACGGAGTTACAGTTTGCTGAGTAGGGTAAGGATTACTCACGGAGTTACAGTTTGCTGAGTAGGGTAAGGATTACTCACGGAGTTACAGTTTGCTGAGTAGGGTAAGGATTACTCACGGAGTTACAGTTTGCTGAGTAGGGTAAGGATTACTCCACGGAGTTACAGTTTGCTGAGTAGGGTAAGGATTACTCACGGAGTTACAGTTTGCTGAGTAGGGTAAGGATTACTCACGGAGTTACAGTTTGCTGAGTAGGGTAAGGATTACTCACGGAGTTACAGTTTGCTGAGTAGGGTAAGGATTACTCACGGAGTTACAGTTTGCTGAGTAGGGTAAGGATTACTCACGGAGTTACAGTTTGCTGAGTAGGGTAAGGATTACTCACGGAGTTACAGTTTGCTGAGTAGGGTAAGGATTACTCACGGAGTTACAGTTTGCTGAGTAGGGTAAGGATTACTCACGGAGTTACAGTTTGCTTGAATAGGGTAAGGATTACTCACGGAGTTACAGTTTGCTGAGTAGGGTAAGGATTACTCACGGAGTTACAGTTTGCTGAGTAGGGTAAGGATTACTCACGGAGTTACAGTTTGCTGAGTAGGGTAAGGATTACTCACGGAGTTACAGTTTGCTGAGTAGGGTAAGGATTACTCACGGAGTTACAGTTTGCTGAGTAAGGTAAGGATTACTCACGGAGTTACAGTTTGCTGAGTAGGGTAAGGATTACTCACTGAGTTACAGTTTGCTGAGTAGGGTAAGGATTACTCACGGAGTTACAGTTTGCTGAGTAGGGTAAGGATTACTCACGGAGTTACAGTTTGCTCATAGGGTAAGGATTACTCACGGAGTTACAGTTTGTTGAGTAGGGTAAGGATTACTCACGGAGTTACAGTTTGCTGAGTAGGGTAAGGATTACTCACGGAGTTACAGTTTGCTGAGTAGGGTAAGGATTACTCACGGAGTTACAGTTTGCTGAGTAGGGTAAGGATTACTCACGGAGTTACAGTTTGCTGAGTAGGGTAAGGATTACTCACGGAGTTACAGTTTGCTGAGTAGGGTAAGGATTACTCACGGAGTTACAGTTTGCTGAGTAGGGTAAGGATTACTCACGGAGTTACAGTTTGCTGAGTAGGGTAAGGATTACTCACGGAGTTACAGTTTGCTGAGTAGGGTAAGGATTACTCACGGAGTTACAGTTTGCTGAGTAGGGTAAGGATTACTCACGGAGTTACAGTTTGCTGAGTAGGGTAAGGATTACTCACGGAGTTACAGTTTGCTGAGTAGGGTAAGGATTACTCACGGAGTTACAGTTTGCTGAGTAGGGTAAGGATTACTCACGGAGTTACAGTTTGCTGAGTAGGGTAAGGATTACTCACGGAGTTACAGTTTGCTGAGTAGGGTAAGGATTACTCACGGAGTTACAGTTTGCTGAGTAGGGTAAGGATTACTCACGGAGTTACAGTTTGTTGAGTAGGGTAAGGATTACTCACGGAGTTACAGTTTGCTGAGTAGGGTAAGGATTACTCACGGAGTTACAGTTTGCTGAGTAGGGTAAGGATTACTCACGGAGTTACAGTTTGCTGAGTAGGGTAAGGATTACTCACGGAGTTACAGTTTGCTGAGTAGGGTAAGGATTACTCACGGAGTTACAGTTTGCTGAGTAGGGTAAGGATTACTCACGGAGTTACAGTTTGCTGAGTAGGGTAAGGATTACTCACGGAGTTACAGTTTGTTGAGTAGGGTAAGGATTACTCACGGAGTTACAGTTTGCTGAGTAGGGTAAGGATTACTCACGGAGTTACAGTTTGCTGAGTAGGGTAAGGATTACTCACGGAGTTACAGTTTGCTGAGTAGGGTAAGGATTACTCACGGAGTTACAGTTTGCTGAGTAGGGTAAGGATTACTCACGGAGTTACAGTTTGCTGAGTAGGGTAAGGATTACTCACGGAGTTACAGTTTGCTGAGTAGGGTAAGGATTACTCACGGAGTTACAGTTTGCTGAGTAGGGTAAGGATTACTCACGGAGTTACAGTTTGCTGAGTAGGGTAAGGATTACTCACGGAGTTACAGTTTGTTGAATAGGGTAAGGATTACTCACAGAGTTACAGTTTGCTGAGTAGGGTAAGGATTACTCACGGAGTTACAGTTTGCTGAGTAGGGTAAGGATTACTCACGGAGTTACAGTTTGTTGAGTAGGGTAAGGATTACTCACGGAGTTACAGTTTGCTGAGTAGGGTAAGGATTACTCACGGAGTTACAGTTTGTGAATAGGGTAAGGATTACTCACGGAGTTACAGTTTGTTGAGTAGGGAAAGGATTACTCACGGAGTTACAGTTTGCTGAGTAGGGTAAGGATTACTCACGGAGTTACAGTTTGCTGAGTAGGGTAAGGATTACTCCGTGAGTTACAGTTTGCTGAGTAGGGTAAGGATTACTAACGGAGTTACAGTTTGCTGAGTAGGGTAAGGATTACTCACGGAGTTACAGTTTGTTGAATAGGGTAAGGATTACTCACGGAGTTACAGTTTGCTGAGTAGGGTAAGGATTACTCACGGAGTTACAGTTTGTTGAGTAGGGTAAGGATTACTCACGGAGTTACAGTTTGCTGAGTAGGGTAAGGGTTACTCACGGAGTTACAGTTTGCTGAGTAGGGTAAGGATTACTCACGGAGTTACAGTTTGCTGAGTAGGGTAAGGATTACTCACGGAGTTACAGTTTGCTGAGTAGGGTAAGGATTACTCACGGAGTTACAGTTTGTTGAGTAGGGTAAGGATTACTCACGGAGTTACAGTTTGCTGAGTAGGGTAAGGATTACTCACGGAGTTACAGTTTGCTGAGTAGGGTAAGGATTACTCACGGAGTTACAGTTTGTTGAGTAGGGTAAGGATTACTCACGGAGTTACAGTTTGCTGAGTAGGGTAAGGATTACTCACGGAGTTACAGTTTGCTGAGTAGGGTAAGGATTACTCACGGAGTTACAGTTTGCTGAGTAGGGTAAGGATTACTCACGGAGTTACAGTTTGCTGAATAGGGTAAGGATTACTCACGGAGTTACAGTTTGCTGAGTAGGGTAAGGATTACTCACGGAGTTACAGTTTGCTGAGTAGGGTAAGGATTACTCACGGAGTTACAGTTTGTTGAATAGGGTAAGGATTACTCACGGAGTTACAGTTTGTTGAGTAGGGTAAGGATTACTCACGGAGTTACAGTTTGCTGAGTAGGGTAAGGATTACTCACGGAGTTACAGTTTGCTGAATAGGGTAAGGATTACTCACGGAGTTACAGTTTGCTGAGTAGGGTAAGGATTACTCACGGAGTTACAGTTTGCTGAGTAGGGTAAGGATTACTCACGGAGTTACAGTTTGTTGAGTAGGGTAAGGATTACTCACGGAGTTACAGTTTGTTGAATAGGGTAAGGATTACTCACAGAGTTACAGTTTGCTGAGTAGGGTAAGGATTACTCACGGAGTTACAGTTTGCTGAATAGGGTAAGGATTACTCACGGAGTTACAGTTTGCTGAGTAGGGTAAGGATTACTCACGGAGTTACAGTTTGCTGAGTAGGGTAAGGATTACTCACGGAGTTACAGTTTGTTGAGTAGGGTAAGGATTACTCACGGAGTTACAGTTTGCTGAGTAGGGTAAGGATTACTCACGGAGTTACAGTTTGCTGAGTAGGGTAAGGATTACTCACGGAGTTACAGTTTGCTGAGTAGGGTAAGGATTACTCACGGAGTTACAGTTTGCTGAGTAGGGTAAGGATTACTCACGGAGTTACAGTTTGCTGAGTAGGGTAAGGATTACTCACGGAGTTACAGTTTGCTGAGTAGGGTAAGGATTACTCACAGAGTTACAGTTTGCTGAGTAGGGTAAGGATTACTCACGGAGTTACAGTTTGCTGAGTAGGGTAAGGATTACTCACGGAGTTACAGTTTGCTGAGTAGGGTAAGGATTACTCACGGAGTTACAGTTTGCTGAGTAGGGTAAGGATTACTCACGGAGTTACAGTTTGCTGAGTAGGGTAAGGATTACTCACGGAGTTACAGTTTGCTGAATAGGGTAAGGATTACTCACGGAGTTACAGTTTGTTGAGTAGGGTAAGGATTACTCACGGAGTTACAGTTTGCTGAGTAGGGTAAGGATTACTCACGGAGTTACAGTTTGCTGAGTAGGGTAAGGATTACTCACGGAGTTACAGTTTGCTGAGTAGGGTAAGGATTACTCACGGAGTTACAGTTTGTTGAGTAGGGTAAGGATTACTCACGGAGTTACAGTTTGCTGAGTAGGGTAAGGATTACTCACGGAGTTACAGTTTGCTGAGTAGGGTAAGGATTACTCACGGAGTTACAGTTTGCTGAGTAGGGTAAGGATTACTCACGGAGTTACAGTTTGCTGAGTAGGGTAAGGATTACTCACGGAGTTACAGTTTGTTGAATAGGGTAAGGATTACTCACAGAGTTACAGTTTGCTGAGTAGGGTAAGGATTACTCACGGAGTTACAGTTTGCTGAGTAGGGTAAGGATTACTCACGGAGTTACAGTTTGTTGAGTAGGGTAAGGATTACTCACGGAGTTACAGTTTGCTGAGTAGGGTAAGGATTACTCACGGAGTTACAGTTTGTTGAATAGGGTAAGGATTACTCACGGAGTTACAGTTTGTTGAGTAGGGAAAGGATTACTCACGGAGTTACAGTTTGCTGAGTAGGGTAAGGATTACTCACGGAGTTACAGTTTGCTGAGTAGGGTAAGGATTACTCGTGGAGTTACAGTTTGCTGAGTAGGGTAAGGATTACTAACGGAGTTACAGTTTGCTGAGTAGGGTAAGGATTACTCACGGAGTTACAGTTTGTTGAATAGGGTAAGGATTACTCACGGAGTTACAGTTTGCTGAGTAGGGTAAGGATTACTCACGGAGTTACAGTTTGTTGAGTAGGGTAAGGATTACTCACGGAGTTACAGTTTGCTGAGTAGGGTAAGGGTTACTCACGGAGTTACAGTTTGCTGAGTAGGGTAAGGATTACTCACGGAGTTACAGTTTGCTGAGTAGGGTAAGGATTACTCACGGAGTTACAGTTTGCTGAGTAGGGTAAGGATTACTCACGGAGTTACAGTTTGCTGAGTAGGGTAAGGATTACTCACGGAGTTACAGTTTGCTGAGTAGGGTAAGGATTACTCACGGAGTTACAGTTTGCTGAGTAGGGTAAGGATTACTCACGGAGTTACAGTTTGTTGAGTAGGGTAAGGATTACTCACAGAGTTGCAGTTTGCTGAGTAGGGTAAGGATTACTCACGGAGTTTCAGTTTGCTGAGTAGGGAAAGGATTACTCACGGAGTTACAGTTTGCTGAATAGGGTAAGGATTACTCACGGAGTTACTGTTTGCTGAGTAGGGTAAGGATTACTCACGGAGTTGCAGTTTGCTGAGTAGGGTAAGGATTACTCACGGAGTTACAGTTTGCTGAGTAGGGTGAGGATTACTCACGGAGTTACAGTTTGCTGAGTAGGGTAAGGATTACTCACGGAGTTACAGTTTGTTGAGTAGGGTAAGGATTACTCACGGAGTTACAGTTTGCTGAGTAGGGTAAGGATTACTCACGGAGTTACAGTTTGTTGAGTAGGGTAAGGATTACTCACAGAGTTACAGTTTGCTGAGTAGGGTAAGGATTACTCACGGAGTTACAGTTTGCTGAGTAGGGTAAGGATTACTCACAGAGTTACAGTTTGCTGAGTAGGGTAAGGATTACTCACGGAGTTACTGTTTGCTGAGTAGGGTAAGGATTACTCACGGAGTTACAGTTTGCTGAATAGGGTAAGGAGTACTCACGGAGTTACAGTTTGCTGAGTAGGGTAAGGATTACTCACGGAGTTACTGTTTGCTGAGTAGGGTAAGGATTACTCACGGAGTTACAGTTTGTTGAATAGGGTAAGGATTACTCACGGAGTTACAGTTTGCTGAGTAGGGTAAGGATTACTCACGGAGTTACAGTTTGCTGAGTAGGGTAAGGATTACTCACGGAGTTACAGTTTGTTGAGTAGGGTAAGGATTACTCACAGAGTTACAGTTTGCTGAGTAGGGTAAGGATTACTCACGGAGTTACAGTTTGCTGAGTAGGGTAAGGATTACTCACAGAGTTACAGTTTGCTGAGTAGGGTAAGGATTACTCACGGAGTTACTGTTTGCTGAGTAGGGTAAGGATTACTCACGGAGTTACTGTTTGCTGAATAGGGTAAGGATTACTCACGGAGTTACAGTTTGCTGAGTAGGGTAAGGATTACTCACGGAGTTACTGTTTGCTGAGTAGGGTAAGGATTACTCACGGAGTTACAGTTTGTTGAATAGGGTAAGGATTACTCACGGAGTTACAGTTTGCTGAGTCGGGTAAGGATTACTCACGGAGTTACAGTTTGCTGAGTAGGGTAAGGATTACTCACGGAGTTACAGTTTGTTGAATAGGGTAAGGATTACTCACGGAGTTACAGTTTATTCAGCAGCTTACTCATTATGGGAGTCACAGTTATTCAGCAGCGTTACTCACTGTGTGGATTGAGCAGGGTAAAGCTTATTCGCTGGAGGTGATCAGGTATTATTCAACAATGTAATGGTTTATATTAAAACCCATAAATGTGTTGGGTGTTGAATCAAAAACAGTAATGAGTTGACACCTACCGTACTAGGACAAACAGCTGGGGTCTTTAAATTTACTGAAAACCTCAATGTGTTGTGTGGTGGGACAACACCTTAACAAAACAGCTGTCACCAAGTCCTTCAGCTGAGGGTAAAACAGTCTGTGAATACAATAACATGCCGGACGGCTCCTGTAAAATACCACTGGCTCGGGTAAAAGAAAGAGCGTACAAGATGGTTCATTTGTTGGACAAACTGTGATGGTTTAGTTGACTGTTTTTCTGTTCAGTTACGACAGGATCTGGGCCAAACATCACAATGCCCACGCCTGGGGCTAATCAGAGGTAATGAACGGAGTTTTGAGAAGCAGTGTGGAGAGCAGGAACATCTGGAACAGAAGGAATTAAGCTGTGTCTTTCTTGGATCCTTAATTAACTGATTTAATGGGCACAAGAGGCCTCCTTGTACCAGATGTCTATTGTCAATTACAAGCTCCCCATCAAACGTTTCTCCTGCCCTCATAGCTTTCCCTGTTTTGCAGCTGAACCTTTACTTTGCTGCTCGGCCTTAGCTTCCCCCATCTTTCCTGCTAGGTGCCCCAGAACTGGAGGGGCACAGTGACCAAGGAGGGTTCCACAGCTGCGGGAGGGTAACAATAAGGCTCACGGAACCTGCGCTCATAATTTAACCCTTTAAGCCTCGGTGTCATTCTGGCAAATCTGTACTACACGTACAATCCAACCAGACCTGCTGAGTATTCCTGGTACATCTTGTTTTTATCTTACATTTCCAGCATTTTGTAGCTATCTTCAAGCATTCGGGGAGGACTATCTCTGAGCCTGATGAGCCATCAATCGAACGCGAGACGAGTTGCTGTACAAAAGTTAGGCTTTAATAAGCTAGAACTTAGCCCTGCGGTCGACTACAATAAATGGACGACCGCCGAGCGTTCTGACTATTTATACCTCGGTATGGAGGCGTGGTTAACTCAGCCACTCGACCAATCGGAGAGTCGTCGCATGACTGGTCTCAACCAATCGGTCGAGAGGCACATGACCGACCAGGGACAATGGTAAGCCGGTGTTCTGCACCAATGGCAGACAGCTATGCAAATCATACCACCACAGAGCCTCTGATCAGTCAGGTGCTGATTTCCCCTTGTGTATGTTGATATGAAGCACCTCCACATCAGCATTGGCCCCTCAGCTTAGTGTCTGCGGGCTAGAGTTGCCAACCGTGACTAAATGCATTCCAATGCTAGAGTGGAAATCTTCAGACACGGTGTTTGGCAATCACTCTTCCACCAATCTACCTTTCTCTCCCTGCATGGAGTAGCCTGGGCTTGGCCTAGGGCCAATATGGGCATTAGGGGTTTGGCTAAACCCAGTGGGGTTATTTTCAACCTACCAGCCCGGCCCTCTTGCTTCCACAACCCATTGTCACTGCCCTGCACACACTACATAATGTGAGCCTTTTTAAACCCAGGCCTCGCAATCAGTGAAAAAGCAGCTCTGGCATCAGCAGTGATTGTGCGTCAGTTAAATCTCACACTTTATACTTTTCTGCTGAGTTGTTCAGAGCCAAGTCTCTTAATCATTGTCACCGAGTCTAACTCCAATCTGGTCGTTGGTTGTTAATCTGTGGAGGTATTTTTAGTGTTTAATTGACATTCTGAGTGAACTGATATTTCAAGCTTGTGTCACCGTTACAAGTCACAGAGTTCAATGCTGACAGGGGGCTCCACTTTTGGTTGGTTGATCTTGGCTGGAAAATTTTGATTTTCCAAGATGGCGCCGGAGCGAGGTGACGTCTTTCAAGCTGTGCCCAGCATACCCTCTCATTCAACCTTTTACTCTCGTTCTATGCTTCTAAAACTTCATTCTACCTGTTTTAAACTCTCTAACAGTGTTCTAATTCAATTACTCCTTGTATTAAGTTCATCTTTTCCCTACATCCCAGTTATGACTGTCACATTACATTCTGCAGTCTCTCCTTCCTTCCCTATGTACGGTATGCATTATTTGTACAGCATGCAAGAAATAATACTTTTCACTGTATACTAATACGTGACAATAATAAATCAAATAAAATCAAAACCTCACCACCAATCCCAGCAGGATTCCCGGGAAAGGTCAGGGGCGGGATTCTCCGTTCCTGAGACTAAGTGTTGATGCCGGGACAGGATTCGTGGATGACCACGACAGCAAAACAGGCGCCGAATCTGGACCGATTCAGCGACTGTTAAGGAATAGCGCCGGCGCCATTGGAACACAATCGTTTCCAATGAGAAATGGTGCCACATTTGCTGGATTCACGATTGACACTCAGGAGGCTGACAAGCTGAAGCCACATATACACACTGCACTCCCCACACACATCACCCCAGCCAACAGGTTGACAGCGAGAAGAGCGCTACCCCGTTTCATGGACGACGAGCTGGAGACCCTACTGTACGCGGTGGAGGAGAAGCGGGCCACCCTTTACCCCTGCCCGGGAAGGAGGCTGTCAGCCATTGCTGTTCACCGTGCCTGGCGGCAGGTGGCAGATGTAGTGAGCACCATGAGCAACACCGTACGGACCAGCCAGCAGTGCTGGAAAAAACTGTACAACCTCCTCAGAGCAGCCAGGCAGAGTAGGCAACACTGTGTCCCTAGTACTAACACCCGTCCCACACACCTATAACTCACCACCCCCCTCACTCAGAGGGCGTCCAACCCCCTCGCTGCACCATACCGGCCGCCATGGCTGGGTGCCTTGACCACGAATGTGACCAGTTACTCACCCCCTGGGCTGCGTGCGTCGGACTGTCTAAAATTGTCGTTTTCTGTTTCACCCCCACCAGGAGAAGGCCGCCCATAACCGCCGGGAGGGGGAAAAAACAGGAATGGGACCGCCGGACCTGCGGCCCCTCACCATGGCTGAGGACAGGACCCTGGACCAGGTCGGTGGCCCAGAGGACTAATCATGCATCTTGTCTTGTGTCTTGCTGGGACAGGTCTATCTGGTGTCCCCCGCCACCAGTCAGTGCCACCATTGAAGCCACACCCCCCCCTCCCCCCTCCCACCCCAGTATGCCGACCAGTGATGAGGAGAACAGCATGGATGGCAGCACTCGACAAGAGACCTAAAACACCTGGAGCTCGAGTCCGAGGATGACACGGATTTCCTGTCACAGCTGTCTCCAACACCTCCACCATCAAAGAGATGCTCACCTTTGTTGGGCAGTTTAGTGAAGGGGCTCCTGGGACACTACCTGGTGCGCAACACACAGCTGCTCTAGTACAGCAGGTGGAGGTAGAAATCCCCGAGGGGATGGACGGTCGGAGAGCGTCCAGACCATGCCTGCCACGCGGTGGAGGCATTGAGGATGATGGTCGTGGCTATGGATCAGCATGTCCAAGGCCTGGGGTATTCTGTGCAGGCACTGGCCGAGGCCCAGGACAGGGTTGCTGCCTCACAGGCGAACATGTCCCAGAGCCAACTGGAGCCAACTGGAAATTGCAACGGAGCCTCTGAGCATGACCCAGTCACAGCAGGCCATGGCTGAGGGAAATGGCGCAGTCACTGGCTGATGTGACACAGATCCGGAAGCTGGTGGCACAGTCGCAGCATGATGTGGCGCAGTCCCAGACAGTAATGGTCCACTCCCTGTGCTCCATGGACACGAGCATGCAGACCCTGGCCAAGACCAGAGAGGGTGTCCAGGACTGGCAGTGCCAGATGCCTCAGGGAGCCTCAGGGGATAGCTCCATTCGCACCCTTGTCCCATGGCGTATTTCCACTGCTGCAGCTTCCTCCTCCTCGAGAAACTCCAGCTCGTACAGCCACAGGGCATCCCCCAGGTCTTCAGCGACTAGGAGGAAGGCCACCGGGTGAAAGGCTGACATGTTAGCACGGTGCATCCCCAATGCCCAACCAGGTCTACCAGGCTACATTGTGGCCCCGGTTGGCACTCTGGGTTCCCCCCCCCCCCCCCCCACCCCACCTGCACCCCCTTCCCCATCCCCGCACCCCTGGCCCTTTTGGTGCCCGGCACCATGGGGACACTGGCCCTGGCACCTGTCCCTACTGCCGGGGTACCGTCGGCTGTCCTCCCTCCTCTCTCTCCCTCAGCAGCCAAGACGCCGGTTTCACGTTTTTAAAAGTACAAGTAAACCTCGCCAGCGGGAATTCGGCCCATCGGAGGTGGAGATTCGTGGAGGCCCCGGAGAATACCGGGTCGGGCCTGCTAATGATATGCAAATGGTGTTTATTGTACATGCTTTGCAGAACGCATTGGCACCACTGTCGAGACCATGGAAAATTACGATTTGGCGTCAAATCGGCGCCCACCTCGATTTTGGCGTCAGAATCGATTCTCCACCCAATCACATTTATGGATTTCAGTGTCGGCCAATGGAGAATCCGCCCCAGTGGTCTCCCATTGGACAACTGCCACTGATTGGGTGGATGGGAATCGACTGGATGGTGGACTCTGGTGAGTAGCTCCATCTGTACTGCAATCTGCTCCCCTTGCTGGTTAATGACCTTTTCAGTACCTGTTTCCTCACATTGCCAAAAACTCCCAATCCCTCCGGGGAAGATAAAAGGACAAACTAGCAGAAAAAAATAATCCCCTCCCAATAGGCATTTCGTGGGGAGCACCATTTCTCTGACTGACAGATTCAATGTTGGGCCGAATTTCCTTCGTTTGTGCTGTATGGTTGACTCTGCAGGAATGATAGCCACCCGATCCGCAAAACTACACTTAAATCTAGAGCCTGCAACGGTTGCACATTTTCCAATTCTAGCTGAGGAGTTTCCTTCTAAATTACCCTGTTTATGTTCCTTGTGCTGATGTCTACTGATGTGTATCTGGTATTCTGTACACTGACCCCAGTAGTCGGGTGGGAGTTAATCAAATAAGTTCTTTTAAAATCAATCAAGGAATATGACCTGAGCATCAATTTAAAAACATAAACCTCCAATTATTTGTTGCAACAAAGATTAACTGTTTGTAAAAATTCAAAACATGCTTTAATCATTAATAAATAAAAATGTTACTATGCCGTCGTTCCATATTTATAGCTATTTAGCCTATATTATAGAAGACCCGTTAATTTGTACCACCAATACTGCTAGCTTTATAATAGAATACAGGCATTGCTCTATGCTCTCACTCTCTCCCACTCAAACTGCCCTCCAAAAGCTTCAGTGTTGTTTCCAGATGTATGTTTTCTGTTTCCTAATGGTTATGCTGATTCTAGAGTTGGAAACATGTAGTGAGTCTCTATATCCAGTGACCCCTTTTAGACATTGCAGGTTTGGAGGCTGCGTGATAGGAGGATTGGATGTGGGTGTGATGCCAGTCATGGATGTGGGTGTAACACGATCCTGGACCAGACCCTAACAGTGGCTAGGATACTGGGCCGAAACCTCAATATTTTAGTTTAATTGTAAGATTGTGCAGAAAGACTACATTGCTCCTGGAGTGGTTGCACAAAGAAATAGGGGGTGCGATTCTCCGCAAATGCGGCGAGTCGTAAAGGCTGCCGCGCCCCCTCCCAGGACCCGATTCCCCCCCCCCCCCGGGCGTGGCTAGCAGCGGGGCCCCGTGAAGCATGGCATCACAGCCTTAGCGACCATCGCTAAGTCCGCACGCCAAGCGTCACGCCGGCTGACGCGCACGATGACGTCAGCCGCGCATGCGCGGATGACATCATCACGCAGACGCGTCAAACCCGCGCATGCGCGGGCTGTCATGCCCCTCAGCCGCCCCGCGGACTGATCCTGCGGGGCAGCGGAAGAACAAATAGTGCGCGGGTATCGGACCGCTGCCCACGATCGGGGCCCACTGATCGCAGGTCCATGCCACCCTTGGCATGGCCGTGGTGCGGCCGTACCAATCGGTGCCATGGTTGTCCGGGACGGGCAATTTGCGGCCGTTTTCACAAACGGTGAGAGCAGATGTGATTGCGTTGGTGAAAACGGCTGTAAAGGCCTGGGAACTCGGCCCATCGGCCTGGGGAGAATCGCTGTTCGCCGTAAAAAATGGCGAGCAGCGATTCGTGTCGTGGGGCGGCCGTGGGGGGGGGGGGGGGGGGAGAATAGCGGGAGGGCGTGAAAATTGTCGGGAAGGCCCTCCCGCTATTCTCCGACCCGTCGTGGGCAGCGGAGAATCGCGCCCAGGGCTTTGGTATTTTAAAACAACACTTTGTTATTAACACAATATTAAATTCTTTAACATCACACCCAAAAATAGCTTAACCATTAAACAATACTACTAAATAAAATAAATACAACACCCTTAATCATTTCAGGTTGAGCATCCCTTATGGTTAGCACTGCTGCCTCACAGCTCCGGGGTCCCCGGTTCAATTCCGGTCTCGGGTGACCGTCTGTGCGGGGTTTGCACTTTCTCCCCGTGTCTGGGTTTCCTCCGGGTGCTCCGGTTTCCTCACACAGTCCAAAGATGTGCAGGTTAGGTGGATTGCCATGCCAAATTGCCCTTAGTGTCCAAAGGTTAGGTAGAGTTACTGGATTACGGAGATAGGGTGGAGGCGTGGCCTTAAGTAGGGTGCTCTTTCCAAGGGCCGGTGCAGACTCGATGGGCCAAATGGCCTGCTTCTGCACCGTAAATGTTATGATTTACATGCGTATTTTTCATATGTATCATTTTATGCATATCATAAAATTTCTATGATTCTGGAAAGCGGAAATTTCCGAAATACGCATTTATTTTCGAGTGATGACACGAGGGCCCAGGCGATGCGCAGTGCCCAACACACCACACATACGCTGTTCCCAACACGCTGCATATGCGCAGTTCTCAATGCGTGCCGCACATGCGTAGTTCCCAACGTGTGCCATAGATGCACAGTTCGCAATGCACTGCACATGCGCTATTCCTTTTTTTAAAAATTTAAAGTACCCAATAAATTTTTTTCCAATTAAGGGGCAATTAGTGTGGCCAATCCACCTACCCTGCACGTCTTTGGGTTGTGGGGGCGAAACCCAAGCAAACACGGGGAGAATGTGCAAACTCCACACGGACAGTGACCCAGAGCCGGGATCGAACATGTGACTTTGGCACCGTGAGGCAGCAGTGCTAACCACTGTGCCACCGTTCTGCCCACATGCGCTGTTCCTAACACATGTCGCACATGCGCAGTTCTCAATGCGCACCGCATATGCGCAGTTTCTAACCCGTGCTGCACATGCGCAGTTCCCACCACGCCACACATGCACAGTTCCTAACACTTGCTGCACATGCGCAGTTCCCACCACGTTGCACATGCGCAATTCCTAATGCGTGCCGCACATGCGCAGTTCTCAATGCACACCGCATATGCGCAGTTTCTAACCCATGCTGCACATGCGCAGTTCCCACCACGCCACACATGCGCGGTTCCCACCACGCTGCACATGCACAGTTCCTAACACTTGCTGCACATGCGCAGTTCCCACCACGTTGCACATGCGCAATTCCTAATGCGTGCCGCACATGCGCAGTTCCCACCACGCTAGACATGCACAGTTCCTAACATGTGCCCGCATATGCGCAGTTCCCACCACGCCACACATGCACAGTACCTAACGCATGCCTCACATGTGCAGTTACTAACGTGTGCCACAGATGCACATTATATTCCAAAATCCAAAAAATTACAAAATCCGATACATACTCAGCCCCATGAGTTTTGGATAAGGGATGCTCAACCTGTATCTCTATTCCCAATTAACAACAAGAAAGAAAGAAAGTACAGCTCTCAATCCATCCCACAACCCAATGTCACAGATTAATACTTACTTTCCAAAACAGATTTGGCTCAAGTTAGAATCCTTGTGGACTCCGGCTTGATGTCTTCAAAAAGCTATTTCAACTGGCTAATTTCAGCTTCCCCCTTGTCAAGGCCTTAAATACTATTAATCTTTTTAGTTTACTATCTTTTTTTAAATTTAGAGTACCCAAGTCTTTGTTTATAATTAAGCGGTAATTTAGCGTGGCCAATCCACCTATCCTGCACATCTTTGGGTTGTGGGGGTGAGACCCATGCAGACATGCGGAGAATGTGCAAACTCCACATAGACTGTGACCCCGGGCTGGGTTCGAACCCGGGTCCTCAGAGCCATGAGGCAGCAGTGCTAACCACTGTGCCACTGTGTTGCCCCTTTAGTTTACTATCCTTTTTTAAAATAAATTTAGATTACCCAATTATTTATTCCAATTAAGGGCAATTTAGCGTGGCCAATCCACCTACTCTGCACATTTTTGGGTTGTGGGGGCGAAACCCACGCAGACACGGGGAGAATGTGCAAACTCCACACGGACAGTGACCCAGAGCCGGGATCGAACCTGGGACCTCAGCGCCGTGAGGCGGTACACGGGGAGAATGTGCAAACTCCACACGGACAGTGACCCAGAGCCGGGATCGAACCTGGGACCTCAGCGCCGTGAGGCGGTTGTGCTAACCACTGTGCCACTGTGTTGCCCCTTTAGTTTACTATCCTGATGTGAGAGAAAACTGCCTTACTTGTGGACTCAGTGTTAGCCAGATCAGAACTCAACTCAAAAAGCTTTCCCAAAATGTCTGAATACCTTAGCTCCACCAGCAATTATTTTATCTCCCCAGTCTGAAAACGTATTAACTTCCCAGGGACTCCTCCCAGTCAAACAACAGAGCATTAGCAAAGGCTTTTATTTTTCTTACTTTTTTCCCAATTAAGGGGCAATTTAGCGTGGCCAATCCACCAACCCTACACATCTTTGGGTTGTGGGGGTGAGACCCAAGCAGACATGGGGAGAATGTGCAAACTCCACATGGACAGTGATCCAGGGTCGCTATCAAACCTGGGTCCTTGGTTCTGTGAGGCAGCAGTGCTAACCACTGCACCACCGTGCCGCCCAAGCCCAGGCTTTTATAATGGTCAATTTCACCTCAGGCTCCTAAAAGTTTTCTGGTTTTGCGAAACAGGATTCTTTTAAAAACATGACTACTGCAATAAACACACTCTAACCCAGTCTTTTAACCCTTAATTTGCCAAATGTTTATAATTCAATATATCTACAATCCTGCAATCGTCACAGGTGTGATACCCGTCCATGCATGTGAGTTTGATGCCAGTCCACAGAAGGGGTTGTGATGCCAGTCCGTGGATGTGGGTGTGATGCTAGTCCACGGATGTGGATGTGATGCCACTCCACGGATGTGGATGTGATGCCAGTCCATGGATGTGGGTGTGATGCTAGTCCATGGATGTGGGTGTGATGCTAGTCCATGGATGTGGGTGTGATGCTAGTCCATGGATGTGGGTGTGATGCCAGTCCATGGATGTGGGTGTGATGCTAGTCCATGGATGTGGGTGTGATGTCAGTCCAAGGATGTGGGTGTGATGCCAGTCCATGGATGTGGGTGTGATGCCAGTCCAAGGATGTGGGTGTGATGCCAGTCCATGGGTGTGGGTGTGATGCCACTCCATGGATGTGGGTGTGATGCTAGTCCACGGATGTGGGTGTGATGCCAGTCCATGGATGTGGGTGTGATGCCAGTCCATGGATGTGGGTGTGATGCCAGTCCATGGGTGTGGGTGTGATGCTAGTCCATGAATGTGGGTGTGATGCTAGTCCATGGATGTGGGTGTGATGCCAGTCCATGGATGTGGGTGTGATGCTAGTCCATGGATGTGGGTGTGATGCTAGTCCATGGGTGTGGGTGTGATGCCAGTCCATGGATGTGGGTGTGATGCCAGTCCATGGATATGGGTGTGATGCCAGTCCGTGGGTGTGATGCTAGTCCATGGATGTGGGTGTGATGCTAGTCCATGGATGTGGGTGTGATGCTAGTCCATGGATGTGGGTTTGATGCCAGTCCATGGATGTGGGTGTGATGCCAGTCTATGGATGTGGGTGTGATGCTAGTCCATGGATGTGGGTGTGATGCCAGTCCATGGATGTGGGTTTTATGCCAGTCCATGGGTGTGGGTGTGATGCCAGTCCATGGATGTGGGTGTGATGCCAGTCCATGGGTGTGGGTGTGATGTCAGTCCATGGATGTGGGTGTGATGCCAGTCCATGGATGTGGGTGTGATGCCAGTCCGTGGGTGTGATGCCAGTCCTTGGGTGTGGGTGTGATGCCAGTCCATGGATGTGGGTGTGATGCTAGTCCATGGATGTGGGTGTGATGTCAGTCCAAGGATGTGGGTGTGATGCCAGTCCATGGATGTGGGTGTGATGCCAGTCCAAGGATGTGGGTGTGATGCCAGTCCATGGGTGTGGGTGTGATGCCACTCCATGGATGTGGGTGTGATGCTAGTCCACGGATGTGGGTGTGATGCCAGTCCATGGATGTGGGTGTGATGCTAGTCCATGGATGTGGGTGTGATGCCAGTCCATGGACGTGGGTGTGATGCCAGTCCATGGATGTGGGTGTGATGCTAGTCCATGGATGTGGATGTGATGCTAGTCCATGGATGTGGGTGTGATGCCAGTCCGTGGGTGTGATGCTAGTCCATGGATGTGGGTGTGATACCAGTCCATGGATGTGGGTTTGGTGCCAGTCCATGGATGTGGGTGTGATGCCAGTCTATGGATGTGGGTGTGATGCTAGTCCATGGATGTGGGTGTGATGCCAGTCCATGGATGTGGGTTTGATGCCAGTCCATGGATGTGGGTTTGATGCCAGTCCATGGGTGTGGGTGTGATGCTAGTCCATGGATGTGGGTGTAATGCCAGTCCATGGATGTGGGTGTGATGTCAGTCCATGGGTGTGGGTGTGATGCTAGTCCGTGGGTGTGATGCCAGTCCATGGGTGTGGGTGTGATGCCAGTCCATGGATGTGGGTGTGATGCCAGTCCATGGATGTGGGTTTGATGCCAGTCCATGGATGTGGGTGTGATGCCAGTCCATGGGTGTGGGTGTGATGTCAGTCCATGGGTGTGGGTGTGATGCTAGTCCGTGGGTGTGATGCCAGTCCATGGGTGTGGGTGTGATGCCAGTCCATGGATGTGGGTGTGATGCCAGTCCATGGATGTGGGTTTGATGCCAGTCCATGGATGTGGGTGTGATGTCAGTCCATGGATGTGGGTGTGATGCCAGTCCATGGGTGTGGGTGTGATGTCAGTCCATGGGTGTGGGTGTGATGCTAGTCCGTGGGTGTGATGCCAGTCCATGGGTGTGGGTGTGATGCCAGTCCATGGATGTGGGTGTGATGCCAGTCCATGGATGTGGGTTTGATGCCAGTCCATGGATGTGGGTGTGATGTCAGTCCATGGGTGTGGGTGTGATGCTAGTCCATGAATGTGGGTGTGATTCTAGTCTACAGATGTGGGTGTGATGCCAGTCCACGGATGTGGGTGTGATGCCAGTCCATGGATGTGGGTGTGATTCTAGTCTACAGATGTGGGTGTGATGCCAGTCCACGGATGTGGGTGTGATGCCAGTCCATGGATGTGGGTGTGATACCAGTCCATGGATGTGGGTGTGATGCCAGTCTATGGATGTGGGTGTGATGCCAGTCCACGGATGTGGGTGTGATGCCAGTCCATGGATGTGGGTGTGATGCCAGTCCATGGATGTGGGTGTGATGCCAGTCCATGGATGTGGGTGTGATGCCACTCCATGGATGTGGGTGTGATGCTAGTCCACGGATGTGGGTGTGATGCCAGTCCATGGATGTGGGTGTGATGCCAGTCCAAGGATGTGGGTGTGATGCCAGTCCATGGGTGTGGGTGTGATGCCACTCCATGGATGTGGGTGTGATGCTAGTCCACGGATGTGGGTGTGATGCTAGTCCATGGATGTGGGTGTGATGCCAGTCCATGGATGTGGGTGTGATGCTAGTCCATGGATGTGGGTGTGATGCTAGTCCATGGATGTGGGTGTGATGCCAGTCCGTGGGTGTGATGCTAGTCCATGGATGTGGGTGTGATGCTAGTCCATGGATGTGGGTGTGATACCAGTCCATGGATGTGGGTTTGATGCCAGTCCATGGATGTGGGTGTGATGCCAGTCTATGGATGTGGGTGTGATGCTAGTCCATGGATGTGGGTGTGATGCCAGTCCATGGATGTGGGTTTGATGCCAGTCCATGGATGTGGGTTTGATGCCAGTCCATGGGTGTGGGTGTGATGCTAGTCCATGGATGTGGGTGTAATGCCAGTCCATGGATGTGGGTGTGATGCCAGTCCATGGGTGTGGGTGTGATGTCAGTCCATGGGTGTGGGTGTGATGCTAGTCCATGGGTGTGATGCCAGTCCATGGGTGTGGGTGTGATGCCAGTCCATGGATGTGGGTGTGATGCCAGTCCATGGATGTGGGTTTGATGCCAGTCCATGGATGTGGGTGTGATGCCAGTCCATGGGTGTGGGTGTGATGTCAGTCCATGGGTGTGGGTGTGATGCTAGTCCGTGGGTGTGATGCCAGTCCATGGGTGTGGGTGTGATGCCAGTCCATGGATGTGGGTGTGATGCCAGTCCATGGATGTGGGTTTGATGCCAGTCCATGGATGTGGGTGTGATGTCAGTCCATGGGTGTGGGTGTGATGCCAGTCCATGGATGTGGGTTTGATGCCAGTCCATGGATGTGGGTGTGATGTCAGTCCATGGATGTGGGTGTGATGCCAGTCCATGGGTGTGGGTGTGATGTCAGTCCATGGGTGTGGGTGTGATGCTAGTCCGTGGGTGTGATGCCAGTCCATGGGTGTGGGTGTGATGCCAGTCCATGGATGTGGGTGTGATGCCAGTCCATGGATGTGGGTTTGATGCCAGTCCATGGATGTGGGTGTGATGTCAGTCCATGGGTGTGGGTGTGATGCTAGTCCATGAATGTGGGTGTGATGCTAGTCCATGGATGTGGGTGTGATGCCAGTCCATGGATGTGGGTGTGATGCCAGTCCATGGATGTGGGTGTGATGCCAGTCCATGGGTGTGGGTGTGATGCCAGTCCATGGATGTGGGTGTGATTCTAGTCTACAGATGTGGGTGTGATGCCAGTCCACGGATGTGGGTGTGATGCCAGTCCATGGATGTGGGTGTGATACCAGTCCATGGATGTGGGTGTGATGCCAGTCCATGGATGTGGGTGTGATGCCAGTCCACGGATGTGGGTGTGATGCCAGTCCATGGATGTGGGTGTGATGCCAGTCCATGGATGTGGGTGTGATGCCAGTCCATGGATGTGGGTGTGATGCCAGTCCATGGATGTGGGTGTAATGCCAATCCACGGATGTGGGTGTGATGCTAGTCTATGGATGTGGGTGTGATGCCAGTCCAAGGATGTGGGTGTGATGCCAGTCCATGGATGTGGGTGTGATGCCAGTCCAAGGATGTGGGTGTGATGCCAGTCCATGGGTGTGGGTGTGATGCCAGTCCATGGATGTGGGTGTGATGCTAGTCCATGGATGTGGGTGTGATGCTAGTCCGTGGGTGTGATGCCAGTCCATGGGTGTGGGTGTGATGCTAGTCCGTGGGTGTGATGCCAGTCCATGGGTGTGGGTGTGATGCCAGTCCATGGACGTGGGTGTGATGCTAGTCCATGGGTGTGGGTGTGATGCCAGTCCGTGGGTGTGATGCCAGTCCGTGGGTGTGATGCCAGTCCATGGATGTGGGTGTGATGCCAGTCCATGAATGTGGGTGTGATGCTAGTCCATGAATGTGGGTGTGATGCTAGTCCATGGATGTGGGTGTGCTGCCAGTCCATGGATGTGGGTGTGATGCCAGTCCGTGGGTGTGATGCCAGTCCATGGATGTGGGTGTGATGCCAGTCTATGGGTGTGGGTGTGATGCTAGTCCATGGATGTGGGTATGATACCAGTCCATGGGTGTGGGTGTGATGCCAGTCCATGGGCGTGGGTGCGATGCCAGTCCATGGACGTGGGTGTGATGCAAGTCCATGGATGTGGGTGTGATGCTAGTCCATGGATGTGGGTATGATACCAGTCCATGGACGTGGGTGTGATGCGAGTATTTGGCTGAAAATTCAACCAATACTCACCATTGAGGTTTAGTGAGATATTGTGATCTGTACCCCAGCCTGAGTGACCATCCCTGGGGAAAGAGGAGATTAATGTTCAGCTGAAAAGCACTCCGGGTCTTTGGAATCCTATCCTGTGGCACTTCATGGGTACATTCCAGTAAGTTGAGCCCAAAGGCCACACTCTGTGGAGTTTACATAACAATGCAGCCTACACAATGCCTCTCTCAGCAATGTTACTTCAATGGGTTAAACCTGGTTTGTACAATAAGTTCAGCCTCAGAGATCTGCTAACTTTCTTAATGTTTCCGTACCTACAATCTCCCTTTCACACATATGATTCACTTCACTCAGACAGACTGATCAGAGATATTGTAGCCTAGTTACGTAGGAGGTGTTAGTGTGGGCAACTGCAGTGAAACTCGCACACTTAAAGTAGGAGTGTTGGTATGTACGTGCTACATCACTTGAAGTTTCAATGGCCTGGAATCTGCAGTTATGGTGACAGTGAAACATGGTGGGCGGGATTCTCCCTTCCTGAGACTTAGTGTTGACGCCGGGCAGGATTAGTGGAGTTCCACGACAGCAAAACTGGCCGCACCTGGATCGATTCAACGACTGTCAGAGGGGCTAGCACCGGTGCCACGTGGAACACAATCGATTCCAATGAGAAACGGTACCGAGTTGAGTGTGGGGTGAGGGTCGTGTTGGGGGATGTGGACACACTTGTCACCGGGAACCGCAACTAAGTAGGGTCTCACTTCCTTCCCCGAAGCCAATCTCCACCCGGCCCACCGACCACATCCAGGGCTTCCTGGAGGAGATGATCCAAAAAATAAGCGGCAATTTAGCGTGGCCAATCCACCTACTCTGCACATCTATTGGGTTGTGGGGGTGAGACCCACGCAGACGTGGGGAGAATGTATGAACTCCACATGGACAGTGACCCGGGTCCGGGATCGAACCCGGTTCCTCGGCACCCTGAGGCAGCAGTGCTAACCACGGCACCACGGTGTATTCCATTGAAAGTGTTATGTCTGGTTGAATGAAGTTTCTTAAGTTTTTTTCTTCAGACGTAAGAGCAGAATTAGGCCACTCGGCCCATCGAGTCTGCTACGCCATTCAATCATGGCTGATATTTTCTCATCCCCATTCTCCTGCCTTCTCTCCATTACCCCTGATCCCCTTATTAATCAAGAAGCTATCTATCTCTGTCTTAAAGACACTCAGTGATTTGGCCTCCACAGCCTTCTGCGGCAAAGAATTCCACAGATTCACCACACGCTGGCTGAAGAAATTCCTCCTCATCAACTCATCCTCCTCAAGTGCTTTTAGCCGCATCCTAATTCATAATCACTGCTGCACAACCTCACCGGCTCTGATAAAACTAATTTAGGAGTGTGGAGCATCCTTTCACAAATAAGATTTCCATTGCTTTTTGAAATAATAATGCGGTTCAAGTTTGTTTATGGTATTTCAGCTTCTACCTTAATCCAATGTGTGTGTCCCCGTTATAATTCCCATGAGGATCTTGGGGAAGCAATCCTTGATCTCTCTATGGGAATCATGGAATACAAGCTCCCTAGATAGTGGGCAGAGGCTCATTAAGGCAGGGGATAAAAACAGGCCCAACTCAGGGCCTGGTCAGACCTAGCCTTCCTGTGGGGGCTACACTGGGAGTGAGATGCTGTGCTCAGCTTATAATTGTAAATATGTCAATAAATTCACCTTTGTTAATGACAGCTTCCTTACGAGTTATTAGAGTACCAATCATTTATTCTGCTCTCTTTGAAAATGATTAACAAGTAAATGATAATAGTGCTTTTGGCTTCCAGATTTGCTGTCTGTGAGGATTCTTCAATATGTGTGGTGGTCAGCCTGACTTGATGATTCCACTGTTACTGGGCAACAGGGATCCTCTCGAGTTGACGCAAGAATGAAACTCATGTCTTAGTCGGCGAACCGACTTTTTTTTAAAAAGCATTCATGGGATGTGAACGATGGCTCGGCCAATATTCATTGCCCAATTCTAAATGCCCTTGAAAAGGTGGTTGTGAGCTTCCTTCTTGAATCGCTGCAGCCCACATGGTGTAGGTACACCCACAGTGCTATCAGGGAGGGAGATCCAGTATTGTGACCCAGTGACAGTGAAGGAACGGTGATATAGTTCCAAATCAGGATTGTGACACATAGTGCAGCTCACTCGATCACTATGCTTATCTTCTCTGGAGGTCAATGATGAGTGCCAGTCTTTTGCTGCTGACTGCAAAATCCAGGCTAATAAGCATCATACAGACTGCCTTCAGGCCCAACATGCTTGTTCTGGTTCTCTGAAAGATTAATCCCGACTCTGCCTTTCTTTCTCCACAGCTGCTTTCTTCCTTTTCAATTATTTCTCCCAAGTTCCTTTTGAAAGTGACGTTTACATTTGCTCCCATCGTGCTTTCAAAAAGTGCATTCCAGGTTATAAGAACTCGCAGCTTGAACACGAAGCTCTCACCACCCCTTCTGGTTTGGTTGCCACCTTCCTTTTCTTCCGTGAATGCACAGTTTTTCACACCGACCAGTGGGAGACTGTCAAACCCCAAACAAGGCTGCCGATGTATGAGTGCCTGGAATGGGTAGGAGGTCGGTGAGAATCTCAACATGAAGAAAGGGTTGTTTGTTCGTCAGTTGTTCACCAGCCGAGCTGCTGAATTCCACATTAGTGGATGGGAGTGTAATCCGTGGGTTCCGATAATTCCAGTAAATTTGTGCACATTCCACATTCGGGTTTTCCCCAGTTCTGAAGGTGAGGTACAGCATCAAAAGCAATAAAAACAGAAAGGTGCGAAGGAAATAGAGCGAATGCAGAAATGATTCATGAGAGTGGTTCCGGGGATGAGGAACTTCAATTACATAGGCAGATTGAAGAATTTGGTTCGATTTTCCTCGGAGACGAGAAGGTTGGGAGGAGATTTCATGCAAGTGTTCAAAACCATGAGGGGGTCAGGACCGAGAATTTAGGGAAAAACTGTTCCCATTGGTGGACGGATCGAGAACACGAGGACACAGATTTAAGGTAATTGGGAAAAGCAATGGCGGCAATGAGGAGAAACGTGTTCACACAGCGAGCAGTTAGCATCTGGAATGCGCTGCCTCAGAGTGAGGCAGGTTCAACTGAGTTAATCGAGACGGAATCGGATGATTATCTGAAGAGCAAGAATGTGCAGGAGAAAGCAGGGGAGTGGGGCACTCGGTGAATTGCTCATTCAGACAGCGGGTACAGAAACATCAGGCCAAATGGCCTCTTTATATTGCTGTAACAATTCTGTGATTCTACTTGCCTTCATGGGGAAAAGGAAAGATTGGCACTTACATTGAACCTTTCATTATGTCAGGATTCCCAAAGTGCTTTACAGCCAATGAAATACTCTTGAGGTGTAGTCACTGTTGTAGGAAATACAACAGCCAAATTGCAAACAACTGGATTCGACAAACAGTGTGAAATATCCATATTATCTATCTTCAGAATTTTAGTTGAGTGTTAAATATTGGTGATGACACTGAGAAGAACTACAATGCTTTTCTTTAAATTGCACTGTGGGATATTTGGGCCGGGATTCTCCGAAATCCCAGCCAAGTGTTGGCGCCGGTGTCAAAACCGGCGCAATCGACGGCGGAGTCAACGGGCTTCCAGGCCCAGTCATTCACCCCTTCCTTGGGGCTAGTACGGAGCCGGAGTGCTGTGCGTTGCTCTGTCGCTGAAAGCTGCCCCTAACATGGCCGACACAGGTCCGCACATGCGCACCACGGTCGTCTCCGCACCGGCCACCATGGCGGAGCCCTACAGGGGCCCGGCGCGGAGGAACATAGGCCCCCGCCGATTGGTGACCCCCTGAGCGTGGGCCTGGCCACCGTGGAGGTCCCCCCTGGAGCTGGCTCCCCCCACCCCCTCATCAGGGCGGCCCCCGCAACCAGAACGCTGAGGTCCCGCCAGATAGCACCATACGCAAACGTTGACGGGACTCGGCGGGCACTCGGCCCGCTTTCAACGGCCCCCGACCGGCGCCGCAGCGACTGCGCCGGTGTGATTGCCGCCGATTCTCTGGCCGGCAGGGAATCAGTGGCCCGCTGTTGGAGCGGCGTTGCCGGGATTCGCGCGCTCATCCCGGCGATTCTACGACTTGGCGCGGGCTCGGAGAATCCCGGCCATGAGGTTCAGCCGAGAAGAGAGAGATCGTTGGCGGAATTCTCCCTAGTCCCCGGGAGCGGGTTCAATCGAGGGAGGGGGTGGGGGTGGTGAATTTAGTGGAAGGCCTAAAAATCGGTTTTACGCTGGTGTGAATTTCCTGCGGGATCTTCCGCCGTGCCTGCCATGGCAGATTGGGAAACCCACTGGAAGCTGTGTGAAACATATTGGCATCCCGCTAATGGGTGCTGATGAAGGTCTGACCACCCACGCCTGATTCTCCACGGCGCCAGAGGAAAAACATGTTTTGGACTCACCTGAAGGATGTCTGGGGCTGTCTCCGGAGTTCAGGATGGAGACTGCCCACAACCATGGACCTCGGAACACCACAATAGTGGGTGGGAGGGGAGCATTTATAGCTGGACCTCCAGATTCAATGTCCTGTCAGTCTTAGACTGTTCCTGGAGATCCATCTTCTTTCTCAGGTGGTCCACTTTCTTTCTTCAATAATGGGTCAGTGATGTTGGATGCCAATTGAATATGGCCCAGATAGGGTGGTGGACTATGCGCCATCTAGCCTGCCCGCCACGGAAAATGGTGCAAAACCCCAGGGTGCATAATTAAAGAGGTTGGGGCCGGGTGATTTGGCATGTTTTCCCGCCGGCCTCCACAGCGGGAAACACGCCACATTCCCACCCCAGCCGTGGGACATAGTCCCAGGTTGGGAGAATGCTTTCCCGTGTCTCGGTTTAACATCGCGGCTGGGATTCTCCAGCCGTTTGCTGGTGCTGGGATTTCCTGGTCCCACCGGCAGCGCACCCCCCCCCCCCCCCCCCCGCTGCAGAATTACCGGCAGCGTGGGGTGACTTCAATGGGAAATGCCATTGATAGTGGTGGGACCAGAGTATTGCCCTACCAGTGAACCGTGCGCTGCCTCCCACCACGGGGAAACACGCGACTGGGGGACTGGAGAACCTCGCTCCTCGTCTGAAGGACAATTTAATAAGGAGTCCACACTGAGTCAAATAAGAACAAAGTTTTATTTACACAAATGAATATATACACTACCCTGTAGACCGGAACCAGGTTCCTGCTTGGTCAGTGCCTTACTGACTGACCTTATATACCCTGGGTAATTGAGATACCCCATCCGTAGTGGGGAACCCGTACTCCACAAGGTGCATGGGGAAGACAAGTATTCGCATTCCATTGGTCCCGGGTAGGATATTACAGGCAGACAGGACAGTACTTCCTCAGTACGGCACTGCAGTATCAACATAGATTGCTGCTCAAGTCTTTGGAATGGTCTTGAAAACTTGACCCTTACTAAGGTGAGAGTGCTGTCCGACAGAGCCACATCATGTATGTAGCAAATTGTCCCAATTGCAACTCCTTCATTAGTATGTTTAAAACAGATGGCCAGCAAGCCAAAAGGGGGGATTTTAAGAATGATGAACAAGATAGTAACATTGTGGTGATGGTTTTGAATGGCTACTCCAGGCAATGTGAGTTCAAATCCCAGCAATTTGAGAGTGATGCCTAGGCTCCCGTAAATAATGTTAGAAAAAGCAGTGTCACCAACCTGAGTCTTAACGATTGTCTGGAAGAAAAATACAAAGGTGGAAAGGTGAAAGGTTTTATAGTGAAACTGTCCCACTGTCCCAAACCCCTCAGTGAGTCTGTCCCTCAGTCCCAGTCCCTCAGCGAGCCTCTCCCTCAGTCCCAGTCCCTCAGCGAGCCTCTCCCTCAGTCCCAGTCCCTCAGTGAGCCTCTCCCTCAGTCCCAGTCCCTCAGCGAGCCTCTCCCTCAGTGCCCAGTCCCTCAGTGTGTCTCTCCCTCTGTCCCAAACCCCTCAGTGAGTCTGTCCCTCAGTGCCCAGCCCCTCAGTGAGCCTCTCCCTCAGTCCCAGTCCCTCAGCGAGCCTCTCCCTCAGTCCCAGTCCCTCAGTGAGCCTCTCCCTCAGTCCCAGTCCCTCAGCGAGCCTCTCCCTCAGTGCCCAGTCCCTCAGTGTGTCTCTCCCTCTGTCCCAAACCCCTCAGTGAGTCTGTCCCTCAGTGCCCAGCCCCTCAGTGAGTCTGTCCCTCAGTCCCAGCCCCTCAGTGAGTCTGTCCCTCAGTGCCCAGTCCCTCAGTGAGTCTCTCCCTCAGTCCCAGTCCCTCAGTGAGTCTGTCCCTCAGTGCCCAGCCCCTCAGTGAGTCTGTCCCTCAGTGCCTAGCCCCTCAGTGAGTCTGTCCCTCAGTCCCAGCCCCTCAGTGAGTCTGTCCCTCAGTGCCCAGTCCCTCAGTGAGTCTCTCCCTCAGTCCCAGTCCCTCAGTGAGTCTGTCCCTCAGTGCCCAGCCCCTCAGTGAGTCTGTCCCTCAGTCCCAGTCCCTCAGCGAGCCTCTCCCTCAGTGCCCAGTCCCTCAGTGTGTCTCTCCCTCTGTCCCAAACCCCTCAGTGAGTCTGTCCCTCAGTGCCCAGCCCCTCAGTGAGTCTGTCCCTCAGTCCCAGCCCCTCAGTGAGTCTGTCCCTCAGTCCCAACCCCTCAGTGAGTCTGTCCCTCAGTGCCCAGCCCCTCAGTGAGTCTGTCCCTCAGTCCCAGCCCCTCAGTGAGTCTGTCCCTCAGTCCCTAGTTCCTCATGGAGTCTGTCCCTCAGTCCCAGTCCCTCAGTGAAACTGTCCCTCAGTCCCTAGTCCTTCAGTGAGTCTGTCCCTCAGTCCCAGTCCCTCAGTGAGTCTGTCCCTCAGTCCCAGCCCCTCAGCGAGTCTCTCCCTCAGTCCCAGCCCCTCAGTGAGTCTGTCCCTCAGTCCCCAGCCCCTCAGTGAGTCTGTCCCTCAGTCCCCAGCCCCACAGTGAGTCTCTCCCTCTGTCCCAAACCCCTCAGTGAGTCTGTCCCTCAGTCCCAGCCCCTCAGTGAGTCTCTCCCTCAGTCCCAGCCCCTCAGTGAGTCTCTCCCTCTGTCCCAAACCCCTCAGTGAGTCTGTCCCTCAGTCCCAGCCCCATCAGTTAGTCTCTCCCTCAGTCCCAGTCCCTCAGTGAGTCTGTCCCTCAGTCCCTAGTCCCTCAGTGAGACTGTCCCTCAGTCCCTAGTCCCTCAGTGAGTCTGTCCCTCAGTCCCAGTCCCTCAGCGAGTCTGTCCCTCAGTCCCAGCCCCTCAGCGAGTCTCTCCCTCAGTCCCAGTCCCTCAGTGAGCCTCTCCCTCAGTGCCCAGTCCCTCAGCGAGTCTCTCCCTCAGTCCCAGTCCCTCAGTGAGCCTCTCCCTTTGTCCCAAACCCCTCAGTGAGTCTGTCCCTCAGTCCCAGCCCCTCAGCGAGTCTCTCCCTCAGTCCCAGTCCCTCAGTGAGCCTCTCCCACAGTGCCCAACCCCTCAGTGAGCCTCTCCCTCAGTGCCCAGTCCCTCAGCGAGTCTCTCCCTCAGTCCCTAGTCCCTCAGTGAGACTGTCCCTCAGTCCCAGTCCCTCAGCGAGTCTCTCCCTCAGTCCCAGTCCCTCAGTGAGCCTCTCCCTCTGTCCCAGCCCCTCAGTGAGCCTCTCCCTCAGTGCCCAGTCCCTCAGCGAGTCTCTCCCTCAGTCCCAGTCCCTCAGCGAGCCTCTCCCTCAGTGCCCAGTCCCTCAGTGTGTCTCTCCCTCAGTGCCCAGTCCCTCAGTGAGCCTGTCCCTCTGTCCCAAACCCCTCAGTGAGTCTGTCCCAAACCCCTCAGTGAGTCTGTCCCTCAGTCCCAGTCCCTCAGTGAGCCTCTCCCTCAGTGCCCAGTCCCTCAGTGAGTCTCTCCCTCAGTCCCAGTCCCTCAGTGAGTCTCTCCCTCAGTCCCTAGTCCCTCAGTGAGTCTGTCCCTCAGTGCCCAGCCCCTCAGTGAGACTGTCCCTCAGTCCCTAGTCCCTCAGTGAGACTGTCCCTCAGTCCCAGCCCCTCAGTGAGCCTCTGCCTCAATCCCAGTCCCTCAGTGAGTCTGTCCCTCAGTCCCTAGTCCCTCAGTGAGACTGTCCCTCAGTCCCAGTCCCTCAGCGAGTCTCTCCCTCAGTGCCTAGCCCCTCAGTGAGTATCTCCCTCTCTCCCAAACCCCTCAGTGAGTCTGTCCCTCAGTCCCAGTCCCTCAGTGAGCCTCTCCCTCAGTGCCCAGTCCCTCAGTGAGTCTCTCCCTCTGTCCCAGCCCCTCAGTGAGTCACTCCCTCAGTCCCCAGCTCCTCAGCGAGTCTGTCCTCAGTCCCAGCCCCTCAGCGAGTCTGTCCCTCAGTCCCAGCCCCTCAGCGAGTCTGTCCCTCAGTCCCCAGTCCCTCAGTGAGTCTGTCCCTCAGTCCCAGCCCCTCAGTGAGTCACTCCCTCTGTCCCAGTCCCTCAGTGAGTCACTCCCTCAGTCACCAGTCCCTCAGTGAGTCTGTCCCTCAGTCCCAGCCCCTCAGTGAGTCACTCCCTCTGTCCCAGCCCCTCAGTGAGTCTGTCCCTCAGTCACCAGTCCCTCAGTGAGTCTGTCCCTCAGTCCCAGCCCCTCAGTGAGTCACTCCCTCAATCCCAGTCCCTCAGTGAGTCTGTCCCTCAGTCCCAGCCCCTCAGTGAGTCACTCCCTCTGTCCCAGCCCCTCAGTGAGTCTGTCCCTCAGTCCCAGCCCCTCAGTGAGTCTGTCCCTCAGTCCCCAGCCCCTCAGTGAGTCACTCCCTCTGTCCCAGCCCCTCAGTGAGTCTGTCCCTCAGTCCCAGCCCCTCAGCGAGTCTAACCCTCAGTCCCTAGTCCCTCAGTGAGACTGTCCCTCAGTGAGTCTGTCCCAAACCCCTCAGTGAGTCTCTCCCTCAGTCCCAGTCCCTCAGTGAGTCTGTCCCTCAGTCCCCAGCCCCTCAGCGAGTCTCTCCCTCAGTCCCAGCCCCTCAGTGAGTCTCTCCCTCAGTCCCTAGTCCCTCAGTGAGTCACTCCCTCAGTCCCAGCCCCTCAGTGAGACTATCCCTCAGTCTCAGCCCCTCAGTGAGTCACTCCCTCTGTCCCAGGCCCTCAGTGAGACTGTCCCTCAGTCCCAGCCCCTCAGCGAGTCTGACCCTCAGTCCCTAGTCCCTCAGTGAGTCTCTCCCTCAGTCCCCAGAATCCGCACAGACAGTGACCCAAGCCGGGAATCGAACCCGGGACCCTGGAGCTGTGAAGCACTTGTGCTAACCACAATGCTACCGTTCTGTACTGTAAGGATCTTTAAAATAGGCCATGTGCAGTGGCCAGGAGGTCAGCACGATAGCATAGTGGTTAGCACAGTGGCTTCACAGCTCCAGGGTCCCAGGTTCAATTCCCCGCTGGGTCACTGTCTGTGCGGAGTCTGCACGTCCTCCCCGTGTGTGCGTGGGTTTCCTCCGGGTGCTTCGGTTTCCTCCCACAATCCAAAGATGCGCAGGTTAGGTGGATTGGCCATGCTAAATCACCCCTTAGTGTCCAAAGGGGTTGATTGGGGTTGCTGGGTTACTGGGATAGGATGGAGGTGTGGGCTTGAGTAGGGTGCTCTTTCCAAGAGCCGGTGCAGACTCAAATGGGCCGAATGGCCTCCTTCTGCACAGTAAATTCTATGATTCCTCTGATTCTATTCTATGAAATGAGGATCAAAAGAGAGGCAATCAAATCATTGGGAAATCCTCAAACAGTTACAGAGAGATAATAGAGCAAATATTTAGGCATACTTCTGAGAAATGCAGAGACAATATGGGAATAATAGTAGAGGATTTCTACTCTCCTAACATGAGCTGAGTTAAAATCAGTCCAAAAGGTTATCAAGGTTGCAAAGTTCTTAATATAACCTTCATGAGGACATTACATAGCAAGCTCAATAGGAAAGGGGGAAGCTCTTTATTTTGTTTTAAGGAAGGAGACTGGCTGAGTAGAATGGATAACAGTGGGTGAGAATCCAATTCAATTCCACATAGTTATGGAAAAATCAAAGTGCCACCATGAGTAAAAGTTCTAAATTGGGGAATAGCCAATTTTACAAAAGCTGAGATGCGATTTGGCAAAAGTAGACTGTAAACAATTCCATGAAAGGTAAATCAGTGTCAGAGCTGTGGGAGGCATTTGACGAGGAGCTAAAAATGGTTCAGCACATATATCTTTTTTTATAAAGTTAGAGTACCCAATTATTTTTTCCAATTAAGGGGCAATTTGGCGTGGCAAATCCACCTAACCTGCACACCTTTGGGTTGTGGGGGTGAAACCCACGCAGACATGGGGAGAATGTGCAAACTCCACACGGACACTGACCCGCAGCCGGAATTGAACCCAGGTCCTCAGTGCCGTAGGCAGCAGTGCTAACCACTGTGCCACCGTGCTGCCTAGTTCAGAACATCTACGATCCCACAAAGGAAAGGAGCTGCCTCGGATGTCAAAGAGAATATGGTGGAGGAAAATGAAGGCCTAAAAAAGTGAAGCTTCTGTCAGATGTCAAAAACCCAATACTGCAGAGAGCGTAGAGGAATGTAGAAAGTGCAGAGGGGAAATTAAAATGGAAATTACGAAAGCAGAAAGCGGGCATGAAAAAATATTGTCAAGTAAAATCTAGGAAACTCCAAGAACGTTTTAGAAATATATGATGAGCAAGAGGACAATTGAGTAAACGAGTAGGTTTGGAGGTCTAGGGGAAGATCAAACAGAAATTTAAAAAGCCTATGATAGGCACAAAGAACTAAGAACTGCAGATAGCCTAGAAGAGTACAGGAAGAACAGGGATGAAATCAAAAAGGAAATAAGGAAATCAAAGAGAGGGCAGGAAAAAAGATTAGCAAGTAAAGTTAAAGGAAACCCAAAGATATTTTACCAATATATTAATAGTAAAAGGTTAGTTAAGGAAAAAGTGGGACCTATCAGAGATGAAGGAGGGGATTTATGTGTAGATGCAGAGGCTGAGGGAAGGGTTTTAAATGAATATTTTGTCTCTGTGTTTACAAAGGAAAGGGATGACCAGATATAGTAGTCCAAGAGGAACACGGAGATACTGGATCACCATAAAGGGAGAGGACGTACTCAAAGGGTTGGAATCCTTGAAAGTTGATAAGTCGCCAGGGCCAGATGGATTGTTTCCAAGGCTATTGAAGGAGATAGCTGAAGCTCTGAGGATGATTTTCCAATCATCACTAGATACAGGGGAGGTACTGGAGGACTGGAGAGATGCAAAAGTGGTTCCATTGTTTTAAAAGTAATCAAAATAAATCCCAAACAATTATAGGCCAGTTAGTCTTATGTCAGTAGTGGGCAAATTAGTAGAATCAATCCTGAGGGATAGGATTAACTGTCACATAGAAAGGCATGGACTAGTCATGGATAGTCAGCATGGATTTGTTAAAGGAAGTTCTTGCCTCACAAATTTGATTGAATTCGCTGAGGAAGTGACAATAAGTGTTGATTACGATAGTGCAGTGGATGTGGTGTACATGCATTTTAGCAAAGCGTTTCACAAAGTCCCACATAGCAGATTGGTGAAGAAAGTGAAAGCCCATGGGATACAGGCAATGTGGCAAACTGGATAAAAAGTTAGCTTAGTAATAGGAAACAAAAGGTAATGGTCGATGGCTACCCTTGCAAACAAAGTGGTGTCCCAGAAGGCTCAGTATTGGGACCCTTAGTGTTTGTGTTATGTATTAATGATTTAGACATGGACGTGAGGGGCAAAATTGGGACATTTGCAGATTGCACAAAGATTGGCCGAGTGGTGGATGGTGTAGAGGATAGCTACGATCTCCAAAATGATATATATGGTTGGTGAAGTGGGCGATAAAGTGGCAGATGGAAGATAGCACAGAGAAGTGAGAGATCATGCATTTAGGGAGGTCAAACAGTTATTGGGAGTACACAATAAATGGGATTATACTAAGAGGGTGGATGAAGTGAGAGATCTTGGCGTAGAGTACACAGGTCCCTAAAGGCAGCAGTTCAAGCAGACAAGTTTGTTAAGAAAGCATATGGAATGCTCCCCTTCATTGGCAGAGGTATAGAATATAAAAGTAAGGATATAATGTTGGAATTGTATAAAACACTGGTGAGGCCACAACTATAGAATTATGTGCTGTTCGAGTCACCACATTACAGGAAGGATGTTATTGCTCCGGAGAGAGTGCAGAATATTGCCAGGGCTCGAAAAGTGTAGCTACGAAGAGAGAAGAGGTTGGGGTTATCTTTCTTGGAACAAAGAAGGCTGAGGGGTGACTTAATTGAGGTGTCCAAAATTATGAGGGGAAGCGATAGGGTGGACAGGATAAAATTGTTTATCTTGGTGGAGAATTCTAGAACCAGGGGACATAAATTCAGGATAAGTGGCAGAAGGTGTAAAGGGAGGAATTGTTTTATGCAGAGGATAGTGGGATTTGCTGCCTTAGATGGTGGAGGAGGCAGAGTCCCAAAACTCTTTTAAAAAGTACCTGGATCTGCACCTTAGGTGCTGTAAGCTACAGGGCTATAGACCGGGTGCAGGAAGCTGGGATTGAAAAGGGCACCTGGGTATCCTCAGGCTGACATGGACAAGATGGGCCGAATGGCCTCCTTCTGTGCTGTAACTTTTCTATGGTTCTATGGCCAATTGGGTGTGAGGGCAGCATAGTGGCACAGTAGTTAGCACTGCTGCCTCACAGCCTCAGGCACGTGGGTTCAATTCCGGCCTCGGGTGACAGTCCGTGTGGAGTTTGTGTGTTCTCCCCGTGTCTGCGTGCGTTTCCTCCGGGTGCTCCAGTTTCCTCCCACAGACCAAAGACGTGCGAGTTCGGTAGATTGCTCATGCTAAATTGCCCCTTAGTGTGCAAAGATGTGCAGGTTTGATGCGGTTATGGGATGACGGGGATTGGACAGGGGAGTGGGCCTAGGTAGTATGCTCTTTCAGAGGGTTGGTGCAGGCATGATGGGCCAAATAGCCTTACTCTTCACTGTATGAATTCTATTCTAAAAAGGTAGCCTGTATATAAAGGCTAAAGACATGGACACATTATTAACAAGTGAAGAGGAGACTCAGTAGAGCATATATCACTGCTACACTGTGTTCACGTTATAATATAATTACATGGGGCAGCACGGTAGCCTAGTGGTTAGCACAACCGCCTCACGGCACTGAGGTCCCAGGTTCGATCCCGGCTCTGGGTCACTGTCCGTGTGGAGTTTGCACATTCTCCCCGTGTCTGCGTGTGTTTCGCCCCCACAACCCAAAAATGTGCAGAGTAGGTGGATTGGCCATGCTAAATTGCCCCTTAATTGGAAAAAATAATTGGGTAATCTAAATTTATTAAAAAAAAGAAAAAAAATAATATAATTACACAGCTCTTCCTTGAGACTTCTCCCTGTCTGGTTGAGACTCAACAACTACAAAGCTCAAACAAGAAATCTTTTTATTGAGAGCTTCCATCTCACTGAGGAGTCCTCAGACCAATGCACATTCAACGACCTGCTCTGAAAACTCTGCTCACATGTTGACAGCTGTGACAAATTCCACCACAGCGGCGGAGACAATCCACAACATTCTAAAACAATCAACAACATTCTGAATAAAGCAACTCACAACATTCATTTAAAACTTTTTTTTTTGAAGAGTACCCAATTATTTTCTTTTCCAATTAAGGGACAATTTATGTGGCCAATCCACCTTCCCTGCACATCTTTTTGGGTTGTGGCGGTGGGATCCACAAGGACATGGGGAGAATGTGCAAACTCCACACGGACAGTGACCCAGAGCCGGCATCGAACCTGGGTCCTCGGCGCTGTGAGGCAGCAGTGCTAACCACTGTGCCGCCCAACTCACAACATTCTCAAAAATACTGAACTCGCCCTATCTCCCAATGTTAATTGGTCCATTATAAATTCCAGGACAATGGATCCCCAACTTCACCAAGCACAAATGTGTTCTTTCTTGGGTCATACATTATTTTTCTACTAAGTTTTGTTGAAATCTCTATTCATTTTTTGATAATATATTGTTAACAGGCTAATAGGGATGAAAAATCCATGTAATGAATATTTTGCGTTTCCCACTGTGGAGAGCAAGGGGAAACCTCGCAATATCTTCCACTCCTGGAGTAATTAATTATGCACCCCAGGGTTTTGTACCATCTTCTGTGGCAGGGCGGGTTTGATGGCACAGGTCCTGCCGTCGTACATGGGTGCCATGTTTAAAAGGCGCCTGATGTCACTGACCCACCCTTGAAGAAACAACATGGACTCCTGAAGGAAGAAGATGGCCCTCCAGGAGCACTCTGAGGCTGGAGGATGGACATTCCTGGTGACACTGAAGCTGAACACCAACCTTTGGTGTTCCATGGTTGTTGGCAACCTCCATCCCGAACTCTGGGGGTCAGCCGTAGGGATTGTTCAGTATGTCCCAACTTCCGCACACCATAATGGTTCAGATACGTTCGGGACCAGTGTGTTTACCCACTGGCGCCATGATTAATCAGGCAAGTGGGAATTCCACCCTATGTCTATGCCAAATACAGGCCAAGGGATTTCAGATTCAATCCCTGGCTCTGTGCTGTTAAGCCAAAATAGCCATGTGGCCTCAGCTCCCCAGGGATAGGGATGGGAAGACAGCTAGGCCACGCCGTTTAATGTCTCATCTGAAAGATAGAATTCAATCAGCAATGCTCCTAGTCGCCGCAGCCTCGGGGAAGCCCTGCATCATGGAGCAGGCAGCAGCAGAACAGGAGGTAGCTGCTCAGGATGGAGAGCCAGCCGCCCAACAGGCCGAGGAGGAGGAGGAGGAAGTGCAAAGGAGGTGCCGTATAATACCTTGTGTGTACTGGCAGCGTCTGTCAATCAAGGACCTCCCAGACCGGGCATGGCGTTGAAGACTCCGGCTAAACAGGGGGACAGTGCAACATATCTGCCAGCTCATAATGCACCTGGCACCACTGAGGAATGGGGGACGTCACCTGCTATCGGTGGCCGTCAAGGTGACGGTCGCCCTGAACCTTTACGCCATGGGGTCCTGCCGGGTGCCAAGTGGGGACCTGTCAGGGATCTCACAGAGCTCGGTGCACAGGTGCATCTGGACTATCATGGAGGCCCTGTAAGCCCAGGCAGCCCAATATCTATTTCAATGTGGACCGAGCCCACCAGGATGCCAGGGCAGTGGGTTTCATCGCCATCGCCGATGTGCCCTCGGTCCAGGGGGTGATTGATAGGAGGCATGTCACCCTATGAGCACCTGCAGATGACAGGCCACTCTATACAAACCAAAAGGGGTTCCACTCGATGAACTCGCAGCTGGTGTGTGACCATCAGATGCGCCCGATACCCGGGGAGTGTGCACGCCGCCTTCATCCTGTCACACTCGACAATTCCAGGTCTCTTCGAGGTGCAACCCGGGCTGGGCGATTGGCTCCTGGGCGACATGGGTTTTCTATTGACTCCTGCCCACAGTAACACTTTCTACCATACACTTGAGTAATCCTTGCCTGCCAGCGGGCCAGCTGGCCATTCCATCACACAGTCCCATTGAATCCCTGGGTAGGCGGAAGGCTGAGGGACGTTGGGATGGGTGTGGGACACCAGAGCGGTGAGCACTGGCTGAACCGCGATCCCCGAAGCAAGCCCATCCCCAATGTCTGCCCATTTCCACCTCCCCGCGCTGCCCCCTGTGCAGCCAGCCCAGGCCAGCCCACCCCTCACACCCTCTGACAGAGCACCGAAGCAGGTTGTAACATTGTGCACAGGTGTTTACTGTGAAAACATATATGGAGATAAGGGCAGCGGGGTGGTGCAGTGGTCAGCACTGCTGCCTCACAACACCAAAGACCCAGGTTCGAACCCCAGCCCAGGGTCACTGCACTTGTGTAGTTTGTACATTCTCTCCATGTCTGCGTGCATCTCACCCCCACAATTCAAAAAGATGTGCAGGGTAGGTGAATTGACCATCCTAAGTTGACCCTTAATTGGAAAAAAATAATTGGGTACTCGAAATTTATCTTAAAAAACATATATGCAGATACATGCCCTCGCCCCTATCACAAAACTGTGCCCTGCACCTGGGACAACTTAACTGGTGTCTACTGTTCTGGCCTTACGGGGTCTAATGCTACATCTGGGTGGATCCTAAGATGGTACATCAGGATTGGGAGCGGCCTGTTGTGATTCCCAACTTGCGGCCTGGGTCCCCTTTGGCGGGCGTCTTCTGGGGCGACCGGGCCCGTTCTCTCTGCTGCCCAACAGATGCGCCAGGGACAGGAGAAGGGGGAGTGTCAGGTGCTGCAGTGTACTGGCACCTCCACTGTGGGAGTCACCAGCACAGGCCCCATCACCTCCTCCTCCCCCCTCGGGATGCCTGATGGCCATTGGGATACTCCATGGGATGGGGGTGCAAGCGGAGCTATTCCTTGAGGCTCCCCCGCCACCTGGCGCTGTCAGTCCTGGGGACCCTCGGTCCTGGGGACCCTTGGCCAGGATCTGCGTGCTTGCGGCCTTGGAGCACATCAGTCCAGGACTGTGCTACATCACACTGCCAGTGTGCCATCACCTTCTGGGTCTGTGCCACATCAGCCAGTGACTGCGCCATCTCCCACTGGGACTAGGCCACCCCTCTGAGTCTGCGCCACGTCAGCCAGCGCCTGGACAGCGCCGTCGACGCTCTCAGCCATGGCCCTCTGTGACTGGGCTACGCCCATGAGTGCTACTGCATTGTCCAGGTGGTTCTGGCAAATGACTGCCACCACCTGCACATATTGCCACAGGACATGTATGTGTTGATCCATAGACAAAACCCTCGTCCACAAGGCCTCCACTGTGTACGCTGCCCGTTTGATGTTGGCCTGGGTGGCACGCATGGCCGGCACCACCTCCTGTTGCTGCACGTGGTTGGGCTCCTCCAACTGTGCCTGCAGGTGCTGGATACTCGCTGACATCCCTTCATGTAGTCCTTGGCTCTGTAACTGTATCTCCATTATAGATGGGACTGTCCGTTCCAGAAGCCTGAAACACGTCTGGACGGCAGCTAGACCCTGGGGTTGGTCCGCCCTCCAACCGTACGCCTCCTCGGGAGTCGCTACTTCCACCTTCTGCACTGGAGCATGTGTGTGGTGCGCACCAGATAATGTCCCAGGAGCCTCTTCACTAAGTGCCCAACGGAGTTGATAGTCTCTGTGATGGTGGAGGGTGCTGGAGCCAGCTGTGACTAGAAATCTGTGTCATCAATGGACTCAAGCTCCAGGGTGTCCTGGGTCTCGGGTCTATGGCTCCCGCCCACGTCGATGTCCTTGTCGCGGGTTGGCTCCTGGGACTCTGGCTTGGGGGCGGTGGTGGGGGACCTCAGAAGGGCCCACCCCATCAAAAGCAGGTCCTGCAAGACACATGGACAAGACTTATGATTATGGGGGTGAGGGTGGTATGGGTGTAGTGTCCCGCGGTGGGGGGGGGGTGGATGGGGGGATTGTCACGTGTCAGGGGGAACCGCAACTCAGCGGGGTCTCACTTCCTCACTCGATGCCGACCTGCACCCCGGCGACTGCCCTCTCCTTCAGGCTGCCGACCACACCCAGGGCCCGCTCCTCTGCCACGGTGAGGGACCTCAGGTCCGGCGGTCCACTGCCAGTCTTTTCCTTCTCCTGGTGGTTATGGGCGGCCTTCTCTGCGGGCGGGGGGGGGGGGGGGGGGGGGGGCAGCACAGAAAACGCACAGTGCTAGACAATCCGATGCATGCGGGGTGGTAGCTGGTGGCTTCAATGGCCAGGGCACCTGGCCATGGCAGTCAGTATGGGTGCTGGCATGCGTTGTAGGGTGGGGGTTTGGATGCCCTCTGGGTTGTGGACGGGGTGGGGGTTACGGGTGTGTGGGACAGGGGTTGGTGCCTGGAGCACTGTGCTGCCCTGAGGAGGTTGTGCAGTTTCTTATTGGCCGGTCCGGATGATATTGTTCACGGTGCTTACAGCCTCTGCCACCTGCACCTAGGCACGGCGAACGCCGGCTGGCTGGCAGCCTCCTTTCCAGGCTGGGGTACAGGGTCTCCTCCACGCCGTCTAGCAGGGTCTCGATCTCAGCGTCTATAATCCGGGTACCGTTCTCCTTGCTGCTACCTTGTTGGCCGGGATGGTGTGTGTGGGGAGTGCAGCTTGTCAGCCTCCTGTGTAACAATCGTGAATCCGGTGAATCCGGCACCGTTTCATTGGAATTGATTGTGTTCCACGTGGCCCCAGTGCTCGCCCCTTAACAGTAACTGAATCGGTCCAGGTACGGCGCCAGTTTTACTGTCGTAAAACTCCTTGAATCCTGCCCCAGTGTCAGGAGCGGTGAATTCCGCTGAGTACTTTCGACAGTGCAGCACTCCCTCAGTGCAGCACTCCCTCAGTGCAGCACTCCCTCAGTGCAGCACTCCCTCAGTGCAGCACTCCCTCAGTGCAGCACTCCCTCAGTGCAGCACTCCCTCAGTGCAGCACTCCCTCAGTGCAGCACTCCCTCAGTGCAGCACTCCCTCAGTGCAGCACTCCCTCAGTGCAGCACAGAGTGCCCGCCTCAATCTGTGATGTGCAACCCAGTCTAGTGAGTGGGCCGCATGAGTGGCCCAATCTTCATCTGAGTGGCCGCAAGATTGAAATTGGGCTTGTTGACTAACCATGACTCCATGAATAAGATCGAAAACATTTCATACACACCAAATATTTCATAGGAGTTATAGAAAAGGTTTAATCTTTCATGTATGAATTGAATTGTTATCAACCTCAAGTTGTAAAAATAAAACTATTTACTCTTTTTTTTAAATTTAGAGTACCCAATTCATTTTTTCCAATTAAGGGGTAATTTAGCATGGCCAATCCACCAACACTGCACATCTTTGGCTTGTGGGGGCGACACCCACAAACACGGGGAGAATGTGCAAACTCCACACGGACAGTGACCCAGAGCCGGGATCGAACCTGGGACCTCGGCGCCGTAAGGCTACAGGGCTAACCCACTGCGCCACCATGCTGCCCCAAAACTATTTACTCTTGATTGGACACAGAGGGAGCACACGTCTCTCTCAGTCAATGTTGTGAGCAACCAGCACGCGCCTCACTTCACTTGCCCTTGCTTTACGTGTCCATCACTTCAGTCATACCATCAGGAAAGAAGCTGCGTGGATGGCAATCAGCAGTCTGTGGCAACTCTGAGCGTGACCAGCGGTCAACAAAATGTCTCCTGGGCCGCATGTGAGCCCTGGGCCGCCGCCGGCCCACCACTGGCCTAGATTATGAGTTCCATTCGTAAATGGGACTTAAATTCACAGCCGTGTGACTCAGAGGCAAGTGTGAAAAATGCTAAACACCTAGCCACGGCTGACACCACACTCTTGGATTAGTGAGGGGAGAGCAGTTGGGGGTAAAACCGGTCTTTGCTGGTGTGATAAAAGGTGTCCTTTAATCAGTGAAAAATTGGGCAGTTGGCATCCTACCCTGTCACATCCTGTGGACTGGATTTCATGGCCCCAGATTGGCTTTCCTTTCACTTTCAAGCTGACTTGCCCCTCTCCCCATTTGGCCGGGGTAAAGGTTGATAACAGATTCCGAGGTCTATTAGAACTGTTCCTTCCCCCATTCTGGCAGTTGTCATTAAACGTTGGAATGTCTTTTTACATTTCACTTGAAGGCGTGACCTAATTGGTGTTCAAGATGTTAAAGGACTTGATATGGTTGATAGGGAGAAAGTATTTCTCCTGGTGGGAGAGTCTGGAACAGCTTGTCCAACCGCTTTGCGTGGGTTGGGTGAGAGTGGGGGGGGGGGGGGGGGGGAGGTCACATTTCAATTTTTTTCTCACTCAAGTGGCTAGTGGTCAAATTTCGGGAAGATAAGGTTTCATACGACATTAAACATGAATTTCAAAAATATCAATGTCGCAACAAAAAATTTGAACAAAGATTAATTAATGGCAATTAATATGTGCCAAGCAACAGAGCTACAAAGAGACAGACTGGGCTCAGGGTCACTGGGGAAGGGGTGGGGACTTGAGTTAAGGACTTGGGTTTAACAAACACTGACCTTGTATTTGCCTCTGGTGACGCACATTCTGTGCTGGCCTCGACAGAATTTATATGAATGCAGTTGTCAGACTCTTTCAGCCTGGGTTTTGCTGGGATCCTAACCTTCTTTGTGGTTAGGTTTTTGGGGAGGAAGGTCTGGTGTATGTTTCCGACTCACTCCAAGTCTAGAAATTCTCGCTCTCACACAGAATCACCCAGTCTCTCACATACAGGCTCTCTCACATACAACCACACACACACTAATACACAGGCCCTCTCACATACAAACACACACACACAAATACACAGGCCCTCTCACATACAAACACACACACACAAATACACAGGCCCTCTCACATACATACAAACACACACACTAATACACAGGCCCTCTCACATACAAACACACACACACTAATACACAGGCCCTCTCACATACAAACACACACACAAATACACAGGCCCTCTCACATACAAACACACACACACACACAAATATACAGGCCCTCTCACATACAAACACACACACACAAATACACAGGCCCTCTCACATACAAACACACACACTAATACACAGGCCCTCTCACATACAAACACACACAAATACATCGGCCCTCTCACATACAAACACACACACAAATACACAGGCCCTCTCACATACAAACACACACACACAAATACACAGGCCCTCTCACATACAAACACACACACACAAATACACAGGCCCTCTCACATACAAACACACACACACACACAAATACACAGGCCCTCTCACATACAAACACACACACTAATACACAGGCCCTCTCACATACAAACACACACAAATACATCGGCCCTCTCACATACAAACACACACACAAATACACAGGCCCTCTCACATACAAACACACACACACAAATACACAGGCCCTCTCACATACAAACACACACACACTAATACACAGGCCCTCTCACATACAAACACACACACACTAATACACAGGCCCTCTCACATACAAACACACACACACACACAAATACAGAGGCCCTCTCACAGACGCTAACTTTCACAAATGCACACAGACTCTGTCTCACACAGACTAACACATAAGCCGCTCATGCAAACACGCACAGAGTCACAGACAAACACACATACACAAACACACATAGGTCCGCTCACAGACACAGGGCGGGATTCTACGCTATCCAGCGGGGCGGGTCGTACCGGCACAGATGAGTGACGTGAACCATTCCGGCATCGGACCACCCGGAAGGTGCGGAATCCTCCGCACTTTCAGGAGCTAGGCCAGCACGGCAGGGTTGGCGCCTCGCCAGCCGGCGCTGAAGGGCTTGGCGCCAGGCTAACCGACGTCGAAGGGCCTCCACCGGCCGGCGCAAGTTGGCGCATGCGCGGGAGCGCCAGCGTGTACTGGTGTCATCCCAGGGCATGCGCAGGAGGTTCTTCTCCGCGCCGGCCATCATGGACCGTTACACCAGCCGGCGCGGAGGGAAAGAATGTCCCCACGGCACAGGCCCTTCACGGATCGGTGGGCCCCGATCGCGAGCCAGGCCACTGGGGGACCCCCCCCCCCCCCCGGGCCAGATCCCCCCCTCCCCGAGGCCGCCGCAGGCCGCCTGCAGAGCCAATCCAGCCGGTACGGGCCTGGTGTAATATACGCCGGCAGGACTGGCCAAAAACGGGCTGCCAACAGCCCCCGACCGGCGCAACGCAATTCCTGCCGCGCAAAAACCTGCGCCGGAGAATCCGGCAGCTGGTAGCAGGGCGGGATTCACGCCGCCCCCCCCCCCCCCGCCCCCGCGGCGATTCTCCGGCCCGGCAGGGGGAGGGGGGGGCCGTGGGAAATCCCACCCACAAACTCTCACAAACGCACACTGACTCTCACACACACACAAACATATCACAGGCTCTCTCACAGACACAAATCCTCACAAACACACATGGGCCCGGATTCTCTGAGCCCGCGACGGGTCGGGGAATCGCCATGGGAACGGGAAATTCCCACCACACCACTCCGACGTCGGGCCGCCGATTCTCTGCCAATCGCGCACGTGCGGTCACCGTGCGCCGGTCGGGGGGCGCTGAATTAGGCCCCCGCGGCAAATTTCCGTGGGCGACGGGCCGAACTCCCGGCCAGTTCCGGTGAGTCCCATCGGTGTGGGTCTAACCTGGTACCAACCGGCGGGAGCTCGGACCCGCAGCAGCTGTGGACGTCCGGGTAGGGGTTGGGGGATCTGACTCCAGTGGGGGGGTCTCCACGCGGTCCAGGCCCGCGATTGAGTGCTTACAATCGGCGGGAGTCCGTGATCTGGAGGGGGCCCACCTCCTTTCACGTGGGCGCAGAGACAGCAACCACGCACATGCGCCGGCGCGGAGAAGGCCGTTGTGCGCATGCGCAGACCCGCGCCGGCCATGCAGGGCCGCCTTTCGGCACTGGAGCAGCGCGCAACACCCCAGCGCCCAATGGCCCCCTAAAAAACATAGAATTGCTGGGCCAGGAGGCCTGTTGACACCGGCGTACACCACTCCGGTGTTTACGCCGGCATCAACACATGGCCAGGATTTCGGAGAATCCCAGCCATGGACTCTCATACACAGACTCTCTGGACGGGATTCTCTGACCCACTGCCGGGTCGGAGAATCGGCCGGCGGTGGGCGGCATCAATCCTGCCGCTCCGACGTCAGCTGCCGAATTCTCCGCAGCCGGTTTTCGGGCGGGGGCAATTCTCCGGGCCCCGATGGGCCGAGCGGCCACCCGTTTTCAGCCAGTCCCGCCGGCGTAAAATGGACATGGTCCATCCCGGCGGGACGTGCCATGTCGGCCGTCTAGCGGGGTCCTCGGGGCCGCCCACAATGGCCTGGCCCGCGATCGGGGCCCAACGATCTGAGGGCGGGCCTGTGCCGTGGAGGCACTCTTTCCCTCCGCGCCAGCCTCTGTAAGGCTCCACCATGACCGGCGTGGAGAGGAAACCCCCTGCGCATGCACAGGAAACACTGCGGCGGTTCTGCGCATGCGCCAGAACACACCAGCGGTTCTGCGCATACGTCAACTTGCGCCGGCCCTTCGCCGCCGGTTGTTGTGGCACCAACCCCTCCAGCACTGGCCTAGACCCGGAAGTGCGGAGGATTCCGCAACTTCCGGGTGGCCTGACGCTGGAGTGGTTCGCGCCGCTCTTGGAGCCAGCATCGGGCCACTGCGCCAAGTGCAGGAAAATCCCGCCCTGCCACACAGCTTCCAGTGCAACCTCCATAGCCTAATCCTGAAATTCGGCGGGCCCCTACCATCCCTCACTGTGTGCAGCCTTGCGACCCTTAAGGTCGACCCACCTTCTCTGTTTGCGAACCTAACCCCAGATTGCAAACCCATCGCCACCAGGAGCAGATGGTACAGTGCCCAGGACAGGATCTTCATCAGGTCTGAAGTCCAGCGGCTGCTTCGGGAAGGTATCATTGAGGCCAGCAACAGTCCTTGGAGAGCCCAAGTGGTGGTGGTCAAAACAGGGGAGAAAAACAGGATGGCCGTTGACTACAGTCAGATCATCAAATCGGTACACGGAGCTCGACGCGTACCCCCTCCCACGCATATCTGATATGGTCAATCAGATTGCACAGTACCGGGTCTTCTCGACAGTGGACCTAAGATCTGCCGGCCACCAGCTCCCCATCCGCAAGCAGATGGCCGCCTTTACCACTTTCTTAGGGTCCCCTTCGTCGTCACCAATGGGGTCTCGGTCTTCCAACGGGAGATGGACCGAATGGTTGACCGGTACGGGCTGCGGGCCACTTTCCTGTACCTGGACAATGTCACTATCTGCGGCCACGATCAGCAGGACCATGACGCCAACCTTTCCAAATTTCTCCACACCGCCACTCTCCTCAACCTCACGTATAACAAGAAGAAGTGCGTGTTCAGCACAAACCGCTTAGCCATCCTCGGCCATGTTGTCCAGAATGGAGTTCTGGGGCCCAATCCCGATCGCATGTGCCCCCTCATGGAACTCCCCCTCCCCCACTGCCCCAAGGCCCTCAAACGATGCCTGGGATTATTTTCGTATTACGCCCAGTGGGTCCCAAACTATGCGGACAAGGCCTGCCCACTCATTCAATCCACCGTTTCTCCCCTGATGGCCGAGGCTCACCAGGCCTTCAACCGTATCAAGGCCGACATCGCCAAGGCCACAGTGCACGCGGTCGACAAGACGCTGCCTTTCCAAGTTGAGAGTGATGCATCAGACGTCGCTCTGGCCGCCACCCTCAACCAGACAGGCAGGCCCGTGGCATTCTTTTCCCGCACCCTCCATGCCTCTGAAATTCGGCACTCCTCCGTTGAAAAGGAGGCCCAAGCCATCGTTGAAGCTGTGCGGCATTAGAGGCATTACCTGGCCGGCAGGAGATTCACTCTCCTCACTGACCAACGGTCAGTTGCCTTCATGTTTAACAATACACAGCGGGGCAAGATCAAAAACGATAAAATCTTAAGGTGGAGGATCGAGCTCTCCATCTACAACTACAAGATTTTGTATCGCCCCGGTAAGCTCAACGAGCCCCCCGATGCCCTCTCCCGAGGTACATGTGCCAGCGCACAAGTGGACCGACTCCGGACCCTGCACGACAATCTCTGTCACCCGTTTTTACCATTTCTTCAAGGCCCGTAATCTGCCCTACTCCATCGAGGAAGTCAGGGCTAACACCAAAGACTGCCAGACCGTGCTCGCCTGGTGAAGGCCTCCCACCCCTTTGAACGCCTCAGCGTAGACTTCAAAGGGCCCCTCCCCTCCACCGACCGGAACACGTACTTCCTCAGTGTGGTCATGAATAATGTTTCCCACTGAGATGCATGTATCTGTGCTGACAGAGGGTGGGGATGGCAGCTGTAATGCCTTGACTGTGGCATCCTCAGAGTTCTCCTCTGCAGTGGTCTCATGGGAGGCAGGGGAGAGGCCTACCCCGGTTGGGCCGGAGCCCTATGCTGGAGGAGCTGTGGAAGAATGGGTATGTGGTCAGTGTAACGGACTGGTCAGTCTGTATGGCAATAACAATTCATGTTTAAAAGTCCATCGGAGGCAGCTCCGCCCGCGAGACCCTCACCCCCCCTCCTCACCCACCCCCTCCCTCTCCTCCCCCACCCGTCCCCCCCCTCCCCCCCTCCCTCACCTCCCCCACCCGTCCCCCCCTCACCCCATCCCTCACTCCCTCCCCCCTCCCTTACCCCCCTCCCTCACCCCCATCCCCCTCTCCCCATCCCCCTCTCCCCATCCTCCCCTCGCCCCATCCCCCCTCGCCCCCATCCCCCCTCGCCCCCATCCCCCCTCGCCCCACCCCCCCCCCCTCGCCCCATCCCCCCTCGCCCCCATTGGCCCCCTCGCCCCCATTGCCCCTCGCCCCATCCCCCCTCGCCCACATCCCCCCCTCGCCCCATCCCCCCCTCGCCCCCATCCCCCCCTCGCCCCCAGCCCCCATCCCCCCCCCCTCGCCCCCATCCCCCCCTCACCCCCATCCCCCCCCTCACCCCCATCCCCCCCCTCGCCCCCATCCCCCCCCCCCCCTCGCCCCAAAAAGAAATCTAAATTTTTATTTAAAAGAAGAAAAAAAAGTCCATCGGTTGGGCCCCGGTGGATCATTACCTCTGCGGCGTGCGCCAACCTCTGCACTGGAGACATCTCTGACCTCGGCAACCCCCGTAACCTCCACGTCCCATTCCTCGAAGGTGGTAAGGATTCTTATGTATGGCACGCCACGCCAGTCTGGGCCATCTGCCGGTGATTGTGGAAGATCTTCTCCTGCGGAGAGACAGAGAGGGCATCATTAGCCAAACGCGTGGTTCACAGTGCGGGTGGTGGGGAGGGTGGGGTGGAGGAGGAGGATTGGGTTGATGGGAGGGTTGGGGTGAAGGGAGGTTGGAAATGTGGGTTGGGGGGGAGGGTTGGTCCCATTGGATGTTGGGAATGTTCCAGGGGATGGCGGGTGTCAACTCACCCTGCAGCATTAGAACCCAGGTCCTCCTGGTCACGCTTTCCCAGTTGATGGCCACTGTCACTTCATCCCAAGCGGCGCCTGCTCCGGGACCTTCGGGGAACAGGACATTCCCCCCCTGGCCACGAGCGTCCCCAGGTCCGCGTCTCCCACCCTTGGGGCCAGTCATCTCGGTGCCATGGGAACGAGCTGAGTCGGGTTAGTAGTGCAAGTGCTGTTTGACCTTGTTTGCAGGCGGGTTTGGCAAGTGCGGCCCCGGCGAATCAGCTGGCGAACCTTCATTTGTCCCATGAAGCCTGTGAGGCCTCATTAAGTGGTCCAATGAATGAGCGTCGCCAGCCGAGCACCGGGCCGAGCACCGGGAACCTCACGGTTGTTCCTGCTCGCTACCACACTTTCAGTCTTTTAGGAGAATCGAACGTAAAATGTGGTCAAAACTGGCAAGAAACTGCCCAAGTACCAAAGAATGGTTAAGTGTGGGTGAATCCAGGTCTGGATCTCAGCCAAAAACCAGTGGGAAACACATTGCCAAACCTGCCCAAAATAACACTTTGCCCACGATTCAGCGGACCAAAGTTAAATTCTGGTTTTGGGTGCATTTGTCAGGGAGTTTTGAGACAGCCACATTGCCGAGATCACAACCTGTATTCAATGGCACATTTAATGGTAAAAATGAGCCCCCAGAAGAATCAACCACTTTTCTTTTGTAAATAATTTTTATTGAAATTTTTGAAAAATGTTTAACAACAAAACAATAATAATAACAATAATAAACACGCCCTGGACCCATAACAACGCATATAACGAGCCCCTCCACCCCCCCAAACCCGATGAACAACAAAATAAATTTAAAATAAATTAAATTAACATAAACAATACCCCCCTGAACCCCCCCCCTCTTCCCCCCCCTCCCCCCCGGGTTGCCGCTGCTGCTGACCTAGTTCCCTATCGTTGAGCCAGAAAGTCGAGGAAAGGCTGCCACCGCCTAAAGAACCCTTGTACTGACCCCCTCAGGGCGAATGTGACCTTCTCCAGCTTAAAGAATTCCGCCATGTCATTGATCCAGGTCTCCACGCTTGGGGGTCTCGCATCTTTCCATTGCAACAAGATCCTCCGCCGGGCTACTAGGGACGCAAAGGCCAAAACACCGGCCTCTTTCACCTCCTGCACTCCCGGCTCCACCCCAACCCCAAATATCGCGAGTCCCCAGCCTGGCTTGACCCTGGACCCTACCACCCTCGACACCGTCCTCGCCACCCCCTGCCAGAATTCCCCCAGTGCCGGGCATGCCCAAATCATATGGGCATGGTTCGCTGGGCTCCCCGAACACCTAATGCACCTGTCCTCACCCCCAAAAAACCTGCTCATTCTCATCCCGGACATCTGAGCCCTGTGCAGTACCTTGAACTGGATGAGGCTAAGCCTCGCACATTACAAGCCTCCAGGGCATCTGCCCATGTCCCCTCCTCAATCTGCTCCCCCAGCTCCACTTCCCACTTAGCCTTCAGCTCCTCTACCGATGCCTCCTCCACCTCCTGCATCACCTGGTAGATGTCAGACACCTTCCCATCCCCGACCCACACCCCCGACAGAAGAATCAATCACTTAACTGACACCTTGCCATCTGAGTCACCCAACAGTGCCTTAGCTGCTCGCCATTAACAAGGGGTAACTGCTTTTAAACACTCCCTCACCACTCACTCCCAGTCAATACACAAGGATGGCAGCATGGAGACCTGCTCCTCACTTTGGCAATGCGAATCTGGCCAGGTTTCTCAGCACTGTGGATGAAAGGCGGGGGGGCACTGTGTTCCCCAATGGGTTTGGAGGACCAGCAACAGGGTCAGCTGTGCCACCTGGGAGGCAGTGGCAGTGGCTATCAATGCGGGCAGCATGACCAGGAAGAGTGTTGTCCAAAGTCGGAAGAAGATGAACAACCTCCACCGAGCCAGAGGGTAAGTTACCACCTCTCTCCTGGCATCACTCATATCTCAAAACCACCCCTCTTCCCACCCTGTCCACTGGTTTGCACCCTCCCAACATCCAATCATGAAGCTTGTTCCACAGAACACCCTGGCACCGGCCAGCACAACCCTTCTTGTCCAGGTGCGGTGCCCACAAATGCCACCTGACCCCCGACCCATCAAGCATGTGGCTCACAATGCTCTCTCTTTGTTCCCGCAGGTCAAGATACCCCATAATAAATGCGAAAGGGCCAAGACAGGGGGAAGAATCCCAGAGATTCGAATCTTCACCCCCAATGAGGAACAGGCACTGGAAATTGTGGGGTTGTCTGAGGAGAGAGCAGTCACCGACCGCGATGTTGGCCTGCGCTGCAGAGGTAGGGATCCACTGCCCCTTCATCCAGGTGACCTGTCTCAAATGAGTTGTTCATGTCGACAAAATGATCCTTCCCCCTCACTGACCACATGTCCATTGTCTCATGGGATCTCCATCTGAGGCCAGGCCACCTAGAGTCCTACGTCCCCCTGCCACCCAGGAGAACACTCTGGAGGAGAGCTCCAAGGATAACACAGGCACTCCTTGGTGGGCAACAGGCTTCAGGGGCACAATCTGGTGAGCACCACGCAGCTGGTGATGCACATCAGGTGGGGGGAGGAACATCCAAGGGAAACAACATGCCGGAGTTCTGCTGGATCCCAGGATACAGCTGGGTCACAGCCACAAGCTAGGCCTCTGGACAAGGTTCTCCCAGAGCTGACGCAGATGATAGGACAGAGCCGTGAGATTCAGGATGGGTGTCAGTGGCAATCCAGTGACTGTAAGGCTGATGGAGGAGTCCTAAAGGCTGCAGGTGCAGGAGATGGTGCCGAAAATGTGTGGCACTGGTGTCAACACTGCTAGGGTGGCAACCCCAGTGGAAAACCTGGAGCATGACATCTGCAGCTTGAGTGATGGCGCCCAATGACCGATTACATTCCTTCAGGTTTTAAAGTTTAAATAGAGAGTGACTGAAGATGTCTCTTTCAGTTGCAAAGATTTTCCTGGGTGTGGAAGAGATTACTCGGGATGGTTTACAAAGGGGGACTGAAGCAAAACATTTGGGTTTGGCGGAGATCTGCAGTCAACTTTATCTGAAGGGGTGAGAAGGGTAGAAATAACACAAGACACAGCTCAACATTTAAATTTATCCGAGACACAGCCTGAATCATTGGAATTAGCTAGAATTCAATAACAAGTGAAACAACAAGAAATGCAGGAGAAAGATAAACAGAAATAGCACTGAAGAAATAGGCAATGGCAGGGGAAGTGGAAAAGAGGACGATTGAGGTAGAAATGGAAAAAAATAGAAAAGGAAGAAAAGGATAAGGAAGAAGAAAGAGAATTTGAACTTCAGAAACTGGAACTGCAAAGAGACCATCAATAGAAAATGTTGGAGTTAAAAGCAGACACCGAGGGAGGTCTAGGGAAGATGAAATATACACTAGCCAAATGTTTAGTAGGCATAAGTTTAAATATCATAGAATCATCATAAAATCACAGAATCTACAGTGCAGAAGGAGGCCATTCAGCCCATTGAGTCTGCATCTGCCCTTCTTTTTGAAAGAGCAACACACCTCCATCCTATCCCTGTAACCCAACCTAACCTTTTGGACACTGAGGGGCAATTTGGCATGGCAAATGCACCTAACCTGCACATCTTTGGACTGTGGGAGGAAACCGGAGCGCCCGGAGGAAACCCACACAGACACGGGGACAAAGTGCATATCCCACACAGTCATCCGAGGCCAGAATTGAACCGGGGACCCTGGAGCTGTGAGGCCGCAGTGCTAATCACCGGGCCACCATGCCGCTTGAATATATTCAAGCATTGCCAAGATTTGATGAAAATTATATGGAAACTTTTTTCATCTAATTTGACAAAGTGGCTAAACAATTGAATTGGTCAAAGTCGGACAGAATTTTAAAAATCTAAAGGAAGAACCAGGTCAGACATATATAAAATTCAAAAGAATTGAGCAAAATAATTTTGATATGTGGATAAGAGCATTAAAAATAGGCGCTGAGGTCCCAGGTTTGATCCCAGCTCTGGGTCACGTGTGGAGTTTGCACATTCTCCCCGTGTTTGCGTGGGTTTCGTCCCCACAACCCAAAAATGTGCAGAGTAGGTGGATTGGCCTCGCTAAATTGCCCATTAATTGAAAAAATGAATTTTTAAAAATAGACCAAACGTATGACGCTTTGAGGAAACGATTATTTTGGAGGAATTTAAAGATTCGCTTTCCGCAGTGGTGAGAACACACGTGGAAGATCAAAGAGTTAAAACTGCTAGACAGGAAGCAGGAACGACAGATGATTTTGGATTGGTTCACAAAGCAAAGTCTGGTTTTCAATATCAATTTCAATCTATGAAGGATAAAAACTTAGAAATTCACAAGTGGTCAATGCAAAGGAGGTTTAGTTGGTGATGTTCAGGGCAGTTTGCCTCAGAGTAAAGAGGAAACCTATGACAGCAGACCAGCAATAAGAAAATGTAAGTGTTTTTATTGTAATAAAGTTGGACATGTGAAGTTGCAATGTTGGTGGCTTCAGAAAAGTACTGGGATGACAGACTCGGTAAAACAGGATAAGCCAGTGGGATTTATTAAAGTGGGAAGATACAACGTTGTTCCAGTGGAAAAGCTGCAACAGAGTGTACAGCCTGTTCAGAGGTTGGTGGATAAGCAGGTGCCAGAACCTTGTAAGGATTTTATTTGTGATGGTAAGGTTTGCCCGTGAGCACAAGATGGGGTAGGTAAGGAGATTACAATATTAAGGGATGCAGAAGCAAGTCAATTTTTAATTGTGAGAGATAAGAAAATATGTTATTTGGAAGGAGGATTTCCAGAAAAGGTGTTAATATGTGGAATTAGTGCTGAAAGCAGTGGTGTGCCATTATGTAAGGTAAGGTTAGACAGCCAGGTGAAAAGTGGTGAAGTGGTAGTTGGAGTGATTGAAAAAAGAAGATAATAAATTGTATCCACTCTAAAGGAGTATTCGACATTTTTCCAAGTTCATAAACTCCGACAGGTCCCCCAGCCATGCCATCATCTTAGGTGGCTCCAATGCCCCCCACCTGAGCAAAACCCCCCTTTGGGCTATCAGAGAGGCAAAGGCCAAGGCACCAGCCTTGTTCCCCTCCTGCATCCCCAGCAAGACCGAGGACCCATGGGCAGGGCTCCACTTTAACCCCCAAAATCTCTGACATAGCAGCATCATGATCCGTGATGGCCTCCTCCACCTTGGTCGATTCCCGTACCTCCAGCCGTTGTTCCACCCTGTCCAGAGCTGACCAAATGGGCTGAGTCACCTTTGCCAGATCATCCGCAACCACCTGCCTCTTTCCTGAACTCCTCCACCAGAAATTCCACCAGCCTCTCAGTTGTCCATTGAGAGGGCAACAACGACGCAGAGCCCTCTGCCGTTTTCTGGCCTCCTGAGACACAAGGGCCTTCTGAGTCAGACGAGGACACTTTACCCGACTTATTCCTCATATTGTAGCCTTCAGACATCCCATGGCGGAGGAGGACTCTAAACTGTACAACTTGGGTGGCACCATGCCGTGCAGCCCTCCGCATATGAGGAGCTTGTGCGGTCATCCCGCGTCTGGGTCAGGGGTTGATCCTGCAGGACCTGCATCGCAGGCACCCAGGGGCTTGAAAGATGAAGCTGCTGGTGAGGAGTTATATCTGGTGGCCAGGGATCGATGGTGACATCGAGCAAGTTGTGAAAAGGTACTTGGCATTTCAAGAGTGCCAGAAGATCCATCCGTCGGCCTCACTTCATCCCTGGGAATGGCCAGGGCACCCCTGGGTGCAGTTACATACTGACTTCGCTGGACCTTTTATGGGATCCATGTTTTTGACCCTTGTGGACACCCATTCTAAGTGGCTTGATGTGCACCGGATGACCTCCACCACCACGAGAGCCACTATCGAAAAATTACAAGTTACAAAATCGTTCAGTACCCATGGGATACCAGAGGTACTGGTTACAGATAATGGGGCCCCGTTCACGAGCGAGGAGTTCTTAGCGATTATGCACACAAACAGGGTAAGTCACATCCAGACCAACCCATACTACCTGTCCCCAAATGGCTTGGCAGAGCGGGCAGTACAAACGTTTAGGCAGGGCATGAAGAAGCAGACCACAGGGTTCCTGGATACAAGACTGGCGAGGTTCCTTTTCCATTACAGGACCATGCCGCATGTCACGACAGGGATAGCACTGGTAGGCCTGCTGCTGGGCCCCTGCCTCCGGACTTGTTTCAGTCTGACTTTCCCAAGTCTGGGAAGAAACGTTGAACTAAAACAGAATATTCAGAAAAAATGTCATGATGACCGGACGTCTGGGAAATGTTTCTAACCAGGGGGCGTTGTTTATGTCCGGAATTTTGTGAGATAGTGCCCTTTGGCTGCCGCGATAGTATTAGAGAAAACAGGGTCTGTATCTTACAAGATCAGGACCCAAGGGAAGATCTCGTGTAAACATGTGGACCACCTTAACAGCAGGAAGCCCGCCTCGGAAGAAGCCGCATCAGGAAAGTCGGTACTGTTGTGTTATGCTGCTTCGGATAACACAGGCTGCTACTTGATGCAGTCTTAACTAAAGGATGCTCCAGACTCTGAAATGAGTTTAACGTGTTTATTGAACTATTAACACAGTTCTCAAATGGGTTTGACTCTCTGCTAATCTTTTTTTTTAATAAATTTTTATTGGTTTTTTTTTGAGCAAGGTATAATTACCGTTATGTACACAGAATGGGGCAGCACGGTAGCATGGTGGTTAGCATAAATGCTTCACAGCTCCAGGGTCCCAGGTTCGATTCCCGGCTGGGTCACTGACTGTGCGGAGTCTGCACATCCTCCCCGTGTGTGCGTGGGTTTCCTCCGGGTGCTCCGGTTTCCTCCCACAGTCCAAAGATGTGCGGGTTAGGTGGAGTGGCCATGCTAAATTGTCCGTAGTGTCCTAAAAAGTAAGGTTAAGGGGGGGGAGGGTTGTTGGGTTACGGGTATAGGGTGGATACGTGGGTTTGAGTAGGGTGATCATTGCTCGGCACAACATCGAGGGCCGAAGGGCCTGTTCTGTGCTGTACTGTTCTATGTTCTAATAATAAACACGTATATATATACACACATTTAGAGGAGAAGGGCACACCCCAACATAAAAAAAATCCAATAACATATGAAATGGAATAACTGGTGGGGTATTGTGCACCAGCTCGACAGCGGCATCTCTGTACATCTGGCAAAATTACCCACCCCACAGAAGTAGGCGACTGCCTGCGGGGGGGGGGGGGGGGGGGGGGGGGGGGGGGGGGGGGGGGGGGGGGGCAAGCACACCGTTGGGTGCCGGGGAGAAAATCACAGCATGCGATATTTGGCTCTGCTGTGTGCTGCTGTCGCCCGCCCTTCCCGGACGGGTCTCGCTGCCGTCCTGCGCTCGCCCCAGCTTCTGCCGCTCCTCCCGTCCTCCATCTCCAGTTTCCTCGTTCCCCGCTCCTGGAGATGTCATGCACGTTTTGGCATCCTGTGTCCTCCCTCCGGCTCCCGCTTCCCTGCCCCCCCCCCCCCCCCCCCCGCCCCCCCCCCCCCCCCCCTCCACGGTTCGCCTCCCTCTCCCCAGGTTTAGCTGTCTTCGACTCTCTGCTAATCTAACTGTAGTAACTCAGTCTAACTGTACCAGCTTGCTCTAAGCCACGTGCTGGGGTGTGATGCTGCTGATCAACCCTGTCTAACTCTCTAGATGTCTGTCTGTGGAAAGAGGCAGGGTGTGAGTGCCTCATCCCTTTTATAGTGTTTATGTCATGCCCCCTTGTGGTGATGCCACCTCTGAGTGTCCTGACTGCCCATTGGTTGTGTCCTATTCTGAGTGTTCATTGGTTGCATGTTTGCATATCATGACATCTCCCCCTTTTTTTCTCATTTTTGTGGATGTATATACATGTGAATGTGTCTGTTTAATGTGACTGACTGAGGAATACAGAACAGAACAAACAAAACAAATGCTCATAAGTCTGGAGGTGGCAATTCGACATGTGGAAGTGGAGGGGAAAGTGGTTGTGGGAAAGTAACATTTCGCAGTGTCCTTCGCACAATGGAGCCATCAGCCACACGTATGACATAGGATCTGGGCACGGTCTGTCGAACAGCGACAGCCGGAGCAGACCACCCACCATCCGGCATCTTGATCCTGACCGTGTCTGCCGGGGATAGCACTTCCATATCGATGGCAAGTGAGTCATAGCCCTGCTTCTGGCTGTCGCGAAGCTGCTGCATCTTCTGCAGCACAGGTGGATGATCAAGGTTGGGCAGGTGTATGGCTGGAAGCGTCGTCCGCAGGTCCCTGTTATCAGCAGTTGAGCTCGTGACATGCCAGTGGACAAGGGAGTCGCCCGGTAGGCAAGTAGTGCAAGGTGTATGTCGGAAGCGGAGTCCGAGGCCTTGGGGATGAGCTGCTTAACGATGTGCATCCCTTTTTCGACTTTGCCAATGGACTGCGGATAGTGCGGACTGGAGGTGACATGTCTGAAATTGTAGCTCTTGGCAAACGTGGACCTGCCGCAGCACCATGCTCCGGGGGCGGAGCGGGATGACTACCCTGTCCAGCTTGAGCAGGATGCCGTCGATCAGCATTAGGTCATCCTTGACGTTGTGGGGCAGCACGGTGGCCTAGTGGTTAGCATAACCGCCTCACGGCGCTGAGGTCCCAGGTTCGATCCCGGCTCTGGGTCACTGTCCGTGTGGAGTTTGCACGTTCTCCCCGTGTCTGTGTGGGTTTCGCCCCCACAACCCAAAAATGTGCAGAGTAGGTGGATTGGCCGCGCTAAATTGCCCCTTAATTGGAAAAAATAATTGGCTAATCTAAATTTATAAAAAAAAAAAAAAAAAAAAAAAAAAATCCTTGACGTTGTAGAATTGAGGGCATTGCCCTTTCTGCCAGCCATTGCTGAGGTTGTGGATGACTCGCTGCAACAGGGGGTCTTTGGCCGTCTCTTCTCGGATGAGAACAATCTTCTCATCTGTTGCCGGGAGAGTGCTTGCACACAGTTGTACCTGTAATTCAATGTACTGGATGATCTCCAGTGGTTCACTGGGTGAGTTGACGGACCGGGACAATGCATCGGCGATGATGAGCTCCTTGCCAGATGTGTCCACCAAATTGAAATCATACCTCCGGAGTTTGAGAAGAATTCTCTGCAAACGAGGCGTCATGTCGTTCAGGACCTTTTGGATGATGTGGACCAGAGGCCTATGATCCGTCTCAACAGAAAATGTTGGCAAGCCATAGACATAATCATGAAATTTGAGGATGCCGGTGAGAAGACCTAAACACTCCTTCCCAATCTGTTCATATCTGGTCTCAGTGGGTATCATTGCCCATGGCATGCATGCTACTGGTACCCAGGATGACGTGTCATCTCTTTGAAGCAACACCGCCCCAATGCCATCCTGACTCACATCTGTGGATATCTTGGTCTCTCGGTCTGGGTCAAAGAATGCAAGGACGGGTGCAGTGGTGAGCTTGGCTTTCAGCTCCAGCCACTCTGTTCAGTGCTCTGCCTTCCACTCAAAGGCGGTTGATTTTTCACTAGGTTGCGTAGGGCCGTGGTGTGTGTGGCCAAATTCAGGATGAACTTGCCAAGGAAACCTTCTTGTCCTCGGGGACTTTCATTGCCTCGATGGCTTTAATTTTGTCTGTGTCTGGGCGCACACCGTGTTGCGAAATCTGATCGCCCAGGAACTTCAGCGTGGATGTCCCAAAACAGCACTTGGACCTGTTTAGCTTGAGGCCATGTTCATGTATGCGTCGGAATACTTTCTTGAGTATTTTATCCCTTTTATAGTGTTTATGTCATGCCCCCTTGTGGTGATGCCACCTCTGAGTGTCCTGACTGCCCATTGGGTGTGTCCTATTCTGAGTGTTCATTGGTTGCATGTTTGTACATCATGACAGGTACCTCCACCGCCTATTGGACCAATCTTGGCCAAGGAGTGCAACTCAGGCTCAGAGATGGACAGTGAAGCATCCACGCTCACGGACGGTACCGTGAATGGAGCTGAACCCTCAGTGGTGTCCCTCCGTCGGTCATCTCGGATACTCGACCCAGACCCACCGCTGGCAGAAGCACAACAGCGTGCAAAGTGGCGAAGAAGGCCTCCTCAGAGGGGGAACATTGTAGAGGAGGAACATTCGGATCTGCAGGGGGGCGGTGGTTGGAGAAGTGTAATAACCCCCACGGGGATACCCAAATTGACCTCCCTATGGGACTCGTGGAAAATGACCTTCCCAGCTAGTGGGTGGAGGCCCACCCAGCTGGGGCTCATAATAATCTAGTATTAAAGCCAGACCAGACAGGGACCGATATGTTGGTTGTTGCAATGGGACTTGCACTGTGTGTGTACTGCCTTAGGCAGATTCTCATGACCGTGTATAAACCAGGGTTCACCCCACTGTCTGTCTTCCTGGGTCTTTATACATACATTCTCACAAACACACACACACACACACTCTCTCACACACACACTCTCTCAGCCATATTGAACATAATAATAGAATAGAACGCAGTACAGGCCCTGGGTGAGATTCTCCGTTTCAGAAAGTAAGTGTTGATGCCGGGACTGAATCGGTGGACTTCTACGACAACTAAATTGGCTCCGGTCCGGGAGCAATTCATGATCCATTATTGGCGAGCACCGGCGCCATGTAGAACTTGATTGAATCCAATGGAAAACGGTGTCCAATTCGCTGGGGTCGGGATTGCCACTCTAGAGGCTGGCAAGCTGCAGCCGCATATTAGCACTCTGCTGCCCACACACACTCATCCCAGCCGGGCGGCACGGTGGTGCAGTGGTTAGCACTGCAGCCTCACGGTGCTGAGGTCCCAGGTTCAATCCCGGCCCCGGGTCACTGTCCGTGTGGAGTTTACACATTCTCCCCATGTTTGCGTGGGTTTCACCCCCACAACCCAAAGATGTGCAGGGTAGGTGGATTGGCCACGCTAAATTGCCCCTTAATTGGAAAAAAAAAGTAATTGGATACTCTAAATTAATTTTTTTTTAAACTCATCCCAGCTGACACGATGGCAGCACGGAGAGTGACACCTCGGTTTGCGGACACAGAGCTTGAGGCCCTGCTGGCACCGTGGAGGAGAGGCAGGTCCCCCTCTTACCCGGGGTGGGAAAGATGCTGCCACCTGCTGTCATACACCGGGCCCGGGCTCAGGACCGGGCAGCAGTGCAGGAAGAAGCTGCATGACCGAAGCCGGCCGTCTCCACTCCTGATGTACCGTCTGGGGATCCACCTAGACGGGGCGTTAGGGCCCGTAAGGCCAGAAAGGTAGACACCAGTTAGGTGGGCACAGGTGCAGGACACAGGATAGCGTCAGGACACAAACCATTATACAGATGTTCACCTGTTATCTTCAAATTAAACACCTCTGCACAAAAGTTCCAAACTGCCTCGGTGCTCTTTCAGAAGGGTGTGAGGGATGGGCTGGGCTGGCTGCACAGGGGGCAAGAGATGGAGGTGAGCACTGGCCAGGGCCTCAAGGTCGGACACTGCACATCGCTTCAGTATCTCACCCCTTCCACTCCCTCTCAACCCCAACACCCCTTCCCCGCAACCCGACTCCACCTCCGCCACCCCATGGGTTCTATGGGGCCGTGTGATGGAATGGCCTGCTCGTATGCAGGGATCACCCAGGTGTACAGTGGAAAGTGCTGCCGTGGGCAGGAGTCAGGCACTGTCAAACGACAGGGAGCAGCAGAGTCATCGCAGAGCGGGTCGTCACCATCCCCCACACCTGCTGTTACTGCCAACTTAGGGTCTGCATTTCATAGTGAGGCATAGGGAGGGGGGGGGGGGTGAGGAGGGGGTTGTGCAGGGAGGGTGGTCATGGGAGGGGGTGGTTGGCTGAGGGGCGGGGGTGGGGGTTGGGATGTTCATGCCGTCTGGTCGTTGAACTGGGAGGTGATGAGAGTGGCCAGTGCGCGCTGGCCCTGGCGTACACATTGTGCAGCTTCCCAAGCCTGCCTGGGCCCCATGCCCTGCCCATCCTGGCCCTCCTCCGCATCCTCCTTGTGGGACAAGGCCTGGTGTTCATCCCCCACCTCCAGTACGTCACCCCTCTGCCTCAATCACACTTCTGATCGCTGCATAGGCGTCATTGTAGTGGGACTCCGCGCCTGTAGCCTCCAGATCGACGTCATCAGCCACGACTGCTGTGGATAACCCCTGTCGCCCAGAGGCCAACCCCTCACCTGGGTGTGCACCTTGAAGGTGTCAGGAACCGTCGAGTGTGCCAGAATGAAGGTATCGTGCGTGATGTGCATCTCATGGTCACACACCAGCTGCACGTTCATTGAGTGGAACCCCTTTCGGTTTGTGAAGACCGGCCTATCATTGCCGGCGCTCATAGGGGGACAAGCATCACATCGATCACTCCTTGGACCTGGGGCATCCCAACGATGGCGGTGAACCCTGCTGCCCGGGCATCCTGGTCCACATTGAATTTCATATATTGTGCCAACCGGGCACATAGGGCTTCCGTGATGGCACACAAGCACCTGTGCACAGAGGTCTGTGAGATCCCTGACAGGTTCCCACTCGGCACCTGGAAGGACCCCATGGCGTAAACGTTCAGGACGATCATCACCTTGACAGCCACCGGGAGCAGGTTTCCACCCCCATATTCCACGGTGCCAGGTGCACCATGGTCCGGCAGGTATGCCGTACGGTCCCCCTGCTCAGATGGAGTATTTGACAGCATGCCTGATCCGGCAGGTCCTCGAATGACAGGTGCTGCCGGTGCACACGAGACCTGACTCGGGGCTTCCTTCCCACCTTTTCCTCCTCAGCCTGTTGGACGGCCAGCTCGCCGTCGTCACCAGCTGCCTCAGTTCCTCTGAGCAGGCTTCGTTGTTGCAGGGTCATCCCCGAGCAACTCCTGCTCATACAGCCTTCAGTGTATACCCAGGGCTGGGGCGGCTAGGATGAACATCACCATTCCTGGTTGAATTCCGAAGGGAGGGGTGAAAGGCAAACATATTAGCATGGTGAGTACCCATTTGCCCAACCAGGTCTAATGGTTTACATGGCGGCCCCGGCCTGCACTGCAGCACTTGCCCCGCATGACCTCCTCACCTCCCCCCTCCCCCGCCACCCCATCCCCAAACCCCTCTGCCCTCTGCAACGCAGCCCTGACCCGTTCAGGGCCCGACACCGCGGCAGGGGTACCGCTGGCTGGCCCTAACCATGCCAGAGATAGGCTATGTGGTCCCCATTCGGCACTCTCCTGTAGAGGCTACTGTGGGCGTTGCTCTGGGTGGGCCGCTTGACGCCCCGCTGGCGGGTGCCAGCTGGTTGCGGTTGTGGGTTTGGTGGGGTGGAGGGGAGGGAGGAGTGCTGGGGTGGCAGTGAGGGGCACCCACGCGGCCAGTGTCACTCTGCACAAGTACGGGCCACGGTGGGCAGTCAGAGGGATGCGTGGCAAGTTGGCTGCCTTTCAGGCTGCGGCAGTGGCGGTCCGTACTTCGAAACCCTGGCTGACACCCCGACCCCACGGCTCATCCCCTGGTCGTCTCTTGGTACTCCCTCACCGCCTCTCCACCCCCCCCCCCCCCGTTAATTATATGTCAATTGCGTTTACTATATGTGAGAAGTAGAACATACTGACACTGCTGTCGAGGCACCGGGGCATGGCATTCTGTCAGGCACTCAGCGCTGGCACGATTTTCAGCTCACCGGTGAATCTCAACCCAAATGTGTTTCACAATTCCGGCGTCACTGGATGGAGAATCACGCCCATTCTCGCTCGCACAGATTCTCACACAAACACTCTCACAAACATACCTACATACTCCCACACACTAATACACGCACTCCCCACAAAATTTGGATACGACTTCAGGAGGAATGGGTGGCAGTCCAGCCCCCATCTCGTTTGGCAGGCACCTACCCAACATCCAGCCGCTTCGAGAGCTCCCAATCCTCCAGCCACTCCCAGAGCTACCCAAGCTCCAGACTCTTCCTGCCCTACCCAAACACTAGCCATTCCTGGAGCTAACCAACCTCCAGCTATTTCCAGGCCTATCCAAACACCAGCTGCTCCCGGGCCTACACAAACACCAGCTGCTCTTGGCCCTACCCAAACCCCAGCTGTTCCTTGGCTTACCCAAACTCCAGCCACTCCCGGGCCTACCCAAACTCCAGCTTCCCCTGGGCCTATCCAAACTCCAGTCGCTCCCGGGCCTACCCAAACCCCAGATTCCCCCGGGCCTAGCCAAACACCAGTCGCTCCCGGGCCTACCCAAACCTCAGGCCTACCCAAAAAGCCGCTGCTCCCGGGCCTACCCAAACTCCAGCCACTCCCGGGACTACCCAAACCCCAGCTGTTCCTTGGCTTACCCAAGCTCCAGCCACTCCCGGGCCTACCCAAACCCCAGCAGCTACCGGGGCTACCCAATCTCCAGCTGTTCCTGGGCCTACCCAAACACCAGCTGCTCCTGGGCCTACCCAAACACCAGCTGTTCCTGGGCCTACCCAAGCTCCAGGCGCTCCCGGGCCTACCCAAACTCCAGCTGCTCCCGGGCCTATCCAAACTCCAGTCGCTCCCGGGCCTACCCAAACCCCAGCCCCTCCCGGGCCTACCCAAGCTCCAGCTGCACCCGGGCCTACCCAAACCCCAGCAGCTCCCGGGCCTACCCAAACACCAGCTGCTCCTGGCCCTACCCAAACCCCAGCTGTTCCTTGGCTTACCCAAACTCCAGCCACTCCCGGGCCTACCTCAAACTCCAGCTTCCCCTGGGCCTATCCAAACTCCAGCCACCCCCAGTCCTACCCAAAAAGCCGCTGATCCTGGGCCTACCCAAACACCAGCTGTTCCTTGGCTTACCCAAACTCCAGCCACTCCCGGGACTACCCAAACTCCAGCTGCTCCTGGGCCTACCCAAGCTCCAGGCGCTCCCGGGCCTACCCAAACTCCAGTCGCCCCCGGGCCTACCCAAACCCCAGCCACCCCCAGGCCTACCCAAAAAGCCGCTGCTCCTGGGCCTACCCAAACACCAGCTGCTCCTGGGCCTACCCAAACTCCAGCCACTCCCGGGCCTACCCAAACTCCAGCTGCTCCTGGGCCTACCCAAGCTCCAGGCGCTCCCGGGCCTACCCAAACTCCAGTCGCCCCCGGGCCTACCCAAACCCCAGCCACCCCCAGGCCTACCCAAAAAGCCGCTGCTCCTGGGCCTACCCAAACACCAGCTGTTCCTTGGCTTACCCAAACTCCAGCCACTCCCGGGACTACCCAAACTCCAGCTACTCCTGGGCCTACCCAAGCTCCAGGCGCTCCCGGGCCTACCCAAACTCCAGCTGCTCCCGGGCTTATCCAAACTCCAGCCGCTCCCGGGCCTACCCAAACTCCAGCTGCTCCCGGGCCAACCCAAACTGCAGGTGCACCCGGGCCTACCCAAATCCCAGCAACTCCCAGGCCTACCCAAACCCCAGCTGCTTCCAGGCCTACCCAAACCCCAGCTGTTCCTTGGCTTACCCAAACTCCAGCCACTCCCGGGCCTACCCAAACCCCAGCAGCTCCCGGTGCTACCCAATCTCCAGCTGTTCCTGGGCCTACCCAAACTCCAGCAGCTTCCGGGACTACCCAAACTCCAGCTGCTCCTGGGCCTACCCAAGCTCCAGGCACTCCCGGGCCTATCCAAAATCCAGTTGCTCCCGGGCCTACCCAAACTCCAGCTGCTCCCAGGCCTACCCAAGCTCCAGCTGCACCTGGGCCTACCCAAACTCCAGCTGCTCCCGGGCCTACCCAAGTTCCAGCTACACCCGGGCCTTCCCAAGCTCCAGCTGCACCCGGGCCTACCCAAACTCCAGCTGCACCCGGGCCTATCCAAAATCCAGTTGCTCCCGGGCCTACCCAAGCTCCAGCTGCTCCGGGGCCTATCCAAAATCCAGTTGCTCCCGGTCCTACCCAAACTCCAGCTGCTCCCGGGCGTACCCAAGCTCCAGCTGCACCTGGGCCTACCCAAACTGCAGCTGCTCCCGGCCTACCCAAACTCCAGCTTCTCCCGGGCCTACCCAAGCTCCAGCTACACCCGGGCCTACCCAAGCTCCAGCTGCACCCAGGCCTATCCAAATGCCAGCCGCTCCCAAGTCAACCCAAACACCAGCCACTCCTGGGCCTACACAAACTCCAGCCGCTCCTGGGCCTACCCAAACACCAGCTGTTCCCGGGCCGACCTGACCTCCTCCTGATTGCTGTAGACTTGTTGATTCCTGCTTGCGCCCTGTTTACTACTCTAGTCCCAAGTCTTTGCTGCATTCGTTCCCCCTGCTTTTCCTCTGTGGCCTACCTGCGCCCTCCACCATATTGGGCCTAATCTCCTTCAGGGGCCAGTGACTAAGCAGGAGGACGAGAGAGAGCATGTGGACTGAAAACAAAGGGGCAGCCAGTTATAGAATTTACAGTGCAGAAGGAGACTATTCGGTCCATCGAGTCTGCACCGGCTCTTGGAAAGAGCACCCTATCCAAGGTCCACACCTCCACCCTATCCCCATAACCCAGTAACCCCACCCAACACTCAGGGCAATTTTGGACACTAAGGGCAATTTAGCATGGCCAATCCACCTAACCTGCACTTCTTTGGACTGTGGGAGGAAACCGGAGCACCCGGAGGAAACCCACACACACACGGGGAGAATGTGCAGACTCCACACAGACAGTGACCCAAGCTGGGAAACGAACCTGGGACCCTGGAGCTGTGAAGCAATTGTGCTAACCACTGTGCTACCATGCTGCCCAGTCAACTTCACAATACTCACTGTTCGTCCAATCAGAGACTTAGGGCTGGATTCTCCAATTCTGCGGCTATGGCTGCAGGATCCGCCTGGTCTTATGACAAAAACATCGGCACCGCCCCCACGCCGATCCTCCACCCGGTGAGGGACAAGCAGAATGGCTGGGTCCGTGGCCGCACATGCGCACAGTGACGGCCGGCGGTGGCCGTGCCGTGCAACATGACACCGGCTGTACGTGGACTCGGCCTGCCGAAACTGCCCCAACTTAACCCCCTCACTGTCATGATATGCAAACATACAGCTAATGAACACATAGAATAGGACACGACCAATGAGAAAACTAGAGATTGATAGAATTTTTATGATATGGGTAAGGGTATTTAGAGTTACACAATCAAGGTGGGTAGATGGGGTAAGATACTGTAGCTCTATTTATTTGGTTATAAATATGGCAGTCAATATGGTCGCCTTCCTTAATCCTGATTATGTTTTGCTCTAGAGTCGCCAGGTATCTCTCGATACTGCCACAAGGTTCAAACCTGAATACTGATCAAAGAACCAATACACCAGTTAGTTAGTTTAAAGTCAATACTATTTATTTACACACACAGTAATATCAACTCATGCACAAAGTACTGCAAACTAAACTATCTCAAATCTAACGTCTATACGGAACTTCGGGTGCCCACTCAGTCAGAGGAACAATGGCTATTGTTCGGATCTGAGGTTGTTGGGTTCGCAGAGGTACAGGAGAACAGCTAAGGTCGTCTGTCTGATAGGGAGCGTTGACCTTGGACTTACTTGCTTCTGGTGCAGCTGGTGGAAGGGTCTTTCCGCTTTGAGAGCCGAGTCCAAGAGAGCGATTCTCTCTCGGAGGCTTCTTCTTTTACCTGAAGGGGCTTCGCGCGCTTTGGGCGGGCCTTGAACTTGGCCCCAATTAATTGGGCCGTATCTTGATCACTTGTATTGATCTTGACCAATAAAGGGGTGGGTGCCCTGATGGCTGGGCGTGTCCTAAGTGGCCATTGGCCTTGCTTTGTTTATGCTTTTGGTTTGGGGAACTGGCGCCGGGGTGTCTGAAACAGTATCGGTTGCTTGAGTGTCATTCCTTTGTTCCCGGAGATGGGCCATCAATATGCTAATTCATCTACAGTTTCAGTCTCGTATGGGAGTTGCCTTTTCAATACGCATACCATCTCTGTGTCTGCTTGCACTCTTAACATTGTCCATATTTCCCTACAGTCATTGCGATCATCCATTTTGTATTCTGGAAGTGGCCATCCCAAATGGCTACAATACAAATCAAGCATGGACTAATTGAATGGCAGAATGTTCTCAAATGGCTGAATGGCCCATCTGTTCCTATGGTTCTAATTGCAAGTTTTTTACTTCGATACTTCAATAATTATTGGCCAGAATTCCCCTACTCTCTGAACTAACACTGTGAGATCTTTTACACCCAGACAGTCAAAGTCATAGAGCTTTACAGCACAGAATAAGGCCCTTCAGCCCATCCTGCCTGTGCCAGCCATCAAGTACTGAACCCATTTCCAGCATTTGGTTCCTAGCATTGTATGCTATGGCGTTTCACGTGCTCATCTAAATACTTCTGAAATGTTGCGAAGGTTCCTGCCTCTACCATCCTTTCAGGCAGCGAGTTCTAGATTCCAACCCTCTAGGTGAAAAAGGTTTCCCTCAAATCCGCTCTAAATCTCCTGCCCCTTACCTTAAATCTATGCCCCATGATTAATGACCCCTTTGCCAAGGGGAAGAGTTTCTTCCTATTCACCCGATCTCTGCCCCTCATAATTTTGTACACCTCTATCAGGTTCCCTGCCAGCCTTCTCTACTCTGAAGAAAAAAAATGGAGGCCTCAGTTTAAAACTTCATTATCAGGCACCTTGGGATTTCCCACATTAAGTAGGCACACGTCTGTGAGTTGTCAGTTTGGAGTCACTATTTGTTCACTTAATTTTCCATGACTGCTTCTGTGATGAAAGTGACTGGATAATAACATGAGTGACTGACGGTTTCACACTCTCCATCATACCCCTGCACACATGTGACGACCTCGGAATGGAGGTAAATCGGAAGCTTCGATGGAGTGGATCATAACAGAAAACCGGGCGAACCCAAAAGACAGCACGTCCGAGCATCTCCGACTGTGCAGTACTCCCTCGGCACAGCACTCTCAGCCTGAACGGTGCGCTTAAATCTAAAAACTTGGGGCTTGAATCCACACCATTTTAACCTAAGAGGCAATATTACTGCCCACTGCGTCACAGCTGACACCTGCGCAAGAGTCAGGAGTAGAGCTGAGCCAAAGCTGGAAAATGGATAAAGCCACCACATGATGCAGTGGAAGAGGGTTTCTCTGAGCAAACAGTCAGAACTCACAAAGTCATTTTGAACCTAATTAAATCTGGTTAAGTGTAAAAGCACTAATCCTCCACTAATTGTAGATCAGAGAATTAATGTTAAATGGGATGGGCACCATTCCCAGCAGGATAATGATTCATTGTCATTGTTCCTGATCTATTGTGCACCCCTAGTTGGTTCACAAATATGTTGGGTCTCCTGCTGCAGTCTCTTCTTTGTCCCAGCTTCCAGAATTTAAATGCTGCATTTCATTCTCAATCAGCTAGTATTGTCAAAAACTCTGAACTCCAGGATGGAATCTCAATCGTCTCTTCCTCCTTCCCCCCCTTCTTTGTTTGGAAAGCCGATCTAATCAATCTTACTTTGAGCACGCTGGTTACACTTCAGGGAGGCTTTGCCTGTTAAAAGACAATTGAATTGATTAAAGACAATGGCCTTGCATTCTTGCATCACACAGTGAGTACAAATAATGCTCAGGAAGACCCAGGCCTCTTCCAAATATTAGGCCTTCCTCCATGCCGATTAATCCTCTGTTACCTTTTCCCGCATTATCCAGCTGCTTCTCCAATCCAAATACAGTTGGAAAATGGCTTCCCTTCCCACACTTGGCCCATCACCTCCAGAGTGTCAAGGATTGGGCGACACAGTGGCACTGCTGCCTCACAGCACCAGAGACCCGGGTTCAATCCCGGCCTCGGGTAACTGTGGAGTTTGCATGTTCTCCCTGTGTCCGTGCGGGTTTCCTCCGGGTGCTCTGATTTCCTCCCACAGTCCAAAGGTGTGAGGGTTAGGTGGATTGGCCATGCTAAATTGCCCCTTAGTGTCCAAAAGGTTAGGTGGGGTTACTGGGTTACGGGGATAGGGTGGAGGCGTGGGCCTAGGTAGGGTACTCTTTCCAAGGGCTGATGCAGGCTCAATGGGCCGAGGTTTGGAACAGTGAGGAGAGGGGCGATAAGTGAGAAGAACTTAGTATACAAACACTGCCATCAAGAAGGGCAAGAGCAGCAGATACCTGGGAACACCACCACCAGGAGGTTCCCCTTCCACAGTCCAAAGTTGTGCAGGGCGGTTCCCCGCCACCTGGGTAAACTGGCAGTGCCAGTCTGGCATCCTGGTAGTGCTACCTGGGTGCCAGCCCACACTGCCAAGGTGCCCAGATGGCGCTGCCAGCTGGCATTAGAACTGGCAGGTTGGCACTGCCAAGGTGGCATTTTTGCACGCGAGCGATCGGGCTAAGGTTGCTCGGCCTGGATGTTGGGGGGTGCTGGGGGATCCTCCAGACTCAAACCAGAGAGAACTCCATTGTTCTTCTTCAAAATAGTGTCAGCTCTTTTACATCCACTGAGGAGAGCACTGGTTGCATGTTTCATCCGGAAAATGGCATCTCCAAAAGTGCCCCTCGGTACTGCCCTACACTGTATACTGGATCGTGTGCTCAAGTCTATGAACCCAGGGCCCTCTGACTCAGAGGGGAGACTGCTGCCAACTGAGGCAAGGTTGACACACGAGCCTTCACTTCAGCTGAGGTAGACATTTGACTGCTATTTTGTTGCTGAATCCAGTTCCAATTGACTGAGCAAAGCTACCTGTTCACAGACAGGCAAGCCTTCATTAAAATTCCTTTCACACCAGTCATTCTTGGCTTGACTGTCAGAGAATCTCTGGGGAACTGTGCTGCGGTCAGGAGCCTATATTGTTGTCAAGCCTAACGCTGGTTTTATTAATCCCAGAACCCAAACTTTAATGTGTTCTTTGCTCTGTGCTGCTGGCGGTAGCGACTGAGGCTAACTTTGGAAGTACATGAAGTAACTACAAAGTTCTCGGAGGTATAAATCAAGTTGGGTGAGTGAGAGCCAAGGCAAGGTGGGCTAGGATCAGAGAGCCACAGGATATTCTTGGCTTCTCCGCTTTGTGGGACCTGCTTAGACACGGTGCTCACCCTACTTTGCTGCAGTCAGGTAAACAAAATCCTGCTCACGCTTGCATGAAGCTTGAGCCAACCTTATGTTTGTCTGAGGAAATCACAGAAATATCTGACAGCTCAGGCTGGAGCTAGTGTCAATTGTGTCAGTCCAGTGTCAGCCTATTGTGTACATGCAGGATGGGGCCTTCTGACAATACCAATTATAGTATCACCTCCAGTGCTGTATAGCTGTATACTGTGCAGCTCCACTATTACCCCTCTGTGTTACTAATACTTTCTTGTGTCTATCATCACTCTACACTGTTACTTCTGCTACTATTCATTTATTTTTCTATATTGCTCTGCATAACTTTCCCCTAATACTCTCTCGATTTCTATATTGCTCTCCATGTTTATACATTGTTCTAGTTTTTTGCCTCCTCCTCTACTCATCTTTGCTCCTCTACTTTAACCACTGCATTACTCTCCCTGATTACTTTCTGCGGTGCACTTTTCTATCACTATGTTATTATCTAAATTGATACTTGTATTATTTTCTTTGTTTACTCTTTAAAATATTTGTTCTTGAAAGATGAGTGACACTGGCAGCCCGGCTTTCATTGTCCATCCCATGTTGCCCTGGCTGGCACTGTATCAACTGCATGTAGGGATAGGGTCACACTTGGGTCAGACCATATGGGAGTGGCAGTCTCTCCTCTCTCAAGGGCATTATGACCCTATTTTGTTTCAGTGACAATTCAGGGGTTTTCAAGGTGATGTTTTCCCCAAATTGCCAGATTTGTTCAGTTTAGTTCCATGGTCAACAACTTCTAGATTGTTGGTTCTGCACTCTAACCACAAAGCTTCCTGAGGTTTTTACTATAGAACTCCCAGCTATTCATGGAATCCCTACAGTGCAGAAGGAGGCCATTTGGCTCATCGATCTGCACCGACCCTCCAAAGGAGCTCCCCACCCAGGCCCACACACCCGTCACATCCCCAAAACCTCACCTAACCTTGGACACTAAGGGGAAATTTAACATGGTCAATCCACCTAACCTGCCCATCTTTGGACTGTGGGAGGAAACCGGAGAACCCGGAAGAAACCTACGCAGACACGGGGAGAACGTACAAACTCCACACAGTCAAAGCTGGACTTGAACTTGGCGCTGTGAGGCAGCAGTGCTAACCATTGTGCCACCGTGACGCCCACTTATTCCACTTGTTACTCTATTACTGTCTGTGTTAATAACTTTTAATATTCCTGCTGTTACTCTGTGTTAATGTATCACCGCGACTTTCCTCTATTATTCCGTGTTACTACATTACTCTCTGTGTCACTATCCCCTATTACGCTATGTGCCGTTCTCCTCTATTACTAGCTGTGTCACTCTCTATTACGCTATGTGTCATTCTCCTCTATTACTAGCTGTGTCACTCTCTATTACGCTATGTGTCGTTCTCCTCTATTACTAGCTGTGTCACTCTCTATTACGCTATGTGTCATTCTCCTCTATTACTAGCTGTGTCACTCTCTATTACGCTATGTGTCGTTCTCCTCTATTACTAGCTGTGTCACTCTCTATTACGCTATGTGTCGTTCTCCTCTATTACTAGCTGTGTCACTCTCTATTACGCTATGTGTCATTCTCCTCTATTACTAGCTGTGTCACTCTCTATTACGCTATGTGTCGTTCTCCTCTATTACTAGCTGTGTCACTCTCTATTACGCTATGTGTCATTCTCCTCTATTACTAGCTGTGTCACTCTCTATTACGCTATGTGTCGTTCTCCTCTATTACTAGCTGTGTCACTCTCTATTACTCTCCCAGGAATACATTATCTTCACAGCGATAGGTATGAAATAGTTAAATCATCTTTCTGCTGAGCTCTTCAGGGGCTCGATCTTTAATGGGTTCTCAATTCTAATGTTAAACACATCCTTTGGCGTCTTTGATGCTGAAGTCATGCACCTGTCGGGAGATGTAACAGCAGGTTAGGAAGCTGCTTTGATGCTGTTCCAGGCAAAGCTGAGAGACTCCTAAACCCCACAGATGGTCGGCAGTTTCACCAGGGAGATATTATCAGGCTCCCTCCAGAGCGAACAGAATGGACCACCTTGTTCAACTCTGAGAGACAACAAATACGGTGGTGGCAGCCTCCCGTCTTGTGAGACGATGGTTTGAGCCATGGCAGCGGCTCAGGAACCCCACTTTGGCATGGCAGCCTCTGCCGCAGAGGAAGACAGTGGGCTGAGAAGGTGCACAATTCACTGGCCTCTATTTTTTCTGGGCCCTCCTCTCAGCAGCTGAGCTCTTTGTTTCTGCTTGCCTCTTCCAATGTCCTTCCAAACAGTCAGCCCCCAGAGGTCATGGCCATCAGTGACTGACTCAAGGTTGTCAGTGTCACTGTCCACCATATTCACATCTCACTTTCTGGTATCCTTGTAGCGGAGGCTTAGACACCAAGAGATCATGATCTAGTTGCCAGTTCACTATAGGAAAGGTCTTTGGGTAGATGGCCATCATCCACCTGATGAATGTGGCTGAGCCAGTGCAGACATTGTTGGCTTGGTAATGAGCATACACTGATGGAATTATCATGCTGCAGGAACTCTGAGTTGGTGACCATGTTTTGCCGAGAGATGCCAAGAATATATGAGACAGTGGAGAACTGTTCAGCCTTTTCCCCTACCTAGCATACGTTGTCCAGGTCTCACCACTGTAGAGTGCACTGAGGATGCAGGCTGGGTAGACTCACAGTTTGATAATCTCAGTTAGGTTGCTGTTGTTCCACACTCTCTTATTCACCTTGGACATAACAAGTGCAGCTTTTGTAATGTGTATTGATTTCAGCATCAAGTGACAGCTTGCTGGTGATAATGGAGCCTAGATATGTGAAGCTATCAACTGCCTCCAACATCGCATTGTCTATGCTGATAGACGACAGTGTGGCCACATCCTGGACCATGACGCTTGTCTTCCTGTTGTTGAGGTCAAACCAAACTCTTTACAGGCACGAGATAATCTGTCCATTTGAAGGTGTTCCTCCATATGGAATGTTAGTGTGGCATTATCAGTGTAGAGCAACTCTCTGATGAGGACTTGGCACATCTTTGGCTTGGGTCCAGGGCGAGCAAAGCTGAACAACTTCCTGTCAGTTTTGGTATGTAAGTAGACACCCACTGTCGGTGACATGAAGGCATGAGACAGCAGCAGAGAGAAGAATATATTAAAGAGTGTCAGTATCAAACCACAACCTTGTTTGACCCCACTGTGGATCTCAGAGAGTTCCGATATTGTTCCATTAAAGCTGACATTGCCCATTATGTTGTCGCGGGAAGAGGAGATCACATTGAGCAGCTTCAGCAGAGAGCCAATTTTGCCTAGTAGCTTAAATAGACGGTCTCTATTCACATGGTCGATTGCCTTGGTGAGATTAGTGATTAGTGAAGGCAGCACACAGTGTTTGCCTTTGTTTACGGCATTTCTCTTGCAGCTGCTGGACTGAGAAGATTGTGTCAATTGCAGATCTTCCAAGTCTGAAAACACACAGGGATTCTGGGTAGATGTGCCCAGCCAGGACCTAGTCTGACGACCAAAACACAGGCAAACCTTTCCCATGATGCTAATCAGGGAGATAGAGTCATGGAGTCATAGAATTTACAGTGCAGAAGGAGGCCATTCAGCCCATCAAGTCTGCACCGGCCCTTGGAAAGAGCTCCCTACTAAAGCCCCATGCCTCCACCCTATCCCCTTTATCCCCGTAACCCAGTAACCCCACCTAACCTTTTTGGGCATTAAGGGCAATTTATCATGGCCAATCCACCTAACCTGCACATTTGTGGACTGTGGGAGTAAATCGGAGCACCCAGAGGAAACCCACGCACACACGGGGAGAACATGCAGACTCTGCACGGACAGTGACCCAAGCCGGGAATCGAACCTGAGACCCTGAAGCTGTGAAGCAACTGTGTTAACCACTATGCTTTGATAGTTGTTGAAATTGCTGCAGTCACGCTTGTTCTTGTGCAGAATCAAAGTCTTTACACCTGGCATATCCTGGGGAACTACCCCCCCCCCCCCCCCCCCCACCCCCCCACCCACCATCCCAGCAGAGAGAGAGAAGTTCTTGCAGGAGTACCAGTTTCCTATGCATGATGAGCTCAAGGGTATAGCATCAACACCTGGAGCCATATAAACACAAGTCTACATTGGTATGTCCAACAGATCGGTGTGATACCTCGGAAGATTGGAAGGCTAAGGAGTAAACCCTGACAAAAAACCTGAAAGTAGACCACTGTCTAAATAAGTAATCTTTCCAGCAACTCCTACTACCAAGCCAGTGTCAAATTTAGTGCCTTGCATTCCTTTGGGCTCAGCTGGAGAGATAAAGAGAGGGACCCTGGCATTTGCCCAGCCCAGGATCTCCACAAATGTTGCCCAGGCTTGTGTCCTGGAGAGGATGTTCCAGTCTCATTGCAGAGCACTAACCCAACATGGGAGACAGCAGTTACGAATGATATGCCAAATCTGACTGGCATAGAGAATGGGTACTAAAGGCTGTCTCAGATGCTGGGTGGATCCATTGTATCCCACTGGTCAGCCATCAGCCACCTCAAGCCGACAGCTCCCGACTAGTAAGGTGCCGACGTACCTGGACTATTTGCTTCAATGTGTGCTCAGAGCTTAGAGCCCCTACTCAACAAGTGGGTGGAATCCATTACACCAGGCAAACGAGCAAAACAAACAAAAAGAAAGAAGATGCCAACTCTTCGACTGGAAACCTGGAACATGAGGGTTGTGTGCACAGAATCGATAGATGATTTGAAACTGGTTAGCAACAGAAAGAACTGGGAGCAGGAATAGGCAATTCAGACCCTTTTGCCTCCTCTGCCATTCAATACGTACCATGGTTGATCTCATTGCCACCTTCCCGCCCTCTCCCCGTAACCCTTCATCGCGCTACTCATTAAAAACTTATCTATCTCCTCCTTAAATAACATTCTCACGACAGTCATCACGGCCATAGAACTAGATCGGCTCAACATTGGGATAGCTTCCCCACAAGAGACGAGACTCACTGTGTGGACCACTGAAAGAAAAATTTACACGTCAATCTGGCAGGGGAAGAGTTCAGAGGAAGCATGTGAGCAAGGTGTAGGCTTTGCTGTGAGGAACTCACTACTCGCAATGATAGAACCCCCCCAAAAATGGTTCCGAATGTATTCTCTCCATCCGCTTCTCAACTCAAACAGGGCCAGTTAACCTCTTGATTATCTACGCTCGAACACCAAACTCCACTACAGAGGTGAAAGACCAGTTTCATGAGAAGGTTGACACTGCTATCAACACAATCCCTCAGTCAAAACATCTTTATTGGGTGATTTCGCTGGGGCGAAAATGGGAAAAAAGATTTCCCTATAATTTTTGTCTTGGATTTCCTGAAGATGTTTCCAGGAGATTGATCGTTAATTCTAGGAAACTCCAGAATATTCTGGGAGGCTGTGAAATCCAAATTTGGGATTTATTGTCTTCATTCTTCTCTCCTCCTCTCCTGTAGAAACTGAATCTTGCTGGGATCATACTCCATCAATCCTGGCAGTCCTTGGGCATCTCCGCCAAATAGCCATTCACCAGGATGGTTGCAAGGTTGAATCTGATTCTGTTTTACCCAATGTGCAAACACTATTCCAGCAGGAATCAGGGATGAGGGGATGAGGAATCCCTAGTAGTTCCTGAAAAGATGAGTCAAAAATAGTTTATTTCCTACTCACAGTTCGGAAATACAACAACTAAGCAACACTCCATGTCCCAGCTGGGACCATCCGGAACTGCCGGCTCCTACCTGGGCAGGCTTTTATCACGGGTAATTAGCAAGCCCGCTTTGGGGCTCTGCGTCATTAGCTCTGCGTCATTATGTACCTTTTGTTGCCCTTTTATGTATTTTCTTTTCTTGTACCAAGTGATCTGTTTGAGCTGCACGGAGAAAACTACTGTACCTCGATACACTTTTTAAAAATAAATTTACTGTACCCAATTCATTTTTTTCAATTAAGGGGCAATACAGTGTGTTCAATCTACCTACCCTGCACATCTTTGAGTTGTGGGGGCAAAACCCATGCAAACATGGGGAGAATGTGCAAACTCCACACGGACTGACCCAGAGCCGGGATCGAACCTGGGACCTCGGCGCCGTGAGGCTGCAGTGTGCCACCGTGCTGCCCTGTACCTCGGTACACTTAACAATAAACAAATCCAATTCAATCCAATCCAATCTCACCGGGGAGCTCGTTCTCCAGGAGCCCTATTGGTAGATCTATCGGGTCGTCCCCATGAGTCTCGAAGGGGTTAGAACACCCTCTGTATCCAAGAATCAATTGTCGCACTTCACAGCCCAGGATCAGCAATGTCCGCATGGGACTGGATACCACCAATCACTTAATACCCAATTAGAAGAAAGCTGTATCCATCTGAATTTGTCTGACATTATTGAGAGTCCTGCACCGTCAGAGGTGGCATTTTGACACGAGATGCTAAACCGAGGTCTCACCTGCCGTCTCAGGTGGATGTAAAAGGTCCCGATGTCCTGAACAATATTACTCAGACGACACTGGACAGCAGGTTATCCGATTGCCGTTTCTGGGATCTTGCTGGCTGACGATGGTGACTACTTGTAATAAGTCCATGTAGGCAGAAGTCCCTTCACCAGAATCCTTTTCATTAAAAAAAACCAACAGCAGTACGACCATGTGGATTCAGTTTGCTGTCTACATTGGGAGTGCAGAGGATCTGACACTCCCTGTTATCTCCAGAGAAGAGGTTCCCTGATTGGGCTACTAATCAGGGAACTTGTATTCCAATGGGCCAATCTCAAAGACCTGGTCTAAGTCATTACACTACTCTTCAAACGTACTTGTAAATTAAGGGCTTTGGGACATTCTGAGACTGTGGAAGACACTGGGCTGGATTCTCCGCTGGCGGGATACTCCATTGCGTCGGCAGTGCACCCATGCTCGGAGATTTCCCGATGGCACGGGGCTGCCCACAATGGGGAAACCCCATTGGCCTGCTGGCAGGAGAATTCTGGCCACTATATAAAAGCATGTTCTTCCTTCTTCATCACACAGGGAGCCGCACACAGAACTCCAGTAGCAATCCAGCATTGCCAGGAGCCACTGCCGAGCACTCTGATCGCCCGCCACTCAGCAAAGCAACAGTAACTTGATCAACATGGGAGTGAAAGGTTATCGGGAGCAGGCAGGAATGTGGTGCTGAAGTCACAATCAGAGCAGCCATGATCTAATTGAATGGCATCGCAGATTCGAGGGGCCAAGTGGCCTACTCCTGTTCCTAATTTGTATGTTTGCATGGCTATATGCTTCAAAAATACTTTATCAGCTGGAACGCAACTTGCGGCGTTCTGAAATTGTGGGCGGGGCTGGAGAAATGCAAGTTCTTTACACAGGGGACCAGGCCTCAGTCCCTCAGTGATGTCACAAATCTCTGTTCCCAGAGTGTAGTAATCCAAGAGACACAAAGATAAAGGTTTAACTAGTTTTATTTTTTATATATTTTTTAAATTTAGGGTATCCAATTATTTTTTTTTCCAATTAAGGGGCAATTTAGCGTGGCTAATTCACCTATCTTGCACATTTTTGGGTTGTGAGGGCGAGACTCATGCAGACACGGGGAGAATGTGCAAACTCCACACGGACAGTGACCCAGGGCCAGGATCGAACTTGGGACCTTGGCTTCATGAACTAGTTTTATTTTCAGTCAAAGGTAAAGCAGCAGTTTCAGCATACAACATAAGTTTCTCATCCTGGATCCAACAGGAATAGGTGGTATGGGTCTGGACAGTACTTAAAGGGTTCCATGACACGTGTTAGCTGGATGGACTTCCGCCCGTTACCATGGGAACTTGTACCCCACGAGCCCCTCGCGGAGATCGATGAGTGATCCCTCGTGGTCTTCGTGAAGGGTATCGCACAGAGTACTCTGATATTGACAGAGGGTCACCAATAAACAGCAGTGCTGCACATCCTCGCTCATTTGTGCATGAACGAGAGGCTGCATAGGGATGCGTGTTGTCGGCTGGGAGTGGGAGCAGAAGAGGGAGCTTGTGACCGGAGCAATGTGCAACACTGGAAAAGGGAGCTGTGTGGAATCTGCTCCCATCGACAAATTTATTCAGTGAGCAGAAAGACTGCACGGATCGTGTGATTTGGTTTTATTTAGCTCAAGGAGCTTGTTGGCCTGCAGCCTGTTGCTGGGATGTTACTTGAGTTACTCTGTTAAAATGCATGGCAGGCACCCCAGTGAGAGCTGGGCTCCTCCAGCTAATCAGTGCCTACTTCTCATGTTCTTTGCCAGTTTCCGCCCCTACCATCTAATGGTGCTCTACCCCTCCTGGGCTTCAATTCTATTAATGCCAGCACAAGCATTGCCAGCCTAGACAGATTGCCTAGGAATGAAAAATTAATGCCCTGAACACGGCTGTAAGAAAAGCCAGCAGAAAAATCATAGGGGCTTTAAATGAAAAGGTATGTGGAACTGGGAGGAAAAGGCTGCTTGATTCAGTCATTTCAGTTCCCAGTTGGTGTGGAAGGCTGTGCACCATGTGGGTAGTGTTGTCGGCCTACCAATGCAGGGGATCTAAGACAAAGGAGATGGCAGATAGGATGGATCCTCCACGAATCTGTTGAACAGAGTTAGCACCGTTAGACAGCATCTCCACAGTACCTCAATGAAATACCCATTTTACTAAAGCAGGCGCCTTCTTGGCCATTGCATTGCGTTGGTCATTACATTTTCCATTGAGTTAAATGGCAAGTCCGAGATGGCGAGTTATTCAAGCATTGGACCAAATCCCATCTCATCCTCAAGACTGTCGGCTTGGCTGATCTGGTGGCACTTTCACCTCTGAGTCAGAAGATCCTGGGTTCAAGGTCCCTTCTGCAGACATGAGCAAGTCATGTAGATTTAAGGCTTTGGGGAGTGTGGCACCATCAGAGGTGCTGACTTTCAAATAAGATGTTGAAACCAAGGCCCTGTCTGCCTGCCCCAAAGGACATAAAAGATCATACGGCATTATTTCAATGAGGAATAGGACAGGTTTCCTCTATATCCTGCCCAACATTCATCCCTCAACCAACATGATCAAACAGATTATCTGGGTGATTATCTTTTTGCTGTTTGTGGGATCTTGCTATGCATCTATGTACAGAACAATGGTGACTACACTTCAAGAGTAATTCATTGGGTCTCCCATGCTTTAGATAGCGGAAGGTGACCCATAAATACATAGTGCTCGCACACACCTAGTTCGAACAGGGTGTCACGCATGTAGGGGTGTGGACCGTAACCGACCTTTCCCCGTGTGGAGTCTGAAGTCACTGAGAGGAGGTGATTCAATAAGAACAGTGTTCTGAACCAGGGGTCTTCTTGGCCTCTGCATTGCATTCCCATTGAGCTAAACGGCAAGTCTGAGATAAAGAATGACCTCACCTTCCTCTCGCACCTTTCCCGATCTCAGGATGTCACAATGCACTTTACAGCCCATGAAGTGTTTCTGAAGTGTCACATTCGGAGCGGCGGTTGTTCAGAGCAGTGACTCTTGACAATACCGACTTGTTTATATGAAGTCATCCAGGGGTTCCATGAACTCTTTGTTCATCTCTCTAATTACTTTACACATAGAGGAATGTGCCTCTTTCCTGAACCTTCATTCTCTGAAAAAAGAGCTTGCATATATGTTACTGGGTTGATAGAATCCCTACAGCGCAGAAGGAGACCATTCAGTCCATCGAGTCTGCACCTTACCTAGGCCCAGTCCCCCACCCTACCCCTATAATCCCACCTAACCTTTGGACTCTAAGGGGTAATTTAGCATGGCCAATCCACCTAACCTGCATATATTTGGACTGTGGGAAGAAACCGGAGCACCTGGAGGAAATGCACGCAGACACGGGGAGAATGTGCAAACTCCACACAGACGGTCACCCGAGGCCAGAATTGAACCTGGATCCCTGGTGCTGAGAGTCAGCAGTGCTAACCACTGTGCCACCGTGCACTTGTTGGAGGTATTTCTGTGACAAAGAATCACCATGACAATATTCACTGCACTTTCTATCTCTTCTATAAAGAGATAAGCCAATCTCAGACCTGGGATTGATCAGCAGCTCAGTGACAGGACCAGCTGACGGTGGCAAGGCCACAACTTGTATTCTGGGTTGGATGCTTCAAAGTCAATCAACAAGATTGACTTGGGTGCACCACTATTGACGAAACTGGCCGAGTCATGAAGGATCTCGCTGCTGGGTTTGCGGAAGGTAATGAGGGAAATACCTACGACCTCATCCTCATCAATCTGTGTTGCAGGTCCCTCTGTCCATAACAATATATCATAGAAATGACGACCACACAGTGGGCGGCACGGTAGCACAGTGGTTAGCACTGTTGCTTTACAGATCCAGGGTCCCAGGTTCGATTCCCGGCTTGGGTCACTGTCTGTGTGGAGTCTGCACGTTCCCCCCGTGTGTGCGTGGGTTTCCTCCAGTTTCCTACCACAAGTCCCGAAAGACGTGTGTTAGATCATTTGGACAATCTGAATTCTCCCTCAGTGTACCCGAATAGGCGCCAGAGTGTGGCAACTAGGGGCTTTTTACAGTAACTTCACTGCAATGTTAATGTAAGCCTACTTGTGACAATGAAGATTATTATTGTCATTTATGGAGACAAAGTCCTGCCTTCACACTGAGAATATTGTCCATCATATTGTGTGGCACTCCCACCGTGCTAAATGGGCTAGATTTAGAAAAGATCGAGCAGCTCAAATCTGGGCATCCATGAGGCGCTGTGGGCCATCAACAGCAGTGGAATTGTACTCCACCATAATCTGCAACCTCTTGGTCCAGCACATCCCTCACTGTAGCATTACCGTCAAAACAGGGGATCGACCCTAGTTCATTAAAGATTGCAGGAGGACACGCCAGGAGCAGCTTCAGATGCATCTAAAAATGAGATGTTAATCTGGTGAAGCTGCAGCACTTACTTGGGCAAATACTATCAAAAAATGAAAGCTGCAAGAAATAGACAGATCGATCCCACAACCAACAGATCAAATCTAAGCTCTGCAGTTTCATCACCTGATAATTAAACAACTAACTGGAGCTGGATGTTCCACAGATATTCTCATCCGAAATGGTGGGGGAGCCCAGCAAGTAATGACAAAAGCCAATGCTGAAACATACACAATCATCTTTAGCCAGAGAGTGCCGAATGGTTGATCCACCTCAGCCTCCTCCTGAGGTCCCCAATATCACAGATACCAGTCTTCAACTAATTCAATTCGCTACAGAGAACATAGAATTATAGATTCATAGAATTTACAGTGCAGAAGGAGGCCATTCGGCTCATCGAGTCTTCACCGGCTCTTGGAAAGAGCACCCTACCCAAGGTCCACATCTCCACCCTATCCCCATAACCTAGTAATCCCACCCAACACTAAGGGAAATTTTGGACACTAAGGGCAATTTATCATGGCCAATCCACCTACCCTGCACATCTTTGTAACATAGAACAGTACAGCACAGAACAGGCCCTTCGGCCCTCGATATTGTGCCAAGCTTTGTCCGAAACAGTCAGCTGCCACCTGCCCCAACAGCCCTGGAAACAACTAAATCCATTATGTGATATTAAGAAACGACTGAAGGTCATTAGATACTGCAAACACAAAGGATCCTGACAACATCCAGGCAATAGTATTGAAGGCTTCAGCTCCAGACATAGCCGTGCCTTGATCCAAGATGTTCCAATAGACCTACAACATTGGCACCTACCTGACAATGTGGAAAATTGCCCAGGTATCCCCTGTCCACAAAGAGCAGCGAATTACTGCCCCATCAGTCTACCCTTGGTCATCAGCAAAGTATTGGAAGGTGTTATTGTAAGTGTCATCCAGCAGCATTTACTCAGAAATAAGCTGCTGCTCATCAATACTCAGTTTGGGTTCGAACAGAGCCGATCGGCTCCAGACCTCCTGGCCTTGGTACAAACATGGACAAATGATCTGTATTTTCAGGGTCAGGTCAAAGTGACAGTCATAGAACATAGAACATAGAATATAGAACATTACACCGCAGTACAGGACCTTCGGCCCTCGATGTTGCGCCGACCTGTGAAACCCCTCTAAAACCTATCTGACCTACACTATTCCCTTATCAGCCATATGTTTATCCAATGACCATTTGAATGCCCTTAGTGTTGGCGAGTCCACTACTGTTGCAGGCAGGGCATTCCACGCCCTTACTACTCTCTGAGTAAAGAACCTACCTCTGACATGTGTCCTATATCTATCTCCCCTCAATTTAAAGCTATTTCCCCTCGTGCTAGCCATCACCATCTGAGGAAAAAGACTCTCACTGACCACCCTATCTAATCCTCTGATCATCTTGTATGCCTCAATTAAGTCACCTCTTAACATTCTTCTCTCTAACGAAAACAGCCTTAAGTCCCTCAGCCTTTCCTCATAAGATCTTCCCTCCATATCAGGCAACATCCTGGTAAATCTCCTCTGCACCCTTTCCAATGCTTCCACATCCTTCCTATAATGCGGCGACCAGAACTACACGCAATACTCCAAATGTGGCCGCACCAGAGTTTTGTACAACTGCAATATGACCTCATGGCTCCGAAACTCAATCACTCTACCAATAAAAGCTAACACACCGTACGCCTTCTTAACAACCCTATCAACCTGGGTGGCAACTTTCAGGGATCTATGTACATGGACACCGAGATCTCTCTGCTCATCCACACTACCAAGAATCTTACCATTAGCCCAGTACTCTGTATTCCTGTTACTCCTTCCAAAATGAATCACCTCACACTTTTCTGCATTAAACTCTATTTGCCACCTCTCAGCCCAGCTCTGCAGCTAATCTATGTCCCTCCGTAACCTGCAACATCCTTCCTCACTGTCCACAACTCCACCGACTTTAGTGCCATCTGAAAATTTACTCACCCATCCTTCTACGCCCTCCTCCAGGTCATTTATAAAAATGACGAACAGCACTGGCCCAAAAACAGATCCTTGTGGTACACCACTAGTAACTGAACTCCAGGCTGAACATTTCCCATCAACTACCACCCTCTGTCTTCTTACAGCAAGCCAATTTCTGATCCAAACTGCTAAATCACCCTGAATCCCATGCCTCCATATTTTCTGCAATAGCCTACCATGGGGAACCTTATCAATGCTTTACTGAAATCCATATACACCATATCAACTGCTTTACCCTCGTTCACCCGTTTGGTTACCTTCTCAAAGAACTCAGTAAGGTTTGTGAGGCATAACCTACCCTTCACAAAACCGTGTTGACTATGCCTAATCAAATTATTCCTTTCTAGAGCCATTAAATCCTGGCTCTTCTTAGCTCTCTCTTTAGGTCCTTCCTAGCTAACTTGTAACTCTCGAGCGCCCTAACTGAACCTTCATGTCTCATCTTTACATAAGCCTCTTTCTTCCTCTTGACAAGTGATTAAGAGATAAATCCTATCTCTTATAAACCTTTCCAAGACTTTGCCCACAATAGAAGTAAGGCTCACTGGTCTATAGTTACCGGAGTTGGTTCTACTCCCTTTCTTGAGCAAGGGGACAACATTTGCTATCCTCCAGTCTTCTGGCACTATTCCTGTAGACAATGACGACATAAAGATCAAAGCCAAAGGCTCAGCAACCTCCTCCCTAGCTTCCCAGAGAATCCTAGGATAAATCCCATCCGGCCCAGGGGACTTATCTATTTTCACACTTTCCAGAATTGCTAACACCTCCTCCTTATGAACTTCAAGCCCTTCTAGTCTAGTAGCCTGTATCTCAGTATTCTCCTCGACAACATTTTCTTTATCCTGCGTGAATACTGACAAAAAATATTCATTTAGCACCTCTCCTATCTCTTCGGACTCCACGCACAACTTCCCACTACCAGCCTTGTACCCTTGACTGGCCCTACTCTTACCCTAGTCATTCTTTTATTCCTGACATACCTATAGAAAGCTTTAGGGTTATCCTTGATCCTACCTGCCAAAGACTTCTCATGTCCCCTCCTGGCTCTTCTTAGCTCTTTCTTTAGGTCCTTCCTAGCTAACTTGTAACTCTCGAGTGCCCTAACTGAACCTTCATGTCTCATCTTTACATAAGCCTCTTTCTTCCTCTTGACAAGTGATTCAACTACTTTAGTAAACCACGGTTCCCTTGCTCGACCACTTCCTCCCTGCCTGACAGGTACTTATCAAGGACACGCAGTAGCTGTTCCTTGAAAGAGCTCCACATTTCAACTGTGCCCATCCCCTGCAGTTTCCTTCCCCATCCTATGCTTACCTCATCTTGCCTCATCACATCATAATTTCCTTTCCCCCAGCTATAACTCTTGCCCTGCGGTATATACCTATCCCTTTCCATCGCTAAAGTAAACGTAACTGAATTGTGGTCACTATCACCAAAGTGCTCATCTGCCTCCAAATCTAGCACCTGTCCTGGTTCATTACCCAATATCAAATCCAATGTGGCCTCGCCTCTTGTTGGCCTATCTGCATACTGTGTCAGGAAACCCTCCTGCACACATTGGACAAAAATGGACCCATCTAAAGTACTCAATCTATCGCGTTTCCAGTCAATATTTGGAAAGTTAAAGTCCCCCATAACAACTACCCTGTTACTTTCACTCCTATCCAGAATCATCTTTGCAACCTTCCTCTACATCTCTGGAACTTTCCGGAGGCCTATAGAAAACTCCCAACAGGATGACCTCTCCTTTCCTGTTTCTAACCTCAGCCCATACTACTTCAGTAGACGAGTCCTCAAACGTCCTTTCTGTCACCATAATACTGTCCTTGACTAACAATGCCACTCCTCCCCCTCTTTTACCACCTTCCCTGAGCTTACTGAAATATCTAAATCCCGAAACCTGCAACAACCATTCCTCTCCCTGCTCTAGCCATGTCTCCGAAGTGGCCACAACATCGAAGTCCCAGGTACCAACCCATGCTGCCAGTTCACCCACCTTATTCCGGATGTTCCTGGCGTTGAAGTAGACGCACTTTAAACCGCCTTCCTGCCTGACGGTACACTCCTGCAACCTTGAAACCTTACTCATGACCTCACTACTCTCAACCTCCTGTATACTGGAGCTACAATTCAGGTTCCCAATCCCCTGCTGAATTAGTTTAAACCCTCCCAAAGAGCATTAGCAAGTCATTGACATTAAGGTAACATTTGACCCAGTGCAGGGCCAAGCATCCCAGCAAAATTCAAATCAAAGGAAATCATTGTGAAAACATGGCACTGGTTCAATGAAGGGTGCAGGAGAGCGTGCCAGGAAGAGAATCACCAGGCACACCTAAAAATGAGGTGCCAACCTGGCAAAGCTATAACAAGGCTCTTGCTTGCTCTTTGGGGTTGAAGGTGGCCACATTCATTGTTTGGTAGGGTACTGGTGGGCACGTAGGTGGTTACTAAGGGTGATCTATGTCCGGAAGGTTCTGCTGCAAATAGGAAAGGATAGTGCAGATGACTTGAGTTTTGAACGAGGTCTCTCCCTGCCTCTGATATGTGTTTGCCTTCGAAGGAGCCTGCACCATTTTTTATTTGGTTGTGCCAAGTGCAGTAATCCTGGGTGAGATTCTCCCAGGACTCAAAGTCAATATTAAAATGCCTAAGCTTTCAGAGTGTCCTTATAGCACTTCCTTTGACCATCACAAGAGCACGCCCCAGTCTCAAGCTCTTCATACAAGATTTGCTTTGATAAGTAAGTGGCAGACCTTCTGGCCACATGATCAGCCCAACTCAGTTGCGACTATCTCAATATGATGTGGATGCCAGCTCGGCTGACCATCTCTTTTTTTAAATAAATTTAGAGTACCCAATTATTATTTTTTTCCCAATTAAGGGGCAATTTAGCATGGCCAATCCACCTAACCTGCACATCTTTGGGTTGTGGGGGTGAAACCCACGCAGACATTGGGAGAATGTGCAAACTCCACACGGACAGAGACCCAGGTCCGGGATTGAGCCCGGATCCTCAGCGGCGTAGGCAGCAGTGCTAACCACTGTGCCACCCGTTGGGTGAGCATCTCAATGTCTGTTTTGTTTTCTTGCCATCTGATTTCAAAAGCTTCCAAAGGCAGCTCAAGTGGAAGTGGTTGAGCTTCTTGGCTGGATGCTGGCACACAGTTCAAGTTTCTCATGCATAGAGCTGCGTGGGCAGGACTTTCTATCGATTTTCAGTTTGATAGGCAGAATTACACCTCTTCATTCCCAGGTTGATGTTCAAAGTCTGCAGAAGGCTACATTTGGATTTGGCAATTCTTGCTTGTTTCTCGTCATCAATCGAGACAGCTTGAGAAAGTATGCTGTGAAGATAAAGGAACTTATTCACCGCTGACTAGTTCTGATGATGACTCAAATTTTGAGGCGGCACGGAAGCACAGTGGTTAGTACAGCGACAGGGACCCGGGTATGATTCCCGGCTTGGGCCACTGTCCGCACGGAGTCTGCACGTCCTTCCTGCGTCTGCGCGGTTTTCCTCTGGGTGCTCCAGTTTCCTCCCACAAGTTCTGAAGATGTGTTTGTTAGATGAATTAGACATTCTGAATTCTCCCTCAGTGTACCCGAACAGGCGCCGGAGTGTGGCGACTAGGGGATTTTCACAGTAACTTCAGTTTTCTTTGTGATGATCGTAAAGCCAGATCACATGCATTGCAGCTTAAGTCCACGCAATATTGCATGTCCAACCCTGATCTAGGTAGCCAGTGCATAGTCATCGGCAAACAGGAAATTGTGACGTATATTCTTAGAGAACTTGGTTTTTTTGACTGGAGTTATCTCAGATTGAGCAATTCCTACCCAAGCAATTCTGATTTTGATTTCTAGAACCATAAGGACATCTCCACAGATGCTGCCAGACCTGCCGGGTTTTTCCAGCATTTGCCGTCTTTTATCCCTGAAGTCTTTTATCGGCGAGTCATGCTGAACGCAGTGTGTCCATTTTCACTGTACACAGACACTGCTCGGGATTCTTTGAGAGAGATTCCTTCCTGACTGCCTGTTTGACTCTTGAGACATTGAGATGCTTCTGGATCTTCACGCCCTGGGGCCACCTAGGGAAATAGATCTTGTTGTTCAGCTTTGAAATTATGAGACAGTGGCCGTGGTCACACATGGCTTTTGTTACACGCACATGTCCCTCTGCTTGGTAATTACATAGTTGATTAGATGCCAATGCACAGAACGGGGATGCATCCAAGGCATCTTGTTGCGATTAGGGAGGCTGAAAACTGTGCTGATGATTAAGAGCTGATGCTCAAGCACACAGCTTCAGCAAGAGGACACCATTGCTATTACAACTGCCAACCCCATTTTTTCCCACGCCTGGTGATCTACATCAACCCTTGTGTTGAAGTCACCAAGAATGATTAGTTTGTCTGACTTTGGCACTGTAACAATCAAGGAGGGGAGGTCATGATACACTGATCAAGCTACAACACAGGACTACATATAGGGAAATAGTGGCATGTGGTAATGTTGCTGGCAAGTAACCCTGGGACCACGGCAGCTGGTGGAATTTAAATTCAATTTAATTCAAAATCAAATCACAATTGATCAATCTGGAATTGAAAGGTAGTCTCAGTAATGGCGACCATGAAACTAATGCCTCTTTAGGGAAGGCAATCTGCCATTCATGTGACTAAATAGTGGCCTTTCCAGTGAGACTCGCATCCTATGAAAGAATAAAGGAGAAAAATGCATGCTAAACAGTAGAATAGGCATGCATAGATAAAGCGAAGTAATCCCACCACCAACAGATCAGATCTAAGCTCTGTAGTCCTGCCATAATCAATTATTATAGGGCGGTGAACAATTAAGCAACTAGCTGGAGGCCGAGGTGCCCCGAATATCCCCATCAATGTTGGGGGAGTCCAGCACATCATTGCAAAAGACAAAGCTGAAACACTTAAAAGCATCCACCTACCCTGCACATCTTTGGGTTGTGGGGGCGAAACCCATGCAAGCACGGGGAGAATGTGCAAACTCCAGAGCCAGGAACGAACCTGGGAACTCGGCGCACCTTGAGTCATAAATGCTGAACGAATAACCCATCTCGGCCTCCTTCAGAGTTCCCCAGCATCACAGATGCTGGTCTTCATCCAATTCAATTCAACTGATTGGCCAGTTGTCTGTTGACAGACATCATGGGGGCTTCGCATCCATCAAAGTCGGTCAACCCCTTCACCAGTCTCATCAATATTGGCAGCCTCATCAACGTTTGACCACACTGCATAGCTAGTTCCTAGTCCTTCAGCCCTTATATGATAACAAGGCAGGAACCCATCTTCACCAACCTCTTGGATTCCAAGCAACCAGCCCATGTGATGTGTCAATTACACATTTAATGATAATTTAAAGAATATTTTGATGTTCACTTCCCTTTTAATAGCATGATGACACTACATTCCAGATTTCGCACACCCCCTTCTTCCAAATTCTAGACACTTGGACACCACACGCAATTATTTATATATATACAGTTTCCTCTTCACCAAGTTAGATACAGTTTAGGAGAAGTTGGATTGGGGCTGGGGGGTGGGGTTGATGGTTGCTTACAGGTGTTTCAGTACAGCTACAACACTGGCATTTCCCTACAGCCTGTTTGCAAAATACAGGACAAATCTTTTTTTTTTGAATTTAGAGTACCCAATTATTTTTTCTAATTAAGGGGCAATTTAGCGTGGCCAATCCTCCTATCCTTTGGGTTGTGGGGGTGAAACCCACGCAGACACGGGGAGAATGTGCAAACTCCACACGGACAGTGACCCAGGGCCGGGGTTCAAACCCAGATCCTCAGTGCCGTAGGCAGCAATGCTAACCACTGTGCCACCATGCTGCCCTAATACAGGACAGATCTAATCTGGCCAATTACGCCCCATCAGTTTATCCTTGATCATTAGCAAAGTAATGGAAGGTGTTATCAAGGTGTTAGCACTTACACAGCAGTAACCCGCTCAAAGATACTTGGTTGGGTTCCACCAGAGCATCTCCTGACCTCATTGTTCAAACATGGACAAAAGAGCTGAATTCCAGAGGTTAGGTGAGTGACTGCCGTTGACATCAAGGCAGCACTTGACTAAGTATAGCATCAAGGAGTCCTAGCTAAACTGCAGTCAATGGGAATCAGGGGGAAAACTGTCCACTAGTTGGAGTCATACCTGGCACAAAGGAAGATGGTTGTGGTTATTGGTGGTCAATCATCCAAGCCCCAGGACACTACTGGTGGAATTCCTAAGGGTAGTGTCAACGTCACCATTGCTGAATCACCCAACATAAACATCTTAGGGATTATCATTGTTCAGAACTTAAATGGGTGCACCACATTAATACTATGGCTCCAAGAACAGGTCAGAGGTTGGGAATTCTATGGCAAGTAACTCAGCTCCTGATTGTCAAAGCCTGTCCACCATTTACGAGGCACAAGTCAGGAGTGTGAAGGAATACTCTCCACTTATCTGGAATAGTACAGCTCCAACAACATTCAAAAGCTCAGTAGAATCTTGGACAAAGCAATCCATTGATTAGCACACCATTCACTGCCTTAAGCATTCCTTCCATCCGCCACCGACGCACAATTGCAGCAGTCTGCTGAAGTGAAGTAAAGTCGCCATAGTCCCAGATGACCATAGGCTGCTTTCCCTTTGAGGGGGAGAGCTGACTGGTAGTGGCTTAACCTGAGAATCACCACACCTCAGACACCTTCATGAATAACCTGGCTACTATTTACAAGTTGAACTGCAGCAACTCACCAAGCTTGCTTTGACTGCATCATCCAAACCTGCCACCTCCACCACCAAGGACAGTGACAGCAAATGGATGGGAACACCACTACTTGTTAGTTACCCTCCAAGCCACATAATGTGCTGTCTTGCAACCATATTGCCGTTCCTCCACTATCACTGGGTCAAAATGCTGGAACTCTCGTCCTATCAGCACAGTGGATGTACCTACACCAAATGAACAGCAGTGGGCAAAGAAGGTAAAAGGAAACTTGCTATGCCCTGATCTTGCCAGATTGACTCAGGACTACTGTGAACCATTGCGAGAGCTTATTTAATTCTTCCAACAAGGGCTGATGGTGCAACTTACTCCTTGAACCGCAGCATTTTATCAAGATATCTTATGGAAGAAATGATGAAACTCAGAAGCTACCTAACCTAATCCAGTCAACAAGAACCCACTTGAACAGCTCTTTAACCAAGGCTGTCCTTATCAGTTTGATTAGAATCAGGGCCATTGGGACTTAAACAATAAATTGAGTAGAACTGATTTTCAACCTTCTGTCCCAGGTGTGTAAATGGCACCATGGATCAGCGGCTTGGGCGCAATCGAATGGCCATGTTGCACCTGAAAAATGGCGCGCTGTGATGCAATGTGGCCGATAGAAGCCGGGAGATCCGGCTCCCGAGATTTACCCGGCTTGCAACGCCTCGCGAGATTTAACGCAATCTTGTGAAACGTTGCAATGTGAATCCCACCCATTGTGAGCGGGATCACTTTCTGACAAACCTGCATATTAGAGCGAGACAGCTAATCTCACTTTAATATGCAGTTTCCCAAGGCACCTGGGAAGCTCGGGCGAGAGGCGTTCACTACTGGTCTGCACAAACAGGGACCAGTCAGAATGGCACACGTGGGGGTCTCCCAGGGGATCGGAGCCCCCCAGGTGCTAGCCCTCTGGACATGGTGGCACCCTGGCACTGCTGGTGCCACCCAGGCACGCTGTAACTGCCAGTCTGGCACCCTAGCAATGCCTCCTGGGTGCCAGCCTGGCACTGCCAAGGTGCCCAGGTGGTACTGCCAGCTGGAAAGGGCACTGCCAGGATACCAGGTTGGCACCATCAAGGTGCCAAGCTGACATTATCCTTGGTGGTAATCGAGCCGGGGTGCCCTGCGTGGGTGTTGGGGGGAGCCTGGGGACTCCCTCATAGTGGGTTGGGGCTTGGGGGTGGGATCAGGGGGTTACGTAGTGGGCTCCAGAGATCGGGATGGCATTTTTAAATGGCATCCCAATCTCTCGTCACACTGAGCAGTTCGGGCAAGCGGAGTTCCTCGGTGTAGAAAACGGGGCTATGTGTAAGCGAGCATCGGGAAACATGTGGCTAAACGTGCTCGCTATGGGATTTTGTTCCCATTTAGTTAAATTGCGCCCTGTGTTACAGAAAGTGCCCTGCTTTCATTTCCATGATTTCAGCTAAAGAACCAGGTCGGCAAGTTCAAAACCAGCCTCTTTTCATTCTGCAGGAATGGTTTGATCTAGAAGTTAATGTGCATATTCTTGGCTATTGCAGCGTTCACTGAAACTGTGGTGGTTCTATTTATTTTGGTATGGGGGGGAGCAGCAGGACATTTTATTGACTCTAAATAAGAACTGAGTGCTGGTGGAAAAGTATTGTGATACATCTTTACTTTATGCAATTCTGCAAGAAAGAACTTGCATTAGTATTGCAGAAATGACAAAGCATGGCAGCACGGTGGCGCAGTGGTTAGCACTGCTGCCTCACGGAGCCAAGGTCCCAGGTTTGATCCTGGCCCCGGGCCACTGTTTGTTTGGAGTTTGCACATTTTCCCTGTGTTTCCCTGTGTAACCCCCACAACCCAAAGATGTGCAGGGTAGGTGGATTGGCCACGCTAAATTGCCCCTTAATTGGAAAAAAATGATTGGCTACTCTACATTTTTATAAAAGAAGAAATGATACAGCACAGAAGGAGGCCATTTGGCCTGTCTTTTCTGTGCTCACTCTCCGGAGGAACAATTTACCTAGTACCACAGCCGCTCCCTCTCAGGCGTGCATTCCAGATCCTAACCGTTCGCTGTGTGGAAAGGTTTCCCTCGTGTCATCATTACTTTCTGCAGCAATGACCTTAAATCTGAGCCCCCTTGTTCTCGATCCTTCCACCAACGAGAACAGTTGTTTGGCCTGTCCAGACCGCTCATGCTTTTGAATACTTCCATCAGATTTCCTAGTTGTGGTGGGCAGCACGGTGGCACAGTGGGTTAGCACTGCGGCCTCATGGCGCCGAGGTCCCAGGTTCGATCCCGGCTCTGGGTCACTGTCCGTGTGGAGTTTGCACATTCTCCCCGTATTTGCGTGGGTTTCGCCCCCACAACCCAAAAGATGTGCAAGCTAGGTGGATTGAACACGCTAAATTGCCCCTTAATTGGAAAAATGAATTGGTTACTCTAAATTTATTTTTTTTTAAAAAGATTTCCTAGTTGTTGGCTACAAACAGGTCTTGAAACAAACAAGTGAATGGCTCCCATGTTTTGTGGAAGCCTCTGACCATCGTATGGTGAATTTAATTTAATCCATTTTGGAGGAATTCCGACAGCCAGTCTGCAGCTGTGGGTGGTGCTGCTGACTGCCAGCCGAGCAGGATTCTCCGGCGGGCGATAAGGAAGCAAAGGCAAGGGCATCCGCCCTCCTCCCCATGAATGCATCTGACTGAACTAAGACCCCGAAGACCGCCGCTCTCAAAGCATCTTTTTTAATAAATGTTTTTTATTGGGTTTTTGAACAAATTATATTTACCGTTATGTACACAGGATAAGAAACATATATATCTATATACACATATGTAGAAGAGAAGGGCACACCTCAACATATCAAAGAAAAGAAATAGTGAATAATAAAAAAAAACAATACAAAATACAATAGAATAACTGGTAGGGTATTGTGCAGCAGCTCAACAGCAGCAACTCTGTGCACCTGGCAAAATTATTTACAACACATAAGTAGGCGACTGTTTGCGAGGGGGAGGGAGGGGGGTGGAGACTGGGGAGGTAAATATACATTCAGGTGCCAGGGAAACAATTACAGTGGGCAATACTCAAATGGGTTTGATGTTGGTGTTGTCGCTTGCTTCTCCCGGACGGATCTTGCTGCCGTCTCGCGCTCACCTCCGCTTCTGCCGTTCCTCCCATCTTTCGTCTTTATTCTCCTCATTCTCTGTTCCTGGAGATGCCAAGTTTGTTATTGTATCCCATGCCTTCCTTCCGGCTCTCATTTCCCTGCCTCCCTCCCACCTCCCTGGTTCTCCTCTCTTGTTCCCTGTCTCTTCCCTCCACCCACCCCTCCTGTGGTTCACCTTTCTTTCCTCTTAGGTTTAGCTGTTCCCCCCCCCCCCCCCCCCCCCCCGGTCTATCTCTCCCTCTCATGCTTTGGCTACTTTCCCCTTATACTTGGCTATCTGGCTATTCTTCCGCTTGTTCGTTGGCCACAAACAGGTCCCAGAACAATTGCGTGAATGGCTCCCACGTTCTGTGAAAGCCGTCGACTGGCCCTCGGATGGCGAATTTGATTTTCTCCATTTGGAGAGATTCTGAGAGGTTGGACAGCCAGTCTGCAGCTTTGGGTGGTGCTGCTGACCGCCAGCCAAACAGGATTCTACGGCGGGCAATCAGGGAGGCAAAGGCAAGGGCGTCAGCCCTCCTCCCCAGGAATAGATCTGGCTGGTTTGAAACCCCAAAGACCGCCACTTTCGGGCATGGCTCCACCCTCACCCCCACCACTTTGGACATAGCCTCGAAGAAGGCTGTCCAGTACCCTGCAGTCTGGGGCAAGACCAGAACATGTGGGCGTGGTTGGCCGGGCCTCCTTGGCACCGTTCACATCTACATCCACCTCCGGGAAAACCTATTCATACAGGTTCTTGTTAAGTGGGCTCTATGTACCACTTTTAGCTGTGTCAGGCTGAGCCTTGCGTACGTGGAGGTGGAGTTGACCCTATGCAGTGCTTCGCTCCAGAGTCCCCACCCTATCTCAATCCCCAGGTCTTCCTCCCATTTCTTTCTTGTTGCTTCCAGTACGGTGTTGGCCCTTTCTACCAGTCGGTCAAGCATGTCGCTACAGTTCCCTTTATCTAGGATGCTTGCGTCCAGTAACTCTTCCAGTAATGTCTGTCGTGGCAGTTGTGGGTACGTCCTGGTCTCCTTTCGTAGGAAGGTTTTGAGTTGCAGGTACCTTAGCTCGTTTCCCCTGGCTAGCTGGAATTTCTGTCAGTTTGTCCAGTGTTGCGATCCTGCCGTCCGTGTATAGGTCCCTGACTGTCAGTGTCCCTCCGTCCTGTCCCCACTTTTTAAAGGTGGCGTCAGTCAGTGCTGGTGTGAACCTATGGTTGTTGCAGATGGGAGCTTTGTCCGACATTTTGGTCAGGCCAAATTGCTGCCGCAGTTGGTTCCAGGACTGGAGGACGGTTATCACCACCGGGCTGCTGGGGTGTTTTTTGGGTGGGGATGGGAGTGCTGCCGTGGTGAGGGCCTGGAGGGAGGTCCCCATGCAGGAGGCCTCCTCCACACGCACCCACTCGGCTTCTGGCTCCTGGATCCATCCCCTTACTCGCTCGGCCGTCACTGCCCAGTGGTTGAATTGTAGGTTTGGGAGGGCTAGCCCCCCCCCCCTCGAATTTTATTTTTTGAAGGACCTTCTTTGGGATCCTAGCATTTTCTCTTCCCCCCCCCCCCCCCCCCCCCCCCCCCCCCATACAAACGGCATGGTTAGTTTGTCCAGCACTTTGAAAAAAACCTTGGGGATGTAGATCGGAATGGATCTAAGTAGGAAGACGCACCTGGGCAGTACGTTTGTTTTGATCGTCTGGACTCTCCCCGTGAGGGAGAATGGGAGTGTGTTCCATCTTTGCAGGTCCTTTTTGACTTCCTCTGTCAGACTGGTGAGGTTCCATTTGTGGATCCCTTTCCAGTCATGGGCTATTTGGATCCCCAGGTAGCGGAATTTGTGTCGAGCTTGTTTAAACGGCAGTCCCGTTAGTGCTGCCCCCCCCCCCTTGCGGGTGTACCGGGAAGATCTTGCTTTTGCTCATGTTGAGTTTGTAGCCCGAGAAGGCTCCAAACTCTTTCAAGAGCGCGATGATTCCGTCCATGCTGCTTTGTGGGTCCGAAATATAGAGGAGCAGGTCATCTGCATAGAGTGAGACTATATGCTCTCTGCCTCCCCTTCGGATCCCCCTCCAGCTTTTTGCTGCCCTGAGCGCAATTGCTAGTGTTTCAATCGCTAGAGCAAACAGCAGCGGGGACAGTGGGCATCCTTGTCTGGTGCCCCGTGCATCTGGAAGTATTGGGAGTTGGTGTTGTTGGCCCATACGCTTGCCATGGGAGCGTTGTATAGGAGCTTTACCCAGGAGGTGAACCCTGTTCCAAGCCCGAACCGCTCCAGTACCTCTATGAGGTATATCCATTCGACTCAATTGAAGGCCTTTTCTGCGTCCGGGGAGACGATCACCTCTGGAATTCTCTCCCCGGAGGGGGTCCTTATCACGTTCAGCAGGCACCTGATGTTCGAGGTAAGCTGTCTACCTTTGACGAAGCCCGTCTGGTCCTCTGTGACCACCTCTGGTACACAGTCTTCTAGCCTTTTGGCTAGGATTTTGGCCAGTGTTTTGGCAAAAGCATTTTACAGCCGTTCAAGTTGTCATGTAGGAAACATGGCACCCAATATGTGCAAAGCAAGGTCCCACCAACAGCAAGATGATAACCATTGGCTAGGATAATAAAGGCAGATAATGCTGGATAAACACAGCAGGTCTGACAGCCTCTGTGGAGAGAAACAGAGTTGGTGTTTCGGATCTAAATGATTCTGCATCTCCATATGATTCTTCCTTCACATCATTTAGATCCGAAATGTTGACTCTGTTAACCGGCAGTGGGGTCTTCTGGTCCTGCCGCTGTCAATGGGATTACCCATGGAATCCACACCCCCGGCATTGGGAAACCCGCGGTGGGCGCTCGCCGTTGACTGGACTAGAAGAACCCACTGGGAGAACGGCTGGAAAATTGCTCCCCAAAACATCTCTGACAGTGCAGTACTCCCTCAGTACTCCATTGGAGGTGACATGTTGAATTATGTGCTCATATCTCTGGAGTGCAGCTTGAACCTATTGTGCTCAGCTTCAGTAGCTATAAATCACCCCTGACGTAAAGCCAGTGGAAGAAGAAATGGGGAGAGGTGTGAAACCGGTTCCCATCGCACCCATTTTACACAGAGTATTACATATTCCTCAAGGCACGGCTGAGGGGAAATAGTAGCAGGAACAGGAGGATCCCGATCGACGGGAAAAAATCCCATTTCCCAGTCAGCAGGGAGCTCTCGTGATCCTAATCCTTTAAAGCTTGCACGATTCTGGTGCCAAACTCAAAAATCTGGGCACTTGTCCATTTTTCCATGAATGCGGAACACCAGTGGCTTTGATTGTCGTCTATTAAAAGATTTGGAGCAGAGGCCCGAGCCAGGCCCATCAGTATTTGCTAAAGCTTTGATAACATATGATTCTGCGAATCGGTTGCCTTATTTTTCATGAATTTCTCATTGGAACAGAAAACCTTGCAACCTGGAGCTCACTGTTGATGCAATGTGGGCAGGCTGCTTAAAGATTGGGCAACGCTCCATAAGAAGTGAGGCAGAAGCAGGAGGAAATGCTTAGATACATGTAGGTTTGAGCTTTTGCCAGGAAGGAGATAGAGCTTCCCGGTGGAGCCGGCCTCCACATTGCTGGAGGAGGTGCTGACGACAGGGGGACTGGAGAAGGGGGTAGTGTCAGCGCTGTACGGAGCTATTTTGGAAGAGGAGAAGGCACCACTGGAAGGGATCAAAGCAAAGTGGGAGGAAGAGTTGGGAGAGAATATGGAGGAGGGGTTCTGGTGTGAGGTGCTCCGGAGACTGAACGCCTCCACATTGTGCGCAAGGTTGGGACTGATACAGCTGAACGTAGTAGAGCACACCTCACAAGGGCGAGGATGAGCCGGCTCTTTGAGGGGGTAGAAGATGTGTGTGAACGTTGTGGGGGGACCCCGCGAATCACGTTCATATATTTTGGTCCAAAGCTGGAGGATTACTGCAAGGAGGTTTTTAGGGTAATCACTAAAGTGGTGCATGTGAAACTGGACCCGGGCCCCCGGGAGGCCATATTCAGGGTGTCGGACCAGCCAGGGTTGGAAACGGGTACGGAGGCAGATGTTGTAGCACTCGCCTCGTTGATCGCCCGAAGGCGGATCCTGTTGGGATGGAGAGCAGCCTCTCCACCCTGTGCCCTGGCGTGGCGGGGGGACCTGGTGGAATGCTTGACTCTTGAGAAGGTTAAGTTTGAACTGAGGGGAAGGACGGAGGAGTCCTACAATTCATGGGCATTATTCATTATGCACTTTCAAGACTTGGATAACATCGAACATTAGTTGGGGGGGGGTTGGGTAGGAGGGTTCGGGGGAGGAGGGCGGCGTGTGTTGATGGCGACCATGGGTGATTCCTGATTCCTTTTTGTTATTTGTTAACATACGGGCTAATGCTGTGGCTTCAGTGGCGCAATCGGTTAGCACACAGTACTTATAGAGCAGTGGAGCAGCAGCAAGCCATGCCGAGGTTGGGAGTTCGAGCCTCACCTGGAGCACACACCCAATTCAACATGCGGGCTACTGTTTGGGGGTTTGGTGGGAGGATGGGATTGCTGTTATTGATATGGGGATTGATATATTTGTTATTGTTTATTGTTGGTGAGTGTAAATTTGGGTGAAAATGTGAAAAAGGAGGGGAATAAAAATATTTTTTTAAAAAGAAGTGGGGCGGAATTCTCCATAGCCCGATGCTGAAATCGAAAACGGCGATTGGGCGGAGAATGGCTCCCGATGCTGGAATCGGGATAGGCACCGGTTTGACGCCCGTTCGCGATGCTCCACCCCCTCCAAATCGGCATCATCAGCACGCGCGCCACGAGCTGTCGCAACCATGTTGGTGCATCATCAGCTAGCCCGCCCATGATGCTCCGCCTCCTGTGGCCGTGGTCCCAACGGCACAGCTACGTGTGGTCCCAGCTGTCGGGAGCCTGGCGTGCCAGCTGCGGACGGTATCCAGCGTCGCCACACTTGGCCGAGATCCATGCCGTTGGCCGGGAGGCTTCTGTTAGGGCTGGGTGGAGTGGTGGGGAGTGGCCAGGAGGCGGGTCGGGGTGGGCGGGAACACAGTGCAGCACGGCAGGCACCATGTTTTCCAGCGTGACCGTTGCATGTGTGGGGGGTGTAGGTATGCACGGCTGCAGCTTGTCAGCCCTGCGCATGCGGGCCCGGAACCCGGTGATTCTCCGGCCGTTTTCCACGTGATCCACGGGTGTTTTATGCAGCACCAGTTCTAGCCCCTCACCGATACAGGAATGGATGAAGATATCCCGCCAATGGGTGTCGGCACTTAGCCTCGGGAATGGAGAATCCAGCCCGTGGTTTCTGAAGCCAGCAGTGTTGTACTATTAAAACACCGAGGGGCAAAAGCCCAACTATTTTGTTAATGCAAGAAGGACTAGACTTTTGTAGCATCCTTCATAATGCAGCACATCCCAAAATGCTTCACAGCCAATCGAGTACTTTAGAAATTTCAGCTACTCTTATTATGTAGAAAACGCAGCAGCCCACAACACACTCCCACAGACAATTTGACAAACGACCAAGTATTTTGTTCTTTGAAATTATGTTGATTGAGGGATAAATATTGGCCAGAAAAACAGGGAGAGATCCCCTGCTGTTCTCTGAAACAGTGCCACGTGAACCTTTATATCCACCCGAGAGAGCAGAGCATTGAATGTCAGCTTGCATTATCACTGGAGTGGAGTTAGTACCCACAAAGTTCTGGGTCAGAGGCAAGACTGATACCCATTGACCCATGGATAACATTTGCCTTTATGTTCAAATCCTGAGGAATTAATGCATTCCCCTTAGTGGTCACTGCACTGCTAGGTGGAGGTCTGGGCCACATTAGTGAGTAAAAGCAAATTACTGTGGATGCTGGAATCTGAAATGAAAGAGTAAATGCTGGAAAATCTCAGCAGGTCTGGCAGCATCTGGAGGGAGCTAACGTTCCGAGTCCGATGACTCTTTGTCAAAGCTCTTTAGTGGCTGCCAGGAGTATTCTTCTTTCCTCACCCCCTCACTAAGAGTGCTGGCTGGTAAACCTAACATTCCATTCCTCGCAGGAATGGAATATTTCCGGTCAGGAAACCCTGGCTAGATTTCCCTACATTTGTCCAGGGTGGGAGGCGAATTATAACAGATACCTGCCTCTGAAGCAAATCATTCAAGTGGCATTACTCCCACATTAGATTTCATTTCACAAACATCTCCACCATTACCAAGCCACAAGATTATTTTCTACCGGAGAGATAAGGGGAGAATGAATTTTAACAAGTGGTTATGATTTGAAATGCAATGTCTGAAACTCTAGTGGAAACAGATTCAATAATAACATTTAAAAGAGAATTGCCTTCAATCTTGAAAGGACAACATTTGCAATATTATGGGGAAAGAATGGGGGTATGGGGATATTGTGTAGTTCGTTCTGAAATAATATAGGCATGATGGGTCTTATTCATCCATGCGGATATCTTAATATTTCCTTTTTCCAATATGCTTAAATGGAGTCAATCATGTTACATTCTCCATCTGGGTCAGTTACTTCATTTCTTGTTCCTGAACCAAAGAGTGGAAAATTTTGTAACCAACAAATTAGAGCACTTTTTCCACTTAGTCCGGAAGTGTTTTGAAAGAGTTCAGTGCAGAGATAAGGGGGTGGGAGATAATGTTAAATGACTGACATTGAGACATTGTTTGTCTCTCTCATGAATTTTTATTTCCTTTGACTTCAATTGGATTAGATTGGAGATAGGCTGCTAAATTGCTATCGCCTGTCCTATTACATCAAGTGTACAATGAGTGTACAAGTACTTGTAAAGCAAGCATCCAAGCCACAAACACCCACTGAGCAGAGAATGAGACCACAATCATCTTCACAACAGCAAAAAATATTGTGATCCTTTGGAGGTTATAAGTTAAATAAAAGATAATGCTACACGCCATGATAAGGAAGTGGATGGTGGGTACGGGGTCTATATGGGAGCGGGTGGAGGCGGCTTCATGCAGGGGCACCAGCTTGGCAGCCCTGGTCATGGCTCCCCTACCGCTGCCGCCGGCCAGGTACTCCACCAGCCCGGTAGTGGGGGCGACCCTGCGGATATGGAGCCAGTGGAGGAGGCATGTAGGGGAGGTGGGGGCATCTGTCTGGACGCCAATCTGCGACAGCCATCGGTTTGCCCCCGGGAGTATGGATGGGGGGTTTCGAGCATGGTGGCGGGCGGGGTTGGGGAGGGTGGGCTATACGTTCCTGGAGGGGAGCTTTGCGAGTCTGAGGGGCTTGGAGGAGAAATTTGGTCTGGTAAGGGGAAACGATTTTAGGTACCTACAGTTGCGGGACTTTGTCCGTAGACAGGTCCCATCCTTCTCACGCCTCCCGCCAATGGGGATCCAAGACAGAATAGTCTCTAGTGGGGAAGGAGGGGAGGGTAGAGTCTCTGATATTTATAAGGTGCTCATGAAGGGGGAAGGGTCCCAGACGGAGGAACTGAAACTCAAATGGGAGGAGGAGCTAGGTGGGGAAATGGAGGACGGGCTGTGGGCAGAAGCCCTGAGTAGGGTAAACTCGACCGCAACATGTGCCAGGCTCGGTCTGATTCAATTTAAGGTCGTTCGCCGGGCCCACATGACGGTGGCTCGGATGAGCAAATTCTTTGGGATAGAGGGCAAATGCGCTAGGTGCACAGGAGGACCAGCGAACCACGCACACATGTTTTGGACATGTCCGATGCTTAGGGGATACTGGGAGGGATTTGCGGGGATCATGTCCCGGGTGCTAAAAATGAGGGTAGTGATGGGTCCAGGGGTGGCAATTTTTGGGGTTTCGGAGGACCCGGGAGTCCAGGGTGAGAAAGAGGTCGATGCTTTGGCCTTTGCTTCCCTGATAGCCCAGCGACGAATACTATTGGCGTGGAGGGACTCAAAGCCCCTGAAGACTGAGTTGTGGCTTTCGGACATGTCGGGTTTTCTGGGTATGGAAAAAATTAAGTTCGCCTTGAGGGGATCTGGACAGGGGTTCGTCCGGAGGTGGCAACCATTCATTGACTTCTTTGCGGGAGAGTGAGCGTCAGCGGGGGGGGGGGGGGGGGGGGGGGGGGGGGGGAGGTTAGAGTAGAGTAGGAGGGATAAATTGGCGGGTAGTGTCGATGGGAGAGGAGCGGGCTTGTGCAGTATGGTACGATTGAAGTATTGATTGTACGTGGATGTTTGCACATTTTTGCCTTTTTTTTGCTTTATTTTTGTTGATGTCTGTTACTGTTTACAATGTCGAAAAATACCTCAATAAAAAAAAGATAATGCTACACTATCCTGCCACATCTATTCGTGAATGGTGGTGAACAATTAAACAACTCACTGGAAGAGGAGGCTCCACTCATGTCACCATCCTCAATAATGGGGGAGCCCAGCACATCAGTGCAAAAAATAAGCCATTTGCATTTGCAACAATTGGATGAATGGATGATCCACCTCGACTTCTTCCAGAGGTTCCCAGCATCAAAAATATCAGTAGTCAGACAATTCGATTTACCCCACATGATATCAAGAAACAGCTGAAGGCACTGCAAAGTCATGGGGCCCTCACAATAATCCACCAATAATATTGAAGGCTTGTGCTCTAGACCAGTGCTTCTCAAAGTGTGGTACGCGTACCGGTGCCAGTACGCGAGCCATCGTCTGCCGGTACTTGGAGTGTTTCCAGAAAAGAAAGAGACAGTAATCCTGGATTGGCTTGTTTCGCTCACCGGTCCCTGGCACATTGAAAAAAAAAACTGCCGGTACGCCACATCAGATAGTTTGAGATGCACTGCTCTAGACCACTGTGCCCCTCACCAAGCTGTTCCAGTACAGTTACAACATGGCATCTACTCAGCAATGCCCAGGTATGACCTGTACACAAGAAACAGAATAGTCCACAATAGTCCCCAATACCGGGGCCCCGCAAGGCTGTGTGCTTAGCCCCCTACTCTACTCCCTGTACACACACGACTGCGTGGCAAAATTTGGTTCCAACTCTGTCTACAAGTTTGCTGACGAAACAAAAAGGGGGGGGGGGGGGGGGGGGGGGGGGTACCGGGTTGCTGCTGAAGTGGCGAAGGAGCTGGAGCAGGTAGAGGGGGACGGGATGGGGGTTTGCCGCTCTGGGGTACGGGCTGAGCGGGGGGCGCGGGCACGTGGCGGATTGCGGAAGGGTGATGGCTAGTCGACGGGGAAGTGGGGTAGGTGGTCACCTGATCCGGCTGATTACCTGGAATGTGAGGGGACTGAATGGGCCGGTCAAACGGTCCCACGTGTTTGCGCACCTGAAGGGGCTGAAGGCGGATGTGGCCATGCTTCAGGAGACGCACCTGAAGGTGGCGGATCAGGTTAGATTGAGGACGGCATGGGTAGGCCAGGTGTATTATTCGGGGCTGGATGCAAAAAACCGGGGGGTGGCGATTCTGGTGGGGAAGAGGGTGTCGTTCGAGGCGTCGAGTGTGGTGGCAGACAGCGACGGGAGGTATGTGATGGTGAGCAGCAAGCTGCAGGGGGAGCGGGTGGTGCTGGTCAATGTATACGCCCCGAATTGGGACGATGCAGGTTTCATGCGGCGCATGTTGGGCCTGATTCCAGATTTGGAGGCGGGGGGCCTGATAATGGGGGGGGATTTCAACACGGTGCTGGATCTGCCACTGGATCGATCCAGTTCCAGGACGGGTAGGAGGCCTGCGGCGGCTAAGCTGCTGAGGGGGTTTATGGACCAGATGGGAGGGGTGGACCCATGGAGGTTTGCGAGGCCGAGGGCCAGGGAATTTTCATACTTCTCCCATGTGCATAAGGCCTATTCCCGGATTGTTTTTTTTTGTTATGAGTAGGGTGCTGATTGTGAGGGTGAAAGATGCTGAATATTCGGCGATAGCCATTTCTGACCACGCCCCGCACTGGGTGGACCTCGAGCTGGGGGGAGGAGAGGGACCAGCACCCATTGTGGCGCTTGGAGGTGGGACTGCTGGCGGACGAGGAAGTGGGCGGGCGGGTCTGAGGATGTATCGAGAGGTATCTGGAGGCCAACGACAATGGGGAGGTCTGAGTGGGGACGGTCTGGGAGGCGCTGAAGGCGGTGGTTCGGGGGGAGTTGATCTCCATACGAGCGTACCGGGAGAGAAGGGAGCGAGAGAGAGGGAGAGATTGGTGGGGGAGATTTGTGAGGGTGGACAGGAGGTACGTGGAGGCCCCAGAGGAGGGATTGCTGAGGGAGCGGCGCAGCCTTCGTGCTGAGTTCGACTTGTTGACCACCAGAAAGGCGGGAGCTCAGTGGAGGAAGGCTCAGGGTGCGGTGTACGAGAATGGGGAGAAGGCGAGCAGGATGCTGGCACACCAGCTCCGTAAGCGGGATGCGGCTAGGGAGATTGGTGGAGTTAAGGATCGGGGAGGAAATGTGGTGCGAAGGGGGGGCAGACATTGATGGGGTCTTCAGGGACTTCTACGAGAAACTGTATCGGTCCGAACCCCCGGTGGAGGAGGGGGGGTGGGGAGCTTTTTGGACCGGCTGAGATTCCCGAGGGTGGAGGAGGGACAGGTGGAGGGTCTGGTGGCGCCAGTTGAGCTGGAAGAGCTGGTTAAAGGGATAGGGAACATGCAGTCCGGGAAGGCGCCGGGGCCGGATGGGTTCCCGGTTGAATTTTATAAGATGTATGCAGACCTGTTGGGCCCCCTGTTGGTTAGGACCTTTAACGAGGCAAGGGAGGGGGGGTTTTGCCCCCGACGATGTCTCGGACGCTGATCTCCCTGATTCTTAAGCGGGACAAGGATCCCCAGCAGTGTGGATCATACAGGCCGATCTCACTCTTGAATGTGGACGCCAAGCTGTTGGCTAAGATCTTAGCCACGAGGATAGAGGACTGTGTGCCGCAGGTTATCCACGAGGATCAAACGGGGTTTGTGAAGGGGAGGCAGCTGAACACTAATATACATAGGCTCTTGAACGTTATAATGATGCCGGCGGTAGAAGGGGAGGCGGAGATAGTGGTGGCGCTGGACGCGGAGAAGGCCTTTGATAGGGTTGAGTGGGGGTACTTGTGGGAGGTGCTGGAAAGGTTCGGGTTTGGGGAGGGGTTTGTCAGTTGGGTGAGGCCCCGATGGCGAGCGTGGCCACGAATAAGAGGAGGTCGGAGTATTTTCGATTATATCGAGGGACGAGGCAGGGGTGTCCCTTGTCCCCCCCTGCTCTTTGTGCTGGCAATTAAACCCCTGGCTATGGCGCTGAGGGAGTCGGGGGATTGGAGGGGGTTGGTCCGGGGTGGGGAGGAGCACCGAGTGTCGCTCTATGCGGATGACCTATTGTTGTATGTGGCGGACCCGGTGGGGGGAATGCCGGAGGTGATGAGGATTCTCCGGGAATTTGGGGACTTTTCGGGGTACAAGCTCAACTTTGAGAACAGCGAGCTGTTTGTGGTACACCCGGGGGACCAGGAGGGGGGGGATTGGTAGGCTCCCATTGAAAAGGGTGGAGAGGAGCTTTCGGTACTTGGGGTTGCAGGTGGCCAGGAGCTGGGGGGCCTTGCATAAGCTTAACCTTACAAGGCTGGTGGAGCAAAGGGAGGAGGAGTTTAAGAGGTGGGACATGTTGCCGCTGTCTCTGGTGGGTAGAAAAGAAGAAGAAGAAATCGCCTATTGTCACGAGTAGGCTTCAAATGAAGTTACTGTGAAAAGCCCCTAGTCGCCACATTCCGGCGCCTGTTCGGGGAGGCTGTTACCGGAATCGAACCATGCTGCTGGCTTGCTTGGTCTGCTTTCAAAGCCAGCAATTTAGCTGTGTGCTAAACAGCTAAAAATGTAGGGTGCAGTCAGTCAAGATGACGGTGCTTCCGAGATTTCTGTTCCTGTTTCAGTGCCTCCCCATCCTTATCCCGAAGGCCTTTTTCAGATGGGTTAACAGGAGCATTACGGGATTTGTGTGGGCACATGGGACCCTGAGGGTGAGGAGGGTGTTCTTGGAGCGGGGCAGGGATAGGGGGGGCTGGCGCTGCCCAATCTCTGTGGGTACTATTGGGCTGCCAATGCAGCGATGGTGCGTAAGTGGGTGATGGATGGGGAGGGGGCAGCATGGAAGAGGATGGAGATGGCGTCCTGTGTGGACACGAGCCTGTAGGCGCTGGTAACGGCGCCGCTGTCGTTCCCTCCAACGAGGTATACCACGAGCCCGGTGGTGGCTACCCTCAAAATTTGGGGGCAATGGAGGCGTCACAGGGGGGAGGTGGGGGTCTCGATGGGATCCCCGATATGGGGGAACCACCAGTTTGTTCCGGGAAGAATTGATGGCGGGTTCCTGAGTTGGCACAGGGCAGGTATCAGGAGGTTGGGGGACCTGTTTATAGACGGGAAGTTCGCGAGCCTCGTGGAGCTGGAAGGGAAGTTCGGGCTCCCCCCGGGGAACACCTTTAGGTACATGCAGGTAAGGGCGTTTGTCAGGCGGCAGGTGGCGGGGTTCCCTCTGCTGCCGCTGCGTGGGGTCCAGGACAGGGTGCTCTCGGGGGTGTGGGTTGGGGAGGGGAGGATCTCGGCGGTGTACCAAGTGATGCAGGAGATGGACGAGGCCTCGGTTGAGGAGTTGAAGGATAAATGGGAGGAGGAGCTGGGTGAGGAGATTGAGGAGGGGACGTGGGCGCACGCCCTGGTGAGGGTGAACTCCTCCTCTTCTTGTGCGAGGCTTGGCCTCATACAGTGCAAGGTGCTGCATAGGGCTCACATGACCGGGACAAGGATGAGCCGGTTCTTTGGGAGAGAGGACAGTTACAGAAATTCCTCAGGTGAGTGTCCTCATTGCAACCATCTTCAGTTGCTTCATCTTCTTTCTATCATCAGGTCAAAAGTGGGGATGTTCACAGATGACTGCACAATGTTCAGTACCATTTGCAACTCCTCAGATAATGAAGCAGTTCATGTCCAAAAGCAGCAAGACCTGGACAATAACCAGACTTGGGCTGACAAGTTACAAGTAACATTTGCAACACACAAGTGCCAGGCCATGCTTGTCTCCAACAAGAGAGAATCCAACCATTGCTCCTTGACATTCAATGGTATTACCAAACACTGAATCCTCTACTATAAACATCCTGGTGGTTACCTTTGATCAGAAACTGAACTGAAGCACAGTGGCACAGTGGTTAGCATTGCTGCCTCACGGTGCCGAGGTCCCAGGTTCGATCCCAGCTCAGGGTCACTGTCCGTGTGGAGTTTGCACATTCTCCTCGTGTTTGCATGGGTTTCGCCCCCACAACCCAAAGATGTGCAGAGTAGGTGGATTGGCCATGCTAAATTGACCCTTAATTGGAAAAAATTAATTGGGTACTCTAAATTTATTTTTTTTAAAAGCTGAACTAGACTAACCATATAAATACCACGGCTACGAGAACAGGTCAGCAACGAATGGCTCACCTCCTGACTTCCCAAAGCCTAATCACCACCTACAAGGAGTATTCCTCACTTTCCTGGATAAATATTGATCCAACAACACTTAAAAAGCTTGACAAGTGCAGGAGGCGAAAGAGGCCGGTGTTCTGGCCTTTGCGTCCAGGGCCGGCTCAAGGCACCGGCAACTCGGGCAGTCGCCCGGGGCGCCATGTGCTAGGGGGCGCCAGAGACTCGGGTCCCGCGCATGCGCAGTTGGGCCGGGTGCCAACCAGCGCATGCGCGGTGGCCGCCCTCCCCCTCGGTCCGCCCCCCCCCGGTCCGCCCCCCCCCCCTCGGTCCGCCCCCCCCGCCCCCCCCCTCGGTCCGCCCCCCCCTCGGGTCCGCCCCCCCCCCCCTCTCCCCCCAAGGGCGCCGAAGTTCAGCTTGCCCGGGGCACCAGCAACCCTAGGGCCGGGGCTGTTTGCGTCCCTAGTAGCCCGGCGGAGGATTCTTCTTCAGTGGAAGGATGCGAGGCTCCCAAGCGTGGAGGCCTGGGTCAACGATATGGCAGGGTTTATTAAATTAGAGAAGGTGAAATTTGCCCTAAGGGGATCAGTGCAGGGGGTTTTCAGGAGGTGGCAGCCATTTCTGGATTTCCTGCCAGAACGATAGAAAAAGGCCAGCAGCAGCAGCAGCCCGGGGGGGGGAGGGGGTTTGTTTCGTTGTTTTGGACCGAAGGGACGGGCATAGTTGTTCTATGCTAATGGCGGGCGTTGATTTATTTATTTCTCTATGTATACACGGGGGGGGGGGGGTTTGTCGAAGGGGCGGGCGCGTGTTTTGTGCGAGTGGCGGGTGTTAATTTATCTCTTCCTTTGTGTATGCACGGGGAGGGGGGTGTTGGGGGGGGTACTGGTTCTTCTTTTCTCTGTTCTTTGTAAAATAAAAATTACTTTTTGTTGTTGATATTTTATGAAAATTTTGAATAAAAATTATCTTAAAAAAAAGCTTGACAACATCCAGGAAAAAGCAGCCCCCTTAATTGGAAATTTCATCAACAAACATTCCCTCGAGGGCAGCACGGTGGCCTAGTGGTTAGCACAACCGTCTCACGGCGCTGAGGTCCCAGGTTCGATCCCGGCTCTGGGTCACTGTCCGTGTGGAGTTTGCACGTTCTCCCCGTGTCTGCGTGGGTTTCGCCCCCACAACCCAAAAAAAAATGTGCAGAGTAGGTGGATTGGCCACGCTAAATTGCCCCTTAATTGGAAAAAATAATTGGCTAATCTAAATTTTAAAAAAAATACAAACATTCCCTCCCTCCACTACCGATGCAAAGTGGCAGCAGTATTTACCATCTACAAGATATACTGCAGGAACTTGCAAAGGTTCCTTAGGCAGCACCTACCAAACCCAAGACCACTACTATCTAGAAGGACAAGGGTGGTAGACACATGCGAACACCACCACCTGGAAGATCTGCACCCCCCCCCCAGCCACTCACCACCCTGACTTGGAAAAAAATCGCTGTTCTCTCACTGTTGCTGGATCAAAACCCTGGAACTCCCACCCTAACAGCACAGTGGGTGGCTGTATCTACATTATATGGACTGCAGCAGCTCGCTCACCACCATCTTCTTAAAGGCAATTAGGTATGGGCAATAGGGCAGCATGTGGCACAGTGATTAGCACTGGGACTATCTCTGAGGACCTGGGTTTGAATCCTGGCCCTGGGTCACTGTCCGTGTGGAGTTTGCACATTCTCCCCATGTCTTCGTGGGTTTCGCCCCCACAACCCAGAGATGTGCAGGATAGGTGGATTGGCCACACTAAATGGCCCCTAAAATTGGGTATTCTAAATTTTTTTAAAAATGTATGGGCAATAAATGCTGGCCCCACGTCCCACGAATTAATTTTAAAAAGTCAGAATTACACCATTTGCTGGTTTATCAAGGTATTGGTAAAGCAATAACATGCATGTAGCACCTTTAATGTTGCAAAATGCTGCAAGGTGATTCACAGAAACTATCAAATCCACCTATCAAACCCAAGCCACAGGAGGTGAATTAGGATAGACAACTAAGAACTTGAAAACTTTAAAATGTGATTAAAGGATGTGAGAGAATTGGAAAGGCATAATAACCCACCTACAGATTTGAGGTAATGAGTCAGGTGCATCATGATTTGATAATATGTAACAAGCTTTATTCCCAGTAGAAGGTAAAACCTTTTGGCCAGTTCAAAGAGAATAACAGAGGTTAGAAAATCAGACCAAATAATATCAGACAAAATGTGCTTCAACATATTCGTTTTTTTGACCTTCCTTTCTCAAATTGTCTTTTTTTAATAAATATTTTTATTCTCCATTTTCACGTTTTCTTCAGAATTTACACCCCACGAACAAACAGTAAACGGTAACGAATACAATGTCAATCCCCTTATCAACAACAACGATCCCATCCTCCCACCACCCCCCAAACAACGACCTACCTGACAATATAAACATCAAATAAAACAAACCCTCCCAAAGTGGAAAAAAAAAAGGAAAAAAGAAAAAGGAATCAGGAATCGCCTATGGTTACCATTGACATATATAGTCCACCCCCCAACCTCGCTCCCCTAATATTCAATGCCATCCAATCCCCAAAAGAGTACCCTGAATGACACCCATGAATTGTAGACACCCCACCACCCCCTCCCAGACTCCTGCCCTCCACTCCCTCTTGTAAACTTCTTCCCCCAACTGCGGTTCCTTCCCCCAACTTTTCACCCCGGCTAGACTCACCGAAACCTGTTCTACCAGGCTCCGATGGTCGCAGCCCCTCCCCCCACCTCACTCCCGTTCACTGACCGGCTTAAACCGACCAGCGTGGAGGCCCCCGCCCGGGTCTCCTTCCCCCTTGCCCGGTTCCAGGAAAACCAAGAAATCTCGTTAAGCACACAACCCCTGCATACACACCCAAGTCCCAAAGAACCATCATTGCAAATTAAAGTCCCAACTCTTCCCTTGCCCAAATATACAGCGCGACTCATTTAGTACATACACCAACACACAGTAAAGAAATAAAGTTACATGAAGCTACATCGGTACACGACCATTTCTCAATTCTACCACAATCCTTCTGCCTTTGCAAACTCCTCCGTTGCTTCGGCCGTCCCAAAATAAAAGTCCTTGAATTTGTAGGTCACCCTAAACTTAGCTGGATATACTATGCCGCACTGCACTTTGCTAATGTACAGTGCCTTCTTCACCCAGCTGAAGGCAGCCCGCCTCCTCGCCAGCTCCACCGTAAAGTCCTGATATATGCGTATACCAGCTCCAGCCCACTGCACCACCCGCTTCTGCTTTGTCCAGCACAGGACTTTCTCCTTCGGAAACACAGAGTTACTACTCTTGGCGGCTCACTTGCCTTTGGTATAGGCCTCCACGGCCGATTAGCCCGATCCAGTTCATATCGGGAGAGATTGTCCCCCTCCCCAATAGTTTCACCAACATCATGGCAAAATACTCCATAGGCCTCGGGCCTTCCACCCCTTCGGGCAGACCCACAATTCTCATATTCTGTCGCCTGGATCTGTTTTCCAGGTCTTCCATTTTGGCTCACAGACCCTTGTTGGTCTCTATCTCCCTCCGCAACCGCTTCCCCATCGAGGTGAGGTGATCACTGTGCTGCGATAATGCCTCTTCCACTTCCTTCAGTGTCTCACCTTGCTCCAGCACCTCTGTCACTGCGCTTGATACCGCCGCCCTCACCGGGGCAATCGCCTCCTCCACCAGCACTTTCAATACCGTCCCCATCTCCTTCTTCATCGCTTCCATGTGTTTTGGGAACTGTTTTTCAAGTTCCACAGCCATCACCTTGGTCACTTCTTCTGCTGTGAGCGAAGCGGCCTCCCCTGGTGCCCCAGCCTCCGCTTTCCTTACAGTTCCTGCACTGACTTTTTCACTCCCCGGCGGACTTCCATTAACCCTAATTTCAGGGCTGTTTTTCTCCCAAACGTGGACATTACTCTTCCCTGTGCCTTCTTACAGCCTTTTCAGCCTCAGTTGCCCCCGGGAGCGGGCGTTAAAACTCCGAAATTCCTATTCCCAAGCGGGAGCCCTCCAGTGTGCGGCTGCCTCCCACCCACCGTCATCGGAAGTCTCTCAATTTGTTTTAATGGATATTAGTTTTTTTTTAATTTAGAGTACCCAATTAATTTTTTCCAATTAAGGGGCAGTTTAGCGTGGCCAGTCCACCTACCCTGCACAATCCACCTACCCATGCAAACACAGGGAGAATGTGCAAACTCCACACGGACAGTGACCCAGAGCCGGGATCAAACCTGGAACCTTGGAGCCGTGAGGCAGCAGTGCTAACCACTGCGCCACCGTACTGCCCACTTATGGATATTATTTAACCCATTTATTTTGACTTATTTTGAAAGGGTTCCATAGCCTTATCCCTCCTGTCTCTGTAACCTCTTTAAACCCTAATACCCTCCGACGTCTCTATTCTTCTCAATTCTGCGAGCCTCTTGCAAGGCCATGACCTTCATCATTCCACTAATTATTTTAAAATAAATTTAGAGTACCCAATTATTTATTTTTCCTAATTAAGGGGCAATTTAGTGTGTGGAGGGTGCACATGAGGCTCTCTGCAGTGGGGTGCAGGGCTCACTCGTGCCGGACACTGCGTCGCCCCTCAACCCCTCTGGGGGACTCCCGGAATCTGGAACATCATAACTGAAGGTTCTTTTGTTTTTCAATAAAAAGATATGGCCAATCCACCTAACCTGCGCATCTTTTTGGGTTGTGGGGGTGAAACCCACACAGACACGGGGAGAATGTGCAAACTCCGCACGGACAGTGGCCCAGGGCCGGGATTCAAACCCTGGTCCGCAGCGCTGTAGGCAGCAGTGCTAACCACTGTGCCACATGCCGTCATCATTCCACTAATGGAGGTCCAGTTGCCAGGGTCCTATTATCTGCAATTTCCTCCTTAAACCTTTCAGCCTCTCTCTCTTGCTTTAAGCTGCTCTTTAAATCCTACGTCTATGATGGAGTTCTTGGCCACCTGTCTTCGCGTCTCCATATAGGCTGGTATCAAATATGGTGCTGTGCAGACGGTTGGACATTCTACTGTGTTATAGGTGTTATATAAATGTAAGTTGCCGCCGTAGTCCATAGAACTACTTTAATTTTTATATTTAAAATGGTTTTGAAAATCTTCAGGCCCAACTCAAGGGGCACAGGGGAGTTTTATAGGTTCAGGTGATCTCTGCATCCAGCTCCTTATTCGGCTCTTTGCAGTAGCGATCACTGTTTGGCAGATCGAGCAGCTAAATTGCTAAACCGTTACTGATGGTGAACTGTGGCAGCATTTAAATGGAGACCATTTTTTATAAGAATTTATCAGTTTTCTCTTATCGCTGAGTCAGAAGGATGTGGGTTTAAGTACTACTTCAGGGCTTGAGCATAAAAATCAAGGCTGACATCCTGGTACAGAGCTGAGGGGATGCTGTCTTTTGGATGTGATATTAAGCCAAGGTCCCATCTACTATCCGATGGACGTAAAAGATACTATGGCATTATTTTGAATAACTGTAGGGGATATTGGTTGGTATCCTGGCCAATGCCTGTACCAGTCAACATAATTAACCAGACTGGCCATTCTAATACTGCTGTTTGAGTGAGTTTGCTGCGTGCAATTTGGTTTCTTCATCAGGACAGCGACTACACTCAAAACTACTTCATTTGGAATGTCCTATGCTTGTGAAAGGTGCTATATAAATGCAAGTGCTTTTTTTTTTTGTCTGTGGGTGAAGTGTTAATCCTCAGCGTCTGAGGCCTGTTCCCGGTGATTCAGCTGGTTCATCAGACTCACCTGAGGAAGGAGCTGTGCTCCGAAAGCTAGTGATTCGAAACAAGCCTGTTGGACTTTAACCTGGTGTTGCCAGACTTCTTACTGTGCCCAGCCCAGTCCAACGCCGGCATCTCCACATCATAAAATGAGGTTGGACATCGAAAACAAAAACAGAGAATGCTGGAAAATACTCAGCTAAAGGGGTGGAGAGTGAAATAAAATGCATCAGAATCAGGGTTGCAAAACCCCTCAGGATGGTCCAGAAGTTGCCAGGAATTAAAGATTAATTTTATGAGTAACACAGGGACATTAAAAATTTGTGTTTGATTTAATTTCCTTTGAAGACTTTGTTAAATGGGTGTAAAATTATCACACAGGAGAAAAGGCATGATTGAGGTTCAGGACTCATCTACTTGGATATTAAAGAGTCTCTTTGCCTTCTAATTGGCTGTGATGATGGTTGTGTTGGGCAACCAATGGAAGGGGTGCATGCGTGTGGCCGTTAGTGACTGGAGATCACGGGCGCGATTCTCCGGAAAGATTTCCAAGTGCTGCAGCAGCGGGAATTACCATGAGGTTCCCGGTACTCGGCCCAGCGAGGCCGGCAACACTATTCAACGTTAATTGGTCCACTTAACAAGGCCTCATGGGCTTCTTGCTCCGAATACTGACTCGCGAGCTCATACACCGGCCCCGCGCTCACCAACCTCCCGCTAACAAGTTCGAGCAGCACTTAAGCTGCACTTGTTCAGCCAATACCAGCTAGCTCGCAACAATGGCGCCCAGGAGACCAGCTCCAAGATTCGGGGATGCTGACTCGGGGTTTGGGGTATCGGGAATGGTATCGGTACAGCACATTAATCAACTTTTTGCACAAACATTACAATGCCTCTGTCACTTTCCCCCCCCCAATGCAGACTGACCCCCGGACCCTTTGCCTGTCTCTCCAGGCAACCCCCCCCCCCCCCCCCCCCCCTGTGGCACCCACCCACCCTCTGGCTGTGGTCATGTCTTGGGAGCTGTGTCCCATCTCCTGGGTGTTCGGATGTTGGCTGCTGCGTGTGTGGTGTTCACTCCCACACAGCGTCCAGGCATCAAGGAGCGATTGGAATGCTAGGCAATGATTCCCACATGCTACATGGCTCGCCTACCCACAGTAACCCATTTGGCATGTGTCAAGTGCTCACTTAACCACGATTGCCAATTCCCTATTAGCGATTGCCTTCAGCCACGTAGCCAGAGGCCTCAGCAGTCAGTGGAGGTTATGGGAGGTTGGTAGGGCAATCGGGCAAGGACAAGGGTTGCCCCCAGAATGGGGTTGGGATCCAGGGGTTGGCATGGTGGTTGGGATCCAGGGGTTGGCATGGTGGTGCCGTGTGAGTTTGCCCCCCTCCGTTAATTATATGGAAATACGGCTCAAGTGGTGATAATTGGTTTCTCGCCACGCTACGTCGGGATTCCGATTTCGCCTATGGGAAAGGACTGGTTGCATTGCAAACTGTTTGCCGCCTGCCGCGGTTCCCGTTTTCGGCCTCTACCGCTATTCACCGGCCTCGTTACGCTTGAGTGCGAGTGTAACAAGGCCGGAAGATCACGCCCCATGTGATGATATACGCAACCAGAGCTGGCAACTCTAATAATCAGAATGTGTTTCAGATGAATGGTTAATAAGAAGCAATAGAACAAGAGAAAGGTGGAAGCGGAAATATGACCATGTACAAAAGGAGGTAAGAATATATGAACAGGAGGAGTGGGGTCAAGCAACTAGCCGGAATCCCTGGATGTACAAAATAACATAATGGGACCAGACACTAGCTCATGGAGCTGAAGAGATCGTGGCTGGGGTCAGGGGATAGGGCAGGAAGCTGATTCCCATCCCTAAAGCTGGGTGAAAATCATTGTGTTTTGTGTGCAGAGTTGGAGGAGGGGTGTGGACGGATTCACGCAACCTTCCTCGTTGCTGGAGGCGGTGCTGTCAGCGGGAGGGCTGGAGAGGGAGCCTCATTCGGAGATTTACAGGAGAATCAAGGACGACATGGTGTCAATGGATGGGATTAAGACAAAGTGGGAGGAAGTGCTGGGGGGGGGGGGCATTGGAAGAAGGACTATGGTGTGAGGTGCAGCAGAGGGTGAAGGCCTGTACCTCATGTGCGAGGTTAGGGCTGATACAGCTGAAGGTTGTACATGGGGCGCACCTACAAAGTCCAGGATGAGCCGGCTGTTTGAGGGGATGGGGGGAGTGTTTGCGAGCGATATGGGAGGAGCCTCCGCGAACCATGTTCATATGTTTTGGTCATGCCCGAAGCGGGAAATGTTTTGGAGGACGGTATTCAGCACAATCTCGGGGGGCTTGCATAGGGATGTGGAGCCCGGTCCCCTAGAAGACATTTTTGGTGTGGCGGAAGGCCCAGGCTGCAGGTGGTGGGGGGGGGGGGGGGGGGGGGGGGTAGAGGTTTTAGCCTTCGCCCTGCTGATCACTCATAGGCGGGTCCTGTTGGGGTGGAGGTCCGTCTTTCTGCCCTGTGTCTCGGCGTGGCGGGGGGGGGGGGGGGGGGGGGGGACCTGCTGGAGGTTTTGACCCTGGAGAAGGTGACCTTTGAGCTGAGGGTGGGGGGGGGGGGGGAGGGTGCGAAGGAGGGTCCTACATTTGTTGGGGTTTGTTCATTATGCACTTTTGGGAGTTGGTTACCGTTGACTGTTGAGGGAGGGGGGGATTGGGGGGGGTTTGGGTGGGATTATATATTTTTTATTTTGTTGGGGTTGTTCTTGTTTTGTTTTGTATGGTGAAAATTGTGACAATTTGTCAAATAACATTTTTTAAAAATGGACGGATTCACAGTGTGACTGGGTGCATGGTTGTTTCTCTATATTCACACTCTTACTTTGGTAACCAGCGTGAAGTAATGACAGATTAATAGTCTGTTGGGGTGAAGTTTCCATTTTCCCTTGAGTGAACTGGGTGAAGCACTGGGAGGGTTAACAATCTAACAGGGTAGCATACCTGTTACTTTTATTTCTTCACACCTTCCATTTGGAGAACAAATGAAGCAATGCAATGAGTCGCAGGCTGCCCGACTGCAACGTGAACACGTGGCACGGTGGCACAACAGTTAGCACTGCTGCCTCACAGTGCCAGTGACGGGTTCAATTCTGGCCTTGGGTGACTTTCTGTGCGCACTGTGTTTGCACTTTCTCCCTGTGTCTGCGTGGGTTTCCTCCGGGTGCTCTGATTTCCTCCCACAGTCCAAAGATGTGCAGGTTATGTGTGGTTACAGGGTTAGGGCGAGGGAGTGGACCTAGGTCGGGTCTTCTTTCAGAGAGTCAGTGCAGGCTAGATGGGCCGAATGGCCACCTTCTGCACTGTAGGGATTCTATAGCCACAAGTGCCTTTATAAATGGGTGCTTACTCCTGTATATTGTGGCATTGTGTTATGGGCTCTCACAACCCAAACAATAATAGGATAGCAAACTATTTTTTGATGCCCGTACCAATATGGTAGATGGTGCAGCTCCAGCTCAGAATGAACTGCCTGTTATATTGGATATTTGTGATCCAATTTCACGCCTATTATGGTGTCAACAAATCTCTCAGGCACTCTGTCCAAATTCAACAAGTGAGTTAATGGGGTCACAGGAGCTTGAGCTGATGGGATCTGAGCTTTGATCATTTTACATATAAAAAAGAAACAAGCAGCTGTTGGCAAAATAATGTTTTGGAAATGAGCAACAATTCTCACAAAGCAACGAGCTTAGATTGTGACCACAAGCTTCATTTGAAGAGCTCCTTTAAAACAATGGGCGCGATTCTCCGGCCTTGTTGTGTTCTCGCTCAAGCGAAACGCGACTGGTGAATAGCGGGAGAGGTCGAAAACGAGAATGCGCCATGGGCCAAACAGCTTGCGATATAATCGCTCCCATAGACAAAATTGGGATCCGGCCAATTATCACCACTTAAGCCCTATTCCCATACAATTAACGAGAGCCACCCCTTATCCAACGGCCTCCCGCCATTCAGCGGCCCACTCAGCAAGTGCTCAAGCTGGTGCCGATTAGTACTCCCTTTGAAAAATGTGAGACTGGCAGAAGGGCTTCTGAAGGAGCTGAGTAGCCATCTTTGCTCAAAGGCAAAGACTCGGGAGTGCTGGACATGCCACCCCAGTGCTCTTGTGAGGGGGTAGAGGAACCCTGACTGGGGATGAGGGTGGGCTGCCATGGGAGAGTGGGGGTGCCGCGCTGGGAGGCAACCGGGAGGCAACCACACTTGGCACCATCATGCCAACCCTGGATCGTGTGAACCTGTTCCAGGGGCAACATGTCTGTCTGCTCCACCGACCACCCATAACCCCCACTGACTGCTGAGGCCTCAGGCCGTGCAGCTGAAGGCTAGGGCTAATAGGGAATTGGCAATTGTGGTTAAGTGACCACTTCACACAACCCAAGTGGATTCCCGTGGGTGGGCGGGCCATGTAGCATGTGGGAGTCATTGCCCAGCATCCCAATCACACCTTGATACTTGGACACTGTGCCTGAACACTGCGGGGCAACACCACGCACTCAACAACCAACATCCAAACGCCAAGGGGCTGGGACACAGCTCCGGGGTCATGTCCACAGCCAGTGAGTGGGTGGTTGCCATGGGAACAGGGGGGATGCCTGGAGAGATGGGCCAAGGGTTCAGAGGTCGTCCCGCATTGCGGACGAAAGTGACAGAGGCATCATACTGGTTGTGCACAAAGGTGTTTATTATGTTTTACAATTCCACACCCTCCCGATGGCTGCCCCATCCCCCAACCCAAGCCCCCTCACCCCCTAACTACCCCTCTTCCCCAGTACCCTCAGTGATCCTGGTGTGCTTGGCCCTCCTAGCTCTACTGCTACGTCTAGATGTGTCCCCAGGATATACATCTGAGGCTGAGAAAGCCAGTTGCTTACCTTTTCCCGTGACCTTCAATACCTCTGGCATGTTATCTGCAGGCACTGAGGCCGGGGGGCCCCGGCTCACATGTCGGCAGCGCATGCACAGCCGTGCTGCCCTGTCCTGTGTGCTGGCTGTGAGACGCGGCCTCATCAGAGCGTTGGAACACAGGGGAGCTGGTGACCAATGTCGCCACTCCATGGGACGGTCTGAGTTGCAACCCAGTGCCCCCTTCTCGCGCTCGGTGCCCATAGGGCCTTGGGATTCACCTTGGGACAGAGGGACAGCTGGTTCGAACCCCAGCTGCCCCTGCATTATCTGCTCTGTCAGCCCTGGCGGTTCCCCATGGTCTGCACCACCGAATTGACACCCTCGGCGATGCTCCTCAGTGAATGGGACATGCTCTGCAGCACCTCGGCAATGCCCATCTGTGGGCGGGAGTTGTCCCACAGCACCTCATCAAGGTCAGCCAGGTACTGGGTGGCATTCCCCAGCAAGGCAGACATTCTGTTGAGACCCTCAGCCATGGCCGACACCGGCTGCATGACACCTTGGACACCATCACTCATGGTGCCGACGTCATGCACCAGGCTCTCCACTACAGTCACCACCCTAGCAGTGTTGGCCTCAGTGCCAGGCATTGGCAGCATCATCTGCTGCACCTGTAGCTTCTGGGATTCCTCCAATCAGCTATGGACCTGCTGCGGTGACGCTGACATCTCCCTCTGAATGTCCCAGCCACTCCCTGTCATCTCCATCAACTCCGGGTAACCCTGTTCCATAGGCTCAGCATTCGGCTGGGACCCAGCTGGGTCCTGGGATCCAACAGACCTCCGACTGCTGTCTTGCCTGGGGATTCCTGCCTCCACCTGATGTACATCAGCAGCTGTGTGCTGCTCACCAGAATGTGTCCCGGAAGCCTGACCACTAACATTGCCCAACGAGGTGTGTGTATCTGCGCTGGGGGAGGGTGGGGATGACAGCTGTGACGCAACTATAACAGTTGCATCCTCGGAACTCTCCTCCGAGGTGGTCTCCTGGGAGACTGGAGAGGGGGCCACCCGGGATGGGCCAGTGCCGTCGGCTGCAGGACGTGCGGGAGAATGGACATGTGGTCGGTGGGAGGGGTGGGCCAGTCAGTAAGGTAATAACAACTCACGTTTGGCAGGTTCTCCAATTGGAGCCCAGTGTTTCCTCACCTCTGCAGTGTCCGGCAACGACTGCGTTAGTGACCGCTGGCCACCTCCAGGGCACGCTCCTCGAAGGTGGTGAGGATTCTGATGTCCGGCACACCACAGCCAGTCTGGGCCACCTCCTGCCAATTGCAGGAGAGCATTTCCTGAGGAGACACATGCGTGGTTCACAGTGGTGGGGGGGACGGTGCGCATGGCGTGTTGGGGGGGTGGATGCTCCCGTGGGGGCAGAAAGATCTTGGGACTGGTGGAGGTGGGGGGGGGGGGGGGGGCTGGTGTCTCTGCCTATTCAAGTTGCCCGGTGCAGGTCATTGACCTTCTTCCTGCACTGGAGACCAGTCCTCCTGGTCACACTACCCGAGCTCACAGCCGCCACCACCTCCATTCTAGGCAGCGCTGGCTGCCCTTTGGCTGACCCTCCTGGATCCTTGGGGGAACAGGCCATCCCTCCTGGCCTCCATAGCGTCTAATAGCCTCCCCAAGCCAGGATCCCTGAATCTTGGGGCCTGTCTCCTGGGCACCATTATTGCGAGCTGGCTGGGTTGGCCGAGCAACTTAAGTACTGTTTTATCTTGTTAGCGGGAGGCTGGCGAGCCTTCATTTGCAGCGAGATGCACGTGGGGCCTCGTTAAGTGGACCAATTAACGTTTAATAGCGTTACTGGCCTCGCTGGGCCGAGCGCTGGGAAGCTTGTGGCAATTCCCGTTTCCTACAACACTGATAAATCTTTCCGGAGAATCGTGCCCAATATCTTTTCTTCTAAAATGATGGCAAATTTGAGATCCTTCGATAGCTCAGTCAGTATGTGCACTGCCCAGAGCTATGCCGGACGATAGCGTCCTGGGTTTGACTGGCCTCCGTACCTTTCGATCAGGAAGGATAAGGATGCCCAATGCTAAAGGCTATTTCTAAACTCCTGGTAGAAACAGCTTATGAGAACATGAGCAGGGCTGAAGATCCACGGTGTTGACTTTCATGATGGATTAACTTGTTGATATAGAGCTAAAAAAGGTTTACAGCACTGAAAGACTCCACAACCCGCTCAATGTGTCTGCCCTTTCCAGCATTTGGGCTGTAGCCCTGTAGGTTATGGCATTTCACTACCTATTATGGGGACTGTAGCATCGTGACAATGTTACTGGACAAGTAATCCAGACGCTAAGACTAATGATCAGGAGCCTGAGTTCAAATCCCAACACACAACCGTAGGAATTTAAATTAAATTAATAAACCTGGAATAAATTAGGGCAGCATGGTGGCACAGTGACTAGCACTGCTGCCTCACAGCGCCAGTTTCAATTCCAGCCTTGGGTGATTCTCTGAGTGGAGTTCGCACGTTCTCCCCGTGACTGCGTGGGTTTCCTCCGGGTGCTTCGGTTTCCTCTCACAGTTCAAAAATGTGCAGGTTAGGTGGGTTGACCGTGCTAAATTGTCCATTAATGTCCGAAAGGTTAGGTGGGTCATGGAGATAGGGCGGGCGTGTGGGCCTAGGGGTAAGGTGCTCTTTCAGAGGTCGGTGTAGACTCAATGGGCCAAATGGTCTCTTTCTGCACTGTAGGGATTTTATGATATCACTGCAGATTATGGTATTTCTGATGCACATCTGGACACCTTTAAAATTAGTTGAAGGGATGGCAGGGTGTCGCAGTGGTTAGCACTGCTGCCTCATGGTGCCAAGGACCTGGGTTCAATCCCGGCCCTGGGTCACCGTCCGTGTGAAGTTTGCACATTCTACCCGTGTCTGTATGGGTCTCACTCCCACAACTCAAAGATGTGCAAGGCAGGTGGATTGGCCACATAAATTGCCCCTTCATTGGAAAAAAAGAATTGGGTACATAATAAAATGAGTTGAAGGTTCCTGCATCTACTCTCCTTTCAGGGAGTGAGTTTCAGACCCTCTCAACACTCTGGGTGAAAATAAATGTTACCTTCCCTCTAATCCTTCTACCAATCATTAGAAATCTATGGCCACCCTAGTCACTTACCTCTCTGCAAAAGTAAAAAAGGATCCTTGCAATTTTGTACAGCTTAATCAAATTTCCTCTGATCCCAGGAGAATAACCCCATCTGTAAAATGCATTCAGCAGCTCGCTACACCAGCACCTTCCAAACCCATGACCACGGCCATTTACAAGGACAAGAGCAGCGGCACCTGCAAGTTCTCCTCCAAATCACTCACCATCCTGACGTGGAAATATATCGCTGTTCCTTCACTGTTACTGGGTCAAAATCCTGGAACTCCCTCCCTATCAGCACTGTGGATGCACCTACAGCAGATGGACTGCAGAGGTTCAAGATGGCAGCTCACCACCACCACCTTCTTTTTGGGACAATTAGAGGTGGGCAGCAATGCTCACGTCTGATGGAAATTCTTTTTTAAAACAGGTCAAAATTAACCCTGAGCCTCATAAAGAGAGACGATGATAGGTGACTGAAAGCTTGGCCAGGGAGCTAAATTTTAAGGAGCATCTCGAAGGAGGTTCCAGAACTCAGGGTACAACTGACGGTCTGGTGTGGTGGAAAAAGTGGAGGATGTGCAAGAGGCTAAATTGGAAGAAGGTGGAATTCTCACAGTTGATTATGAAGTGTTACATTTTGGTAGGCAAAATAAGGTTTGGAAAATCTCCCCAAAATAGAGTGAAGGAACAAAGGGATCTTGGGGTGCAGATACACAAATCATTCCAAGCAGCAATGCCCATTAATAAGGCCCAAGCACTTGGGTTCATCTCTAGAGGAATAGTATAAAAAAAACAGAGAAGGGAAGCAAAACGTGTCTCGAAAAGAAGTGATGTTAAACTTGCATTGAATCTTGTTGAGACTGCTCTTACGTTGTTGTGCTCATGTCTGGTTTCCATGCTATAAGAAGAATGTAGAGGTACCAGTGAAGGCACAAAAAATGTTTATAAGGATATCAGAACTGAGACGTTAGACCTAGCAGGAAACTTTAAACAGCTGGGCGTGCACTCTAAATTGTAGAAGGTGGTTGGGTTGTAGTCCAACCAGTCCGACACCTCAGCAGAAGAAATGGTAGGAGGGCTGGGTGGGGGGGGGGAGGGGATGGGAATTGATGGATTTTACGAAATAGGAGACAGATGATCAGTGCCTCCCACCTTCGGATTGTGCCTCACATCTGTGCAAGGAATGCATCGCAAAGCACTATTCCTTGCCTGTTATGTACAGATAACATTGTCATGCTGACGGCCTCATGATTAGCAGCCAGATAAAGACAAGGAAATTGTACCTTGTAGCAGCGAGCTACCATTCATAGCTTGTGTATATTCTTGTAGAACAAGGCAAAGCATTTTACCTAGGAACTGATAATGATCTACAAGGGATAGGCTTTAGTCAACAACTACAGAGGAATGCAATCTTTTACAGATGCGGGCTTTGTTTTTTCCCCAAAGATCGGAATTTAGGAAGAATTTCAAAGTGTTGGTTCTGTGATAGGTAAACTTACTGAAGAGACTCAGTTATGCAGTAGTTTTGTTCTTCCACTTCCCGTTTTTTTTTCCCTTTTCTCCAGAAGGTACTGACTCACACTGGGGCACAGGTCGATTGGAGAGGTGGCACCATTCACAGGAACAGCTCTCGAACCTGTTCCACCATTCAATTAGATTGTAGCTCACCCAAGGTGTTGGGCAACTCTGACAGCATAGTGGCAATGGAAGGGTCAACGAGGGTAGTGGTGTGTAGAACTGGGTGCCATCAGGGCATCTGTAGAAACAGTTGGTAGAAATGTTCCGGGAACGATTGGGTAGGAACATGGGAACAGGAGTAAGCCATTTGGCCACTTGAGCTTGTTCATCTTTCAATTCGGCAGATCATGGCTGATCTGTAGATTAATTCCATGTGCCAGCCTTAGCCCCCAGGTCCCCGATAGGTATTTGATAAAATATCTATTGATCTCATAGACCATGTGGGCTTGAATCACAGGCCATTTGATAGTCCTGAGGTCTTGTAGTATCCTGACAGGTGGGCAACCACCAGGTAGATTAACAAACAAACTGTTTATTAAAATAAGAAACTGTCTAGAGAGAGTGAGATTAAAAAGCTACCATGTTCCAAGACTCCAAACGCCTAACTAACTGGGAAACCCGCATTCCACCCCCAGGGTTCGCACACTCAGTTTCCATTGGCCGAGCAGGGGTCACATAACCCTCCTGGTGCTTGCCCCTTAAAGGGGCACGCTACCACAGGTCCGAAAGCTGAGCGGGAGGGGGGGTCTCATCTGCTCTTCTGATCGCTCATTCATCCTTCCGAAGAGGGTGTCCTGAACTGAACAGTTGAGGCTAAACCCAGTGTTTTACACAGGTTTGGTGAAAGCCCCTATGCTTTATTGACTGCGCTCTCAACCTACCCTGCCACTTTCAATGAATTGTGTGCAGATACCCAGTCCCCTGCTTTTTTTCCTCTGCCATTATTTTTGCTTCAGACAATGATCTAATTCTCTTTTGAAAACCATGGTTGAATCTGTCCCCACTAGACTTTCAGTCAGTTCATATTCCAGATTCTGAGCACTTTATGTGTAAAAATACTTTTCCTCATGCTGCCCCTGCTTCTCTTTCGAATCAATTTAAGCTGGTTTCCTCTGGTTCTCGATCCTCCCACCAACAGGGCTGGTTTAGCACAGGGCTAAATCACTGGCTTTAAAGGCAGACCAAGGCAGGCTAGCAGCACGGTTCAATTCCCGTACCAGCCTCCCCGAACAGGTACCAGAATTTGGCGACTAGGGGCTCTTCACAGTAACTTCATTTGAAACCTACTTGTGACAATAAGTGATTTTCAATGTCTCCTTACTTCTGCCACTTTCTCACTAATCCAGACTCCTCATGATTTTGAATATCTCTATCAAATTGCCTCTCTACTTTCTCTACTCCATGGAGACGAGCCTCAGCGTCTCCAATCTGGAAGGTTTCATTAAATGTACAATGCAAAGTGAGTTTTGAACTATTGCTGTAGGGAATTGCAACCAAACGCAATGTCTCTATCTGCTTCTCCGGTTAGAATTAGTACCAATCCTTCCCTAGAAGCAAAGTTCCTTATTCCTGGAACCATTTTCTGCACCATCTCTAATATCTTCACACCTCTTCCTGAAGTGGTGCCCAGGACTGGTACAGGATGCTCCAGTTGAGGCCATACTAGTGTGTTAGGCAGGATTATAATACCTTGCTTGCTTTTGAACTCTATTCCCCAGTTTAAAAAGCCTAGGATACCATGTACTATATTAACTGCTTTTTCAACCTGCCCTACCATCGACAATAATTTGTGCAGATACACCTCTAGGTCCCTCTGCTCTTGTAGCCCTTATCTGCCCATTCTCCCTAACCTGTCCATGTTCTTTTGAAACTTCTGACGTTGAAAACCATCCTCCACACCAAAACACATTTTGGGTCATTTGCAAATTTTGAAATGTCCTGGACGCCGCTAGGTCATTAATATATATATCAGGGCAGCACGGTGGCACAGTGGTTAGCATTGCTGCCTCACGGCGCTGAGGACCAGGGTTCGAATCCCGGCCCTGGGTCACTGTCCGTGTGGAGTTTGCACATTCTCCCCGTGTCTGCGTGGGTTTCACCCCCACAACCCAAAGATGTGCAGGATAGGTAGATTGGCCATTCTAAATTGCCCCTTAATTGGAAAAAATAATTGGGTACTCTAAATTAATTTTTTTTAAAAATAAAAATAATTAATATATATATCAAGGAAAACAGAGGTCTTAATGCCAACAGCCCCACTATAGAGCTTTCTTCAGTCTGATAAACAATTGTTTACCACTATTCCCTGTTTCCCTTCACTAGCCAATTTCCTATCAATGCTGCTACTGTCGCTTTTCATGGAATCCATAGAATCCCGACAATAGTGCATTCGGCCCATCGAGTGTGCACCAGCAATCTGAAACCTCACCTAACCTGCACATCCCTGGACATTAAGAGACCATTTTTACCAGGGCCAATCCACCTAACCTGCACATCTTTGTGATGGTCGAAGGAAACCGGAACATCCGGAGGAAACCGATGCAGACAGGAGGAGAGCACGAGAACTTCACACTGTCAGTGACTCACGGCTGAAATTGAACCCAGCTCTCTGCCGCTGTGATGCAGCAGTGCTAACCACTGTGGCACCATGCCACCCCTTTTATCCCATGATCTCTAACTTAGCTCACAAGCCTATTATGTGGCATTTTATTGAACTCCATTTGGAAATGCTATGTGCGCCACACCAACCCTAACACCTTGAACCCTCCCTGTTACCTCATCAAAAAAATCTTGAATTACTCTTAACAATGCCCCAACCAGCGTGGGGGAGCCCTGGGAAATAACAGAAGCCAGAAATTCCCACTCCAGTTTTATAATTGAGAAAAACTAACGTCTAAGGCATAATTCTTCTTCACAGGGCTAGCTCTGGCAATGCGTTACACTTGAAACATTAATGTTTCTTAGCCCCTTGCTACATCAATGTAGCCTGGCCTGCAGGCAGAGTGCTTTCAGCATTTTCTGTTTTTATTTCTGATTCCCAACATCCGCAGGACTTGAACGTGCGTTTAAAAATTCAGCATTCACCATGATGCATTTCCAGAAGGTTGGCACAGCTTCAAAGTGAGGTCATTGTTGATGACAGGAACTTTGAAAGATATTACTTATTTCTGCACCATCAAAATTAAAGTTGACATGCAGGTTTTCAGTACATTTGTAAGGGTATCAAGGGACAAGGAGCAAAGGCAGGTAAATGGAGTTAAAGCACAGACTGGTCCTGTTGAGATTTTTCAATTCACCTTACCACAACAGTTTTTTGGGGGAGAAAGTTTGACACTTCCACTACTCTGCATAGGAAGAGCTTTCTGACATCATTCCTGACTCTAATTTAGTTTGTTCATGTGATGTGGATATCGCTTGCTGGGCCAGCATTTATTGCCCATCCCTAACTGCCCTTGAGAAGGTGGTGGTGAGCTGCCTTCTAACCGCTGCGGTCGATGTGGTGTAGGTACACCCACAGTGCTGTTAGGGAGGGAGTTTCAGGAACTTAACTCAGTGATATGAAGGAACGGCAATATATATTTCCAAGTCAGGATGATTTGTGGCTTGAAGCAGGGCTTTCAGGTGGTGGTGTCCCCTTGCATCTACTGCCCTTGTTCCTCTCGGAGATAGATGTTGCAGTTGCTTTCGAAGGAGCCTTGGTGAGTTGCTGCAGTGCATCTTGAAGATGATGCACACTCTTGCCACTGTGCGTCGTTATGGAGGGAGTGAATATTTAAGATGGTGGACGGGGGTGCCAATCAAGTGGGCTGATTTGTCCTGGATGTTGTTGAGCTTCCAATAATAATAATAATAATCGCTCATTGTCACAAGTAGGCTTCAATGAAGTTACTGTGAAAAGCCCACAAGTCGCCACATTACGGCGCCTGTTCGGGGAGGCCAGTACGGGAATTGAACCCGCGCTCCTGGCCTTGTTCTGCATTACAAGCCAGCTGTTTAGCCCACTGTGCTAAACCAGCCCCTTGAGCATTGTTGGAGCTGCACTAATCCAGACAAGTGTAAAATATTCCATCAGACTCCCAACTTGCACCTTGCAGATGGTGGACAAGGTCTGGGAAGTCAAGGGGTGAGCTACTCGCTGTAAAATTCCCAGCCTCTGACCTGCTGCTATAGCCACAGTGTTTCTAAGCTGCTCTGATTCCGTTTCTGGACAATGAGAACCCCCCAGGCTGTTGATAATGTGAATTCAGTGAGTATGATGCCATTGAATGTCAGTGGGGTTTTGCCCCCTTATTCTAGTCGCCATTAACAGAGAAAATGGTTTCACTCCATCTGACCCATCAAATCTTCTGGATTTGAGGGAATGCAAGACAGACCTATGCAACCTGTTCTCATAATTTAACCCTTTAGGCTCAGTATCATTTCGGTAAATCACTCACTTCAAGGCCAAAATATCATTTAGTTATTTTATTGATAAACGGCTGTCATTAGGGCATTTCTAACAAGGATGGGAAATCTCCTCTATGCTTTTGTACCTTAAACTTCGCAGGGAAATTTCTGATGTATGTTCTTCCTAGCAAAGTTGTAAATATTTTTAAAATTCATTGGTTGATTTCACAAATAATAATAATTTTTTATAACTTTAGAGTACCCAATTATTATTTTTTTCTGATTAGCGGGCAATTTAGCGTGGCCAATCCACCTAACCTGCACATCATTGGGTTGTGGGGGTGAAACCCACGCCAACATGGGGAGAATGTGCAAACTCCACGCGGACAATGACCCAGGGCAGGGGTTTGAACCCGGGTCTTCAGCGCTGCAGTCCCAGTGCTATCCACTGCGTCTCATGCCACCCCTTTCACAAATAATTATGACCTAAGGTGATCTTCCCACTGTGTAATTAGCATGCAGCGACCTGAGCACATTGTATGGAGAGCGAGTGATAAATTATTTTTAAATGTGTCAGTTAGAGAATGAGAGAGAATGATGAATAACTCACACCCAGGTTCATTCATCGCTGTGCCAGCATTCATGGTATCAGTCAGGAACGAATGGGTTGGCCTTGAGAAGTGTGCTGGTACCAGAAGAGAACGGTAGGCAGCAAGCGGGAAGAAGCTCAACACTGTTGTTCCTGGAGAATTGAAGAGGGGCTGTGGAAAGAGAGCTGAGGGTGGGGTGGTGCTCAACTAAGGCGAGAGGCGGGCAGCACGGTGGCCTAGTGGTTAGCACAACCGCCTCACGGCGCTGAGGTCCCAGGTTCGATCCCGGCTCTGGGTCACTGTCCGTGTGGAGTTTGCACATTCTCCCCGTGTCTGCGTGGGTTTCGCCCCCACAACCCAAAAATGTGCAGAGTAGGTGGATTGGCCACACTAAATTGCCCCTTAATTGGAAAAAATAATTGGCTAATCTAAATTTATAAAAAAAAAACTAAGGCGAGAGGGAGAAGTGAAGGGATGGGAGAGGAGATTGAAGGGTTGGTGGGGTGGGGATGAAAGAGGTGAAGGTTAGAGCTGAAATGTAGAGGGTCTAAAGGAGTGGGGAAGAGTTGGCAAGAGTAGGGGGAGTCTGAACAGAGGGGGAAGAGAGAGTCTGAAAGGCGGAGAGGGGTCCAAAGGGGGGAGGCAGTCTGAGGAGTTTGGGGGTGGAAATATTTGAAGGGTACTGGGGGAGCCTAATGTCTGGTGGGGGCGGGGGTGGGGCGGCACGGTGGCGCAGTGGTTAGCAATGCTGCCTCATGGTGCTGAGGTCCCGAGTTCGATCCCGTCCCCGGGTCACTGTCAATGTGGAGTTTGCACCTTCTCTCCATGTCTGCATGGGTCTCACCCCCACAACCCAAAAGATGTGCACGGTAGGTGGATTAGCCAGGCTAAATTGCCCCTTAATTTATTAATTTTTATTTTTCAAATAAAGTATGGTGTGGGAGGGAATCTGAAGGGTGGTGGGGGGAGAAGTCTGAAGGGGACGGGGGAGGAATCTGTTTGGGTGGCAGAGGAAAGTGTCTGTTAGGGTGGTAGGAGGAGGTACCTGAAGGGTGGTGGGGGAGGAGTGTGAAGGGTGTGAAGGGTGGGTGAGCGCTCAGCAAAATGTGGGAAGGGTAGTGGGGGGAGGAGTCTAAAGGTGATGTGGGGGGAGTCTGAAGAGTGTTGGGTGGTGGGGGGAGGAGTCTGAAGGGTGGTGGGTAGTGGGGGGGGGGGAGTGTGAAGGGGGGGGTAGTGGGGGGAGGAGTGTGAAGGGTGGGGGGAGTCTATTGGGTGGGGGAAGGGTATGAAGGGTGGTGGGTAGTGGGGGGAGGAGTGTGAAGGGTGGTGGGTGGTGGGGGGAGGAGTCTGAAGGGTGAGGGGAGTCTATTGGGTGGGGGATGGGTCTGAAGGATGCGGGAATAGTCTGAAGGGTGGCAGGGGGAGGTGTCTGAAGAGTGGTGGGGGGGAGTCTGACGGGTGGGGAGGAGTGTGAAGTGTGGGGTTGGGGGCTCAGCAGAATGTGGGACGTTGATCGGTATAGGAAGTCTGAAGAATGGGGATATTTTAAAGTGAATGGGGAGAGTTGGCAGGGGGTGCAGTGGTTGTGTGAAGGCTTTTAACAATCATGGGCCCCCATAGCCCAGGAGTTAATCAGGATGTGTCAAGATTTTCTGCTTATTCTGCATCTTTCTTTGCATTTTTTGAGAGCTGCTGGTTGAGGAATTGGTCAATCTTCCCCGTTAGCAAACCGTTGGTGATTGGTTTGAGACGTGTGATAATGAGGATAATTGAACTCTGATCATCATCCACAACAATTACTTTGGAATTATCCTTCAGGGTGACGTGAGTGGCTGGTTGAACTTCAGCAGAGGCTCCCCAGAGAGACTCACAAATCATTTGAGAAATGGCCAGAGTTAGTTGTAGAAGTAGCTAACATAAAGTCAGAGAGCAACCCCCCCCCCTCCCCCGCCCCACCCCCACTGATCGATGGGTGTGAGATGGTCAGCTGGGTGGGAGGTGAATGTGTTAAAAATAAACAATTGCATATGCACATGCCATTTTTGACAGCGATGTGTTGTGGTGTGTTTCTGGCCCGCTCTCGAGAGGTAAGCTATCACATCAGGCTCTCACAGAGCAGTTGGGGCCTGATTTGAATTTAGTTCAGGCCATCCCTATTTCCAGGGCTCAGGAAAGCCAGCAGCAAACCAGAGGTAAGCACTGCTCGTAAGGTGAGAGGCCAGGATGCTTCTCCCCAACTCAAACCCATTCCCAACCCGTCATTGGCCAACACCCATTCCTCCCCCACCCCCAACTCATGATCACAAGCTGTCTGACCCCAACCTCACCCAGTTCTCCCCTGTCGCTCGACTGCCAGTCCAAACCTTCTTGCCCAGTGATTTCGCCTAGCCATCCTTTCCTGTCAATTGGCTGATCAATCCACCCCTCTCCCATCTGGTGATCTCTCCCAATTGCCTGAAACCTCGCCAATAGTTCCCAGCCGGGGCATTCTATCACAGAACCTCCTGCTCGGCAGCCTGCTGATCTGGTTGGCTGGCTGGGAAAAAGTAGTTAAAAAATGATCAGAAGGACTTGCCTTTAAATTCAGCAGGCCCTTCCACATTCTCCCTTACAAACCCTCCTTCCCGGTAAATATCAGGACCCAGGAGGTGAATCACAAACTACAGTGTGGTTGTCAGACAAGCGAAAGATGTATTCAGCTACATGGCTATCTCTATACTTCATCAGCTGTTTATGTATTTTCATTATAGAACAGTACAGCACAGAACAGGCCCTTCGGCCCTCGATGTTGTGCCGAACAATGATCACCCCACTTAAACCCACGTAACCTGTATACCCGTAACCCAACAATCCCCCCCATTAACCTTACACTACGGGCAATTTAGCATGGCCAATCCACCTAACCCGCACATCTTTGGGCTGTGGGAGGAAACCGGAGCACCCGGAGGAAACCCACGCACACACGGGGAGGACGTGCAGACTCCACACAGACAGTGACCCAGCCGGGAATCGAACCTGGGACCCTGGAGCTGTGAAGCATTGATGCTAACCACCATGCTACCGTGAGGCCCCTCATGTATCCTCATGTATCGTATGTTCTATATTTTCATGGTTGGAGAGCTCTGCCTGGACTGTACGCAAAACAATGTTTTTCACTGAACCTGGGTACACGTGACAATAAACCTAAATCTAATCTCGGAGCATATGTGTGGTTATAAGGAATTACTGATGTATTTGGTAAAAGAAAACCGTGGCGTCCCAATAGAAATCTAAAGGTGAGAAATTCATGACACTTTGGTATGTGCTTTCCACTCGCACAATGTGAAGTCTGTGTTACAGGAGAAGACAGCAGAGAATTTTCAGGCTAGAATGTTTTCTCTTCTCTTTACCTATTCCTCCAACTCTATCCCTACCTGCTCGTCTACAATTTCAAGCAGAAGAATTCAGGCTCGTCGGGCGTTGTTTCTGTGAACGTTTAACGATACGAGATAGGATTATACTGAATATTCATCCTGAAACTGGAGACGGGTGGGTCAGGAATGTCCTGGAGAAAAGGTAACATCTGGAGAATAATGAGGAACAGCAGAGGGTAGACAGCTTTAACCTAGGCCCCATTTATAGTGGGGAAATACTGGACGTGGAGTGATTGCACAGAGCTTAAACTGTGAGTGAATGGTTCGACATCATACAAATTGTGAAGGACAAACTTTATTTAATATGAACTTAGCTTGTCGGAACTCGCAGCCGAAACAGATCAAATATGCCATAAACAAGATGAGGCAACACCCCATGAAAGAGGAATTTGACAGCTGGTGGAGAAAGTAGGACAAATGCCTGTGGAGAGTCACACAACCTGGGGCATGAGGACTAGGTACGGCAAGAAATCAAGTCCCAGAGCTCGGCGTGTAGGACTGAGAATGGAGCTCCTTAATCAGGCCCCAACATGGATGCAATGCTTTCTCCAGGTCCTATCCTCACCAAATGTTACATCCCCCCCCCCCCCCCCCCCCCCCCCCCCCCCCCCCACGTCCTCCTTCTCTCTGAGGTTTTGGATGGTATTGGCAACTTGCAAATAGTTGCCGAGCTCCCCCTTCCCTTTCACAGCATTGAGACACTATGACGTGATGGACAAGAACTGACTGCTGGTCCACCATGCTCATGAAGCCCAAAGCAGCACGACTCAACACTTCCTTCTCAAGGAAGTCAATTATTAGGGCAGCAGTGGTAGCACTGCAGTCTCACGCCGCCGAGGTCCCAGGTTTGATCCCGGCTCTGGGTCACTGTCCGTGTGGAGTTTGCACATTCTCCCCGTGTTTGCGTGGGTTTTACCCCCACAACCCAAAGATGTGCAAGGTAGGTGGATTGAACACGCTAAATTGCCCCTTAATGGGAAAAAATGAATTGGGTACTTAAATTTATTAAAAAATGAAAGTCAATTATGAATTCGGACCAGACCTCAACAGTGGCTAGGATGCTGGACAGACACCTCCCTGAACAGGCGCCGGAATGTGGCGACTAGGGACTTTTCACTGAAGTCTACTTGTGACAGTAAGCGATTATTATTATTATTAGAAACCCTAATATTGTATTTAATTTGTAAGACTGTGAGGAAAGGATACCTCACAGCGGTGAAAACCTCCACCTGACTGCCTCACCCCTGGCTCCCCCCGTCAATGACTTTACCTTACTAAGCTGAACACAATGGGCACGATTTAAAGGTCATGCTGCGTCTGCAAAGCAGTTTGCCGCGGCGCAACGTGGCCAATAAAAGCCGAGAGATCCCGTTCCCGGGATCTACCCAGCTCACAACACCTCACGAGATCTAACACAATCTCGTAAGGTATAGCAAAGTAAATCCCACCCATTGTGGGCGAGATCACGTTTTAGCAAATCTGCATATTACAGTGAGACAGCTAGTCCCACTGTAATGTGCAGATTCCCGAGTTACCTGAGGAGTTGAGATCTATCTTCTTCACTTTGGGCTAGTGTCATTCAGTGCTGGTCTCCACAAACGGGAATCAGATGGAACAGTACTCTTGGGGGGTTTCCCAGGGGATCTGACACCCCCCAGGTGCATGCCCTTTGGGCAGGGTGGCACCCTGGCAGTGCCAGCCTGGCACCCTGGTAGTGATGGAATCCAGGATGCCAGGCTGGCACTGCAAGGTGATATTGGCATTTTTTGTGTGGGTGCAGTCAAGCCGGCGTGGATGTTGGGGGGGGTGCCCTCCCATAGTATGTTGGCGCTTGGGGTGTCGCTTCAGGGGCATCCGATCTGTTGCTGCACTGAGGAGTTCCGGCGAGTGCAACTCATCAGTGTACAAAACGGGGCTATCTGCGACCTCGGCCACACGCTCTCCATTGAGGCCCCTCATCAAACATGAGTAGCGTTTTATAGTCTTGTGTCTCCCTGCGCTATGAGCACGAGGAAACAAGGCTAAATGCGCCTTTGTTTCCATTTAGTTAAATCGTGCCCACTGTCTCTAACTAACTACTACGCAGAGAAACTCATATAAAGAAAGGTCCATTAGCCTAAATTCTTATGATACTTTCCTTGCATCTCTGTCTCCAAAATGCCTAACTGTCTTTCAAACCAGGATTTAAAAAAATATGACTGCAGCAAATACATATAATACAATATATCTGAAATTCCTACAGTCATCAGTCTGAAATCACCTAACTCAGTCGACCAAAACTATGCCCATCCTGCATCGTGTGGCTCAGCTATTTGTTCTTTTGACTGGAACAACCATTCTGGGAGTCAGAGAAAAGAAAAGGACTTCTATTTATAAAGCAACTTTCACCGCCACAGAACACCTCAAAGCACTTTCCTCTTGAAGTATAGTCACTCTTGTAATGATGCATATAAGGAGAAAGCAGGGTGACACGGTGGTGCAGTGGTTAGCACTGTTGCCTCACGGCGCCGAGGACCCAGGTTCGATCCCGGCTGTGAGGCACTGTCTGTGTGGAGTTTGCACATTCTCCCTGTGACTGCGTGGGTCTCTTCCCACAACCCAAAGATGTGCAGGGTAGGTGGATTGGTCACGCTAAATTGTCCCTTAATTGGAATTTTATTTTGATACTAAGGAGAAAGCAGTTAAGTACAAGAGGGAGAAAGGAATAGGATTTGATAATAGGGTGAGATGAAATCTGCTTGGAGAAGGTTAATGTGAAGCATAGTTCAGTTTCTTATGCGCTGTAAATTCTGTTTAATATAGTTACATCTGTTTCTTTACTGAGATTTCAAGGTGCAAGTTTTAAGTGCCACCACTTATGTACGACAAATGTCCAAGGACTGTCTGTGTTTTGTTCCATTTGATTAATGTGTGCCAGGGAATCAGAGATAATCTACATGTCTCTCATCTCCACTTCTTCCCCCATTCCCATTCCTACTTTCTCCCCTCATTTTCAGCAGCATCTTCCCCTTGCTAGGCCAAGGTTTCATCGGAGGTGACTAGTTTCCAGCAACTTCATGAAGTTGCAATTCTTCACATGTGAACTCAAAACAGTGAAAGCTAGGAGACTGTTCGACCTTGGGAGTCTCACCTAGCATCCAGATACGGGCAACATCCAACAGGACACACTAGTTGGAAACAGGATTTCTGGTTGATGGATATGTTCCCCTCGCAGCCTGTGATGGCAAGGTGAATTGAAACACCCACCATTGTAACTCAGTATCGACAAAGGATGGAAGCAGGGATCCTCCAGATGTGAACGGCTCAGTTCCACATCAGGTTAGCCAGCAGAGGACTCTTACACAGTGACTGAAGGAAGAACAAAATTCTCCTGTCATCCCAGAGTAGCAATCAAAATCTTACAAACGGGGCAAGAAACAGGACAGAGAGCAGACTTGAGAATCTCCCACGCTTTTCCCATTGTAACTAGAACTGTGAAATATCAGCAATTTGAACAGTTAGACAAAAAACAGATTACAGGAAGTGACAAGCTCTCAGAATCAGAGTGGTAGCAGATGGTGTTTGGAGAATGCATGGAGCAACTGACAATGAAATATTCAAATGTAGATTAACAGTCTAAATAAAGACTGACTTCCTTCTCCCACAGAGTGCAGGTGAGAAGCAGGTATGCAACTTACACTGGTAGTGAAAGGCAGTGCAAGGCGGTGGTGCAAGGGAGGTGTCTGAAGTCCTCACTCTATTTACGGCATTTCATTACTTAATTTTTGTCTTCCTTTACTCACCTGCTCCAACTCAGCCTTTCTGAAGGAGCTCCCATGCTGAGTTATACATTCCACACCCACCAGATGGTTACCCTGTCTAAACCATGTGTGGGAGCCCAGACATTGAGTCGACAGACCACTCCAGCAGTCATCCTGGCTCAGTGACAGCACGTTCAGCTGAGTCAGAAAGCTGTGGTTCAAGCCCCTCTCCAGCGACTTGATCACATCTCAGCTGACACTCTCCTGCCCTCCTTCAAAAGTGTGCCCCTGGATTTTTACATCTCCGCTCAGAGCACAGGTGGAGTACCACAGGTTTAATCTCTCATCCGAAAGTGCAGCACATCTTCAGTACCTAATGGGCACTATCAACCGAGACATTTGAATTCAAGACTTGGAGCGGGACTTGAACTAACAACCCCATCCCTCTGTTCCTTTCTCTCTTATGGTGTGTGCTTATCTATCTTCCCTCTCGCACTCCCTGTGACAGCGAGTTCCAAATTATCACCACTCTGGATAAAGAAGTTTCTCCTGGATTCCCATTGGACTTTTTTTTAAAGAATGTTTTTATTAGGTTTTATGCATGGTATATTTACAGATGTGCACACAAAAGAAACCGAAAAGAAATAACAAGAACATTACAAAACTAAAAACCCAAGGGGTGATCAAATAACAACAGGGGAAGTGTATATACAGAGAAGCAAAGAGGAGAGGATTTCATTACACATGCCATTGGGTTTCTCCCCTGTTGGAACCAACAATTCTACAGACACGTGCTTGTAGGATTAGAATAGAGGTTTTAATATACTTACAACAGAGCCAGCCTGTTAGCCATTGAACTTACGGTGAACTGGCTGGCTGAACCTGTGGCACGGATCTTTATACAGCAGCTCCAGGGGGGAGGAGTCCTGGGCGGAGCCAAGGGAGGAGTCCAGTACAAACTCTCGAGTACTCCCAGAGCTACTCCCCCTGGTGGTCGGGTAGTGCAACTGCACTTACAATATTGATGCATATATATACAGATTATAATACCGTGTGACTCTCATTCACCACATTCACCCCCTGTGAAAAAAAATCGAGTCCGGCGGGGGTGGTGGCTCACAGAGTTAGTCTGTCCGGTGGACGAATTGTTCGTTTCGATCTGCGGAGCACCAGGGTTGCAGCCTCTTGCGGTGGCTGGGCGGGTGTTGAGAGCTGGGGTACGATGGCAGACTCCAGGGCGGGTCTCATCCAAACTTCATACACCTCTGGCTCGACCGGAGACTGGGGGCGCTGGGGGTGGGCTGGTGCTGGCGCGTGGAACCGGTGGGGCGAGCTTGCGGAATCGGGGGCGCGAGGGGGCGGCAGCATAGGGAACGGGGTAAGGGGTTCCTCAGTGGGGGTGGGGGGGGCTGGATCCAGCGGGTGCCAGGTCCCGAAGGATACTGTGTCCTGGCGACCGTCCGGGAACTCCACAAATACATACTGGGGGTTGGAAAGGAGGAGGCGCACATTTTCAACAAGGGGGTCAGTTTTGTGCCCCCTGACGTGCTTCCTCAGGAGAACCGGGCCTGGTGTCCTCAGCCACGCCGGAAGTGAGACCCCCCTGGTAGTGCCCCTAGAAAAAATGAAGAGCCGCTCGTGAGGGGTTTGATTTGTAGCTGTACAGAGGTGGGATCTGATAGCGTGGAGCGCGTCTGGGAGGACTTCTTGCCATTGGGAGACTTGGAGTTTTCTAGACCGGAGGGTCAGTAGGACGATCTTCCAGACCGTCGCGTTCTCCCTCTCCACCTGTCCGTTCCCCCTGGGGTTGTAGCTGGTAGTCCTGCTCGAGGCGATGCCCTTATTGAGCAGGTACTGACATAGCTCGTCACTCATAAAGGACGAACCCCGGTCGCTGTGCACGAAACCGAACAGGGTGAAGACACTATGCAGGGCCCTAATGACTGTGTGGGAGGTCATATCGGGGCATGGAATGGCAAAAGAGAATCAGGAGAACTCATCGATGATGTTGAGGAAATAAATGTTTTTGTTAGTTGAGGGGAGTGGCCCTTTGAAATCTATCGCAAGGCGTTCAAAGGGCCTAGAAGCCTTGACCAGGTGGGCCCTGTCTGGTCTATAGAAGTGCGGTTTGCACTCTGCACAGATCGGGCAGTCTCTGGTGACCGCTTTTACCTCCTCGTTGGAGAAAGGCAGGTTTCGGGTTCTGATGTAGTGGGCGAGCCGGGTGACCCCTGGATGGCAGAGGTCCACGTGGATGGCTTTCAGACGGCTGATCTGCACGCTGGGGCATGTCCCGCGGGATAGGGCATCCGAGGGCTCGTTGAGCTTCCCCGGTCGATATTTAATATAACTATAGGTGGAGAGTTCGATCCTCCACCGAAGGATTTTATCATTTTTTATTTTGCCCCTTTGCGAGTTGTCAAACATAAAGGCACCGATCGTTGGTCGGTGATGAGGGTGAACCTCCTACCTGCGAGGTAGTGCCTCCAGTGACGAACAGCCTCCACGATGGCTTGTGCTTCCTTCTCGACTGAGGAGTGTCGGAGTTCTGAAGCGGATAGGGTACGGGAGAAAAATGCAACGGGCCTCCCTGCCTGATTTAAAGTGGCTGCTAGAGCTACCTCTGAGGCGTCACTCTCAACCTGAAAGGGAGTGGATTCATCCACCGCCCGCATGGCTGCTTTGGCGATGTCCTCCTTGATGCCGCTGAAGGCCTGGCGTGCCTCAGCAGACAGGGGAAATCGTGTGGCCTTAAAGAGTGGGCGGGCTTTGTCCACATATTGGGGGACCCACTGGGCGTAGTATGAAAAGAACCCCAAGCACCGTTTGAGGGCCTTGGGGCAATGAGGGAGGGGGAGGACTCCGTTCTCCATGACGTAGCTGAGGATGGCCAGTCTGTTTGTGCGGAAGACGCATTTCTCCTTGTTATAAGTGAGGTTTAATTTCTGTGCCGTCTGGAGAAAACGGTGGAGGTTGGCGTCGTGGTCCTGCTGGTCATAGCCGCAGATGGTAACATTGTCCAGATATGGAAACGTGGCCCGCAGCCCGTACTTGTCTACCATTCGGTCCATTGCTCGTTGGAACACCGAAACCCCGTTAGTGACGCCGAAAGGGACCCGGAGGAAATGGAAGAGGCGGCCATCGGCCTCGAACGCCGTGTAGTGGCGGTCCTCCGGGCGGATTGGGAGCTGGTGGTATGCAGACTTCAGATCCACCGTGGAAAAAAGCCGATACTGGCCGATCTGGTTTACCATGTCTGCAATCCTGGGGAGGGGATACGCGTCTAGCAGCGTAAAGCGATTTATGGTCTGGCTATAGTCGACGACCATGCAAAATTTCCCCCGGTCTTAATGACCACCACCTGAGCTCTCCAGGGACTATTACTGGCCTCTATGAACCCCTCACTGAGCAGCCATCGGACCTCCGATCGGATAAAGACCCTATCCTGTAGGCTGTATCGCCTGCTGCGAGTAGCTACTGGTTTGCAATCTGGAGTGAGATTGGCGAAGAGAGGAGGGGGGGCGATGTGCAGCGTGGCTAGGCTGCAGATAGTGAGTGGGGGCAGGGGCCCGCCGAAGCTGAGGGTGAGGCTCTTGAGGTTGGACTGGAAATCCAGGCCTAATAAGAGTGGCGCGCAGAGGTCGGGCAGGACATAAAGTTTAAATTTTGAATAACTAGCGCCTCGAATTGTGAGCGTAGCGACGGTGCGTCCTTGGATTTGGACTGAGTGGGAGCCCGAAGCGAGGGCGATAGTTTGGCTCACAGGAAAAATAGGGAGCAAACAGCGTCTTACCAGTTCTGGATGTATAAAGCTCTCGGTGATCCCGGAGTCAAAGAGGCATGGCGTGCTGTACCCATTGATCTGGACCTCCGCCATCGAACTTCGTAGGTGCTTGGGGCGGGATTGATCTAGGGTGACCGCGTTGAGTAGCGGGCCGCATGATGAGTGCCCGGGAAGGTCGTAGTCTTCCGAGTGGGCGTCCGGTCGAGTAGATGCCGGTACGTTCTGGCGAGCTTGATGCAGCATTGCTGCGCTGAGTTGCGGGCCGCGTGATGGGTGCCCGGGGAAGTCGTAGTCTTCAGATGAGCTTTATGAACATGCCGATGCAGATGGGGCCCGTGGATCGCACGTGGTGAGCGGCGAGGAAGATGGCGGCCCCCATGAGTCGCACGTGGCCGGCCGCATGGTTAGGGTTTGCCAAGATGGCGGCCCCCATGGATCGCACGTGGCGGGAGGGGGCGGAGTCGGGGCGTAGGCCGCAGCTTTTCGGGCCCCGCGGGCCCGCTGGTGTTGGGAGCGATTTGTTCTCTCTACTGGGGAGTTAAATACTGGGGCCCTTTTTACGAGGCACACTCTGGCATAGTGGCCTTTCTTCCCGCAGCTGCTGCAGGTCGCGGATCGGGCTGGGCAGTGCTGCCGCGGGTGCTGGCTTTGGCCACAGAAATGGCAGGCTGGGGCAGCTGAGTAGCTGGCTGGAGCAGCTGAGTAGCTGGCTGAGGCAGCAGAGTAACTGGCTTTGGCAGCGCGGTAGCTGGGGGGCCGTGCGGCACAGGCCTGGGGGGACTGTTGGTCGGGGGTCCACGATGGGGTTGCGGGGTCCGCGGGAAACGACGTGAGGCTGCAGAAGGAGACTTCCATAGTGGTAGCAGCCTCCACAGTAGTATCTAAGTCCTGGGCCCCCTTTTCTAGCAGTCTTTGGCGCACATAGTTAGATCCAAGGCCCGCTATGAAAACGTCCCGCACAGCAAGCTCCCCATGTTCAGCCGCGGTAATGGCTTGATAATTACAGTCATTGGAAAGATTGTTCAGTTCCCGTACAAACGTTTCTGTAGGCCGCTGACGGCGAGTCGTAAACACGTGGCGTGCATAAACCTCGTTAATGGGCCTAACGTACATTTTGTCCAATATCGCCAGCGCTGCGGTGTAAGAACCGGCCGGATTTAGCTGTGTGGAGATTCTGTGGCTTACCCTCGCGTGCAGTAGGCTGAGTTTTTGTTCCTCCGTTGTTCCAGCGGTGCTGGCTTCTGCTAGGTAGGCCTTAAAACATCTCAGCCAGTGGGAAAAAATTTCCTTAGCCTCTGCATCCTGCGGGTCGAGTTCTAGGCGTCCGGGCTTGAGGGCTGCTTCCATGATTTACTTCGACTGTTTCATAAGTATATTAAATTGTTGGAACCAACAATTCTACGGACACGTGCTTGTAGGATTAGAATAGCGGTTTCAATATACTTACAACAGAGCCAGCCTGTTAGCCGTTGAACTTTCGGTGAACTGGCTGGCTGACCCTGTGGCGTGGATCTTTATACAGCAGCTCCAGGGGGAGGAGTCCTGGGCGGAGCCAAGGGAGGAGCCCAGTACAAACTCTCGAGTACTCCCAGAGCTACTCCCCCTGGTGGTCGGGTAGTGCAACTACACTTACAATATTGATACATATATACAGATTATAATACCGTGTGAATCCCATTCACCACATCCCCCCACAGTCTTTTCTGTGTTTTTTGTTAAATACAGAGCAAGCAAAAACAAAACTGGGTGGGAGGGGCATCCGGGTGCTGCACCTGATGTCACTTGTAGCTCTTGGTCGGTTTTCTTTTTTGTTTTTGTGCATTTGCCTCCACTTCGGCCGTCTGTCGTACCTTCGCCTTGTACTTTCTTATTCTCTTTTGCCCTGCTGTGCTTGCTGTGGTCATTGTTGTTTCCTGTGCTCGCCCTCCAGTTCGTGTTCCCTCCTTTTTCCTCCCCTCTGGCTCCCCTTTGCTGTCCTCCTCCCCTCGTCCTTCCTCCCTCCCTGTATCCCACCCCCTTCCCTGCCCCCCTCCCCCCCTCTCTCCTACCACCCCCTCCCTCTCTGCTGCTCCCCTTTCTTTTCAGCTGTGTTTGGCTACTCCCTCTATGAGGTACTTCCACTCAACTCTGTCGAAAGCCTTTTCTTTGTCAAGGGAGACAATCACCTCAGGTGTTCTCTCCCTGGAGGGGGTCCTGATCACGTTCAGCAGGCGCCTGATGTCCGATGTTAGCTGTCCACCTTTGACAAAGTCCGTTTGATCCTCTGCGACCACCTTTGGCACACAGTTCCCATTGGATTTATTAGCAGCAATTTACATCTGTGGCCCCTCGTGTGGTCACCCCAACAATTGGAAACATTTTCTGCCTACCCTATTAATCCCTTTCACTATCATAAAGATCTCTATCAGGCAACCCCTTAGTCTTCTCTATTCTAGAAGAAAGAGTCCCAGTCTATTCATCCTGATGAGCTCTGGTAACATCCTTGTGAATCTTTCGCAGCTTCTTGATGATACCAAAACTGAGAGAATAAACCTCTGTAACATCGGCCGACTCTGTCCATGCCTCACCTCATTGGCTATTGAGATCTTCATCTATCCCTGTGTTATCTCTAAATGTGACAATTCTAACACATTGCTGGCCTCCTCCTCCCACTTTTTACCCTCTGCAAACTCGATATGATGAAAAGCTCCGCTACACGTCACTCCTGTTCTTGCTGACCGACATTGGCCCCCAGATAAGCAACTTACATTTTTGAATTCTCATCCTGATTTTCAAATTCCTACATGGCCTCACCTTTCCCTATCTCCTCCCTCTTATACAACTCCACTTCTGATCTCTTGAACATTTATGATTTGAATTCCTCCCGAACAATGTCTTCAATTACCTTACCTTGAGGCATCTTGTGGAACATTTTACTACGATGAAGGCACTCTATAAATACAGGCTGTTGTTGTTTATTAACATCTTCCTGTATTTTATCACATTCCTGCTTCACTTAACTATCTCTCCCAATTTGGTGTCATCTGCAAATTTTGAAATTGTAAATTCAATCCTAGTGTTAAAATCATGAATGTAAACTGTAATCAACAGTGGTGGAAGCACCAATCCCTGTGGAATACCACTTTCCACCTTTTGCCAGTCTGCGTACACTCTGTTTTCTGTTTTGTACCCAATTTCCTACTTACCCCTTACTCCACATGACCTAGCCTTAGTTATGAGTCTATTTCATAGCGATCCTTTTGAAAATCCAAATATATTACATCTTTTGCATTCCCTTGCCTACTCTTTCTATTCCTTCTTCAACAAATTCAACAAGGTTGGTCAAGTGTGGCCTTCCCTTCTGAAATCCATATTCATTACCCTTTATTGCATATTTGATTTCTTTTCATAGAATCATAGGATTTATAGGCAGAAGGAGGTCATTCGGCCCATCGAGCCCTTGAAAAGATCACCCTGCTGAAGCCCACGCCTCCAACCCATCCACATAACTCAGTAACCCCACCTCACCTTTTGGACAACAAGGGGCAATTTAGCATGGGCAATCCACCTAACCTACACATCTTTGGAGTGTGGGAGGAAACCAGAGCAACTGGAGGAAATCCACAGATACGGACAGGAAGTGCAAAGTCCTCACAGACAGTCACCCAAGGCTGGAATTGAACCCAGTTCCTGCATCTGTGAGGCAGCAGTGCTAACCACTGTGCCAGCGCACCGCCCTGTTAGATCTTTGAATAAAGAATCTATTATATTTCCTGTCACTAATGTTAAGCTAACTGGTCTATAGTTCGATCTTCTTTTGTCAGTACAGGAATAACATTGGCTGTCTGCTAGTCCTTTGGGACTATTATCTTTTCTAATGAATTTTTTAATACCGAATAGTGCCTCTGCTATCTCTACCCTAATGCCTTTTACGATGTTCAGATGCAGTCTATCTGAGCAAGGGCTTTGTCTTTATTAAGTTTGGTTAGTTTATCAATTCTCTCCTGGCTTTCTATCATCAATGTTTTAATGTCTTTTTTGATCTCCTCTTTGGGAGATATAGGGCGCGATTCAGTGGCCTCGTTGCGCCCGTGCCAGAGCTTGACAAGGCTGGTGAATAGCGGGAGAGGCCAAAAAGAGAACCGTGCCAGGCACCAAACTATTTGCAATGCCACTGGCCCGCTCCCATAAGGGAAATCACGATACCGCCGTAACGTGGCGAGATCCCAATAATCACCACCTAACGGGAGCCACCCCATATCCAACGGTGTACCGTGATCCAGCCACCATCCCAGCAAGTAGTCACGTGGGCGCCAATTAGTACTCCTTTTTAAAAACGTGGATCTGGGGGAAGTGCTTCTGCAGGGAACCGAGGGGATGAGTAGTCAGCTTCGCTCCCAGGCAATGAGCCCGAGTGCACTGGGTTTGCTGCCCCTGTGCTCGGGGTGGGGTGAGGGTGCAACCCGGCAGGAGAGATTCACCCTCGGCTGGCGTGATCTGCCATGGGGGGGGGAGCTGGGAGGGATGCAGGAAGTACTCCGCTGGGGGTGCAACCGCACATGGCTCTGCAGTGCCAACCCCTAGATTGTGTGTATCCATTCTGCTTCTTGTCTGTCTGCCCCACCGACCACCCGTAACCCCAATGACCACGGGAGCCTCTGACCGGGCGCAGCTGAAGGCTATTGCGAGTAGGGAATTGGCACTCCCAGTTAAGTGAGCACTTCAAACATCCCAAGTGGATTCCCATGGGTGGGGATGCCATTTAGGATGTGCAAGTTATTGCCTTGCATCCCAATCAGACCGTGATGCCTGGACAGTGCGGGAGGCAACACCTCAGATGCAGCAGCCAAGATCCAAACACCCAGGCGATGGGCACTAGCCCTGGGAACACGTACGTAGCCGGAGGGTGGGTGAGTGCAATACAGAGGGGAACAGTGCCCGGTCCAGGTAACAGTATGTGCAGGTGTAAGGGGTACCGTGTCTGGGTCTGGTGAGTGGGGACCCGCCACTCTGGCCGGATGTGCGTGGGCAGGGCATTCCAGCTGTGGGGGTGAAGGGGGGATCAATGGATGAATGGAGGTTCCTGGGATGGAAGATATAATAATAATCTTTATTATTGTCACAAGTAGACTTACATTAACACTCCAATGAATTTACTGTGAAAATCCCCTAGTCGCCACTCCACGGCGCCTGTTCGGGTACACTGAGGGAGAATTCAGAATGTCCAATTCACCAAACAAGCACATCTTTCAGGACTGTGAGAGGAAACCGGAGCTCCCGGTGGAAACCCACAGCAGACATGGAGAGAACGTGCAGACTCCGCACAGACAGTGACCCAGGTGGGAATCAAGCCTAGGATGCAACAGTGCAACCACTGTGCCAAATATCGCTGTTTGTCAGTCTCTCACCCTCTCCCAATTCCTTACAGATACTGAACGATATGGATGGTATCTTGGATCCTGCAGAATTTGTCCTAGTGGTGCTGCTGGTAGGTCGGGCGGCCAGGCACCGGAGTCGGCGGCAGCACCAGACTCGACAGGGGCTCGAGGTGGTGGCTCATGTGCCGGACCCTGCGCCACACCCAAAGGGCCCAGCTGCCCATCAGGCCAAGGTGATACCCGCGGCGGCCCAGGGTGTACAAGCATCACTGGTCTTTCGTGCAGATGACAGACAGTGCGTGTCGCAGGAGGCTCCACCTCAACAAGGAGATAGTGCAGCATCTGTGCCATGTCCTTGCAGACTTGGCACCACATGGGGCAGGGCACCCGCTCTCCGTGGCTGTCAAGGTCACCGCAGCCCTGAACTTTTAACCTCGGGATTATTCCAGGGCTCAAGTGGCTACTTGTATGGCATCGCTCAGGCCACAGCCCACAGGTGCATCCAACAGTCACTGATGCCCTGATTGCCTGGGCAAAGAATTATATAAACGTTGACATGATTCAAGCCCAACAAGATGCCAGGATTCTCTGCCATTGCTGGGATGCCCCAGATTCAGTGATGATAGACTGCATGCATGTTGCCTTGCACACACCAGGCCATCTGGGAATGCCCTACATCAACAGGAAGGGGTTCCACTCCCTGAATATCCAGCTTGTGTGCGACCACCACCTTAGGATCATGTACATGCGTGCATGCTTCCCAGGGAGTGTGCAAGACAGCTACCTACTGGGCAGTCAGACATCCCCGGTCTCTTCGAGGATCACCCGAGGATGGCCGGCTGGCTCTTGGGAAATAGGGGATTCCCGCTTAGGACCTGGCTATGATACCAGTATGGAGGCTGGAGACTGATCCAGAGACCCGATACAACAAGATCCATGTGGCCACCGGAGCTGTGATTGAGCGGCGAATCGGAGTGCTCAAAATGTGGTTCCGATGCCTTGACTGCTCCAGTGATGCTCCAGTGGTGCCTGCAGTACACCCCCTCAGAGGGTTGCCCGCTTTGTGGTGATCTGCTGTGTCCTCCACAACCTGGCACAGCAGGGGGCGACGTCCTGGAGGTGGAGGATGAGGAACAGAGAAGGGCCTTGAGGATGACGAGGAGAAATTGGACTGTTGTATTCTGTGACTTAGCCGTTGCAATGATGCACACAGAACATCTGATACCTTAACTAGAATGATGATTTATTGATTAACACGTGAAAAGATAACAAACAAAATATTATACAGACTAGGTTACTATTTGAGTTCCGTGAACTCTCCTGGAACTACCCTATATGTGACTGTCCTGTTACACGCCTTACTACCAACTGGTGAGTGTCTCACGTCAAGTGAATAATGTCTTACACCACCAGCTGGTTGGAGGTCACAATGTTAACTATGTACAATACTATTCACAGGCATATCACCGCACGGACCAGCGGGGGTTGGAGGACAATCCTGGGGAAGAACCGGAGGCTGCAGGACAGTTGGCAGCGGCAAGGGTCCGGCAAGCCCAGAGGGCCAGGGAGGCCCTCATATTCGCCCGCTTAACATAGGACATGGCCTAGTCCGTCAACGCTACCCTCCCCCCCGGGGGGAGAGGGGGGTGAAGCGGTAGGGCCCCCATGCCTGGGAGATGGAGCAATGGTTCGAAGGTCGGCCCCCAGTGCGGAAGTAAGTGACAGAGGCATCATACTGGTTGTGGTGAAGGGTTTTTAATGTTTCACACGGGTGTCTAGCACTGCCCCACTCTTCCAATGGTGCCACCCACACTCCTCACCACCCCCTGAACCCCCTCATCTCCCCAACACACACTTAACCACAAGTGCCCTTTGTGATCCTCAACGTTCTTAGCCTTCCTAGCTCGACCACTGCATCCAGATGTTTCCCAGGATGCACATCTGAGGTGGAGGTAGGCAGCTGCTTACAATGTCCCGTGGCCTTTGTGCCCCTCGCAGGCATACTCTGGGGGCTCTGGGACCATAGGGTCCCACCGCACTTGACAGTGGCCCATTATTATGGGCCGGGGTTTAGAGAACACCAAAGTGTATCATGGAGTTCACCTGGCCCACAACTTGTAATAGATTTTGGTTATGGGGAGCACACGGGCCCACTTTACAGGTGTGATGCAACAGGGATCTAAAGTATTTTTGAACAAAAACAATGTTTATTCTATGAATCCAGTTAACATTTTGTAAACACACAGTAAATATATGATCAACTACCAACATTGATACTGCCCCCAAAGATACAGTAGCCCCCTCTTGGTCAGTGCCCATAGGGTCCTGTGGTTCACCTTAGGACAGCAGGGCAGCTGGATCGAGCCCTGGTTGGCCCTTGCGTCATCTGGCCCTACCAACCCTAGCAGCTCCCCAATGTCTGTACCATGGTGTAGAGTGCTCGGCGATGCTCCTTAGTGATTGGGACATACTCTGCAGTATCGCAGCAATGCCCACCTGCAATCGCAGCGTCTCGGCCATACCCATCTGAGAGTGGGACAGGTCCCGCAGTGCCTCATCAAGGTCCACCTGGTGTTAGCACTGCTGACTCACGGAGCTGAGGACCTGGGTTTGATCCCGGACCCGGGTCACTGCCTGTGTGGAGTTTGCATGTACTCCCCGTGTCTCCAAAAAGATGTGCAGGGTAGGTGGCCATGCTAAATTGCTCTTCATTCGAAAAACATAATTGGAATTTATTTTTAAAAAGGTCCGCCTGAAACTGGGTCACGAGCCCCATTGAGTTGGACAGTCTACCGAGGCCCAGATGGGCCTGCGCCGTCGACTGGAGGTCGTCCGGGAGAATTGACATGTGGTCAGTGGGCGGGATGGGTCATTAACAACTCACGTATGACAGTCTACCTGGGTGGAGCCCGGTGGATCCTCACCTCTGCGGCGTGCGGCGACCTCCATATTTGTGACCGCTCTGTTCTCAACCATTCCCGCAACCTCCAGGGCCCATTCCTCGAAGGTGGTAAGGATTCTGATGTCCGGCACCCCTGCCGCCAGTCTGGGCACTCTCCCGACGGTTGTGGGGCAACTTCTCCTGCGGGGTCAGCAATGGGCCCAGCACTGACCCCTGAGACAAACCACTAGTCACAGGCCTCCAGTCCGACAAGCATCCTTCCACTATTACCCTCTGCTTCCGACCATCAAGCCAATTGTATGTCCAATTTGCCCGCTCTTCCTGGATTCCATGTGACCTAACCTTCCAGAGCAGCCTACCATGTGGAATTTTATCAAAGGCCTTACTGAAGTCCATATAGACAACGTCTACCGCCCTGCCCTCATCAATCTACCTGATCCCTGTGTCTGCATGGGTTTCACTTCCACAACCCAAAGATGTGCAGGTTAGGTGGCTTGACTACGCTAAATTGCCCCTTAATTAGAAAAAAAAATAATTGGGTACTCTGAATGTATATTAAAAAAATCAACCTACCTGGTCACTTCATCAAAGGACTCGATCAAATTTGTAAGGCATGATCTCCCATGCACAAAGCCGCGCTGACTACTCCTAACCCCAACGCCCCCCACCCCCCCCCCCCGCCCCAAAGTAATGGTTGTGGCAGCATTATTTCAAGTTTTCTTTTAAAGCTGGTGATAGTGCACCTTCCTACAGAAAGCACTCTTTCAGCTACTTACTCTCTACTGCAGCCTGAAACTTCTCTCAAGCTGGAAGGCTTCTGATTGGCCCTCCAGCTTGAGGCCCACCTTCCAAGCCTCAATTGGTCAGGGAACATTTCCCAGTACTGCGCTCTCCGAAATCCAAAGATCAAGATGTAGAATCAGTTTGGTTAGAGGCAAGAAATAGGAAAGGTAGGAGGTCACTTGTGGGGGTATTTTATAGGTCTCCTAACCGTGACCACACTCTAGGATGGAATATACAGGAAGAAATAATGGAACTTGTGAGAAAGGTATGGTGACCATCGTGGGTGATTTTAATCTACATAATATTAGGCAGATCAGATTGGTAAAGGTAGCATGGAAGATGAATTCATGGTGTTTCAGAATAATTTCTGTGGTAGAGCGAACCAGAGACCAGGCTATTCTAGATTTGATAATGTGCAATTAGATAGAATTAATTAATTACCTCTTAGGTAAGGCACCCCTACATAGCAGTAATCATAACGTGATTGAATTTTGCATTCAGTTTGATGGAGAGAAGGGTGGGTCTGAGACTAGTGTTTTGAACATAAATAAGGGCAATTATGAGACCTGGTTAATGTGAATTAGGAAATTAGGGTAAGAGATACGTAAGTACAGCTGTAGTGACAGATATTTTAAGAAGCTATTTCATAACACCTAGCAAAGATACATCCCAGTAAGAAAGAATGACAGTAGGGGAAGGCTAATTAAGGAAGTTAAAGATAGTATCAATTTTAAAGAAAAAGCATACAATTCTGCAAAGATGTGTGGCAGGTTAGAAGATTGGATAGGACACTAAAAAAAAGCAGAGTACAAGGGAAAGCTAGCTAGAAATTCTGGATTTGGTGATGCAGACTTGATTTGGGAACTTAAGGTGAACGAACCCTTAGGAAGCAGTGACCACAATATGATAGAATTTACATTGCAGTTTGAGAGGGAGAAGCTGCAATCAGATGTAAGGTATTACAATTAAATAAGGGTAACTACAAAGACATGAGGGAGGAGCTGGCCGGAGTTGATTGGAAAAGGAGCCTAGCAGGGAAGACAGTGGGACAGCAATAGCAGAAATTTTTGGTGGTTATTCAGGTGGCACAACAGAAATTCATCCCAAGGAGGAGGAAACATGCTAAGGGGAGGACAAGGCATCCATGGCTGACGAGGGAAGTCAAGGACAGCATAAAAGCTAAAGAAAAAGCTTACAAAGTGGCGAGGATTAGTGGGAAGCCAGAAGATTGGGAAGCCTTTAGAAGTGAGCAGAGGACAACTAAAAAAGCAATAAGGGGGGAGAAGATGAAGTAAGAGTGCAAGCTAGCTAGTAATATAAAGGAAGATAGGAAGAGTTTTTTCAATATATAAAAGGTAAGAGAGAGGCAAAAATAGACATTGAACCACTGGAAAATGTGGCTGGAGAAGTAATAATAGGAAACAAAGAAATGGCAGATAAACTGAATAGTTACTTTGCATCAGTCTTCATGGTGGAAGACACCGGTGGGATGCCAGAGCTCCAGAAGAACCAGGGGGCAGAGGTGAGTGCAGTGACCATTCCTAAGGAGAAGGTTCTGGGGAAACTTAAAGGTCTGAAGGTGGATAAATCACCTGGACCAGATGGACTACACCCCAGGGTTCTAAAAGAGATAGCTCAGGATATTGTGGAGGCATTGAAAATGAAAATCGCTTATTGTCACGAGTAGGCTTCAATGAAGTTACTGTGAAAAGCCCCTAGTCACCACACTCCGGCGCCTGTTCGGGGAGGCTGGTACGGGAATTGAACTGTGCTGCTGGCCTGCTTTAAAAGCCAGTGATTTAGCCCAGTGTGCTAAACCAGCCCCTCATCATTGGTGATGATTTTCAGAAATTACTGGAGGCAGGAAGGGTCCCAGAGCATTGGAAAGTTGGAAAGTGGCTAACGTAACACCACTGTTTAAGAAGGAAGGGAGGCAGAAGACGGAAAATTATAAGGTGCTTAGACTGACTTCGGTCATTGGCAAGATTTTAGAGTCCATTATTAAAGATGAGATCGCAGAGTACTTGGAAGTGCATGATAAAGAGGTTGTTTAGCACAGGGCTAAATCGCTGGCTTTGAAAGCAGACCAAGGCAGGCCAGCAGCACGGTTCAATTCCCGTAACAGCCTCCCGAGCAGGCGCCGGAATGTGGCGACTAGGGGCTTTTCACAGTAATTTCATTTGACGCCTACTTGTGACACTAAGCGATTTTCATTTTTCATTTTTTTCATAAAGTAGGACTGAGTCTGCACGGCTTCGTCAAGGGGAGGTCATGTCTGACAAATCTGTTAGAGTTCTTTGAGGAAGTAACAAGGAAGTTAGACAAAGGAGAACCAGTGGACGTGATTTATTTAGATTTCCAGAAGGCCTTTGACAAGGTGCCGCATAGGAGACTGTTAAATAAGTTAAGAACCCATGGTGTTCAGGGTAAGATCCTGGCATGGATACAGGATTGGCTGACTGGCAGAAGGGAGAGAGTGGGGATAAAGGGGTCTTTTTCAGGATGGCAGCCGGTGACTAGTGGTGTACCTCAGGGGTCGGTGCTGGGACCATAACTTTTCATAATATACATTATGATCTGGAGGAAGGGACTGAAGGCACTGTTGCTAAATTTGCAGATGGTACAAAGATTTGTAGAGGGACAGGTAGTATTGAGGAAGCAGGCGGGCTGCAGAAGGAATTGGACAGGCTAGGGGAGTGGGCAAAGAACTGGCAGATGGAATACAATGTGGAAAAGTGTGAGGTTATGCACTTTGGAAGGAGAAATGGAGGCCTAGCCTATTTTGTAAATGGGGAGATGCTTAGGAAATCAGAAACACAAAGGGACTTTGGAGTCCTTGTTCACGATTCTCTTCAGGTTAACATGAAGGTTCAGTTAGCAGTTAGGAAGGCAAATGCAATGTTAGTATTCATGTCGAGAGGGTTAGAATACAAGACCTGGGATGTACTTCTGAGGCTGTACAAGGCTCTGGTCAGACCCCATTTGGAGTATTGTGAGCAGTTTTGGGCCCCGTATCAGAGGAAAGATGTGCTGGCCTTGGAAAGGGTTCATAGGAGGTTCACAAGAATGATCCCTGGAATGAAGAGCTTGTCGTATGAGGAATGGTTGAGGACTTTGGGTCTGTACTCGTTGGTGTTTAGAAGGATCTTATTGAAACTTACAGGATACTGCGTGGCCTGGATAGAGTAGACATGGAGAGGATGTTTCCACTTGGAGGAAAAACTAGAAGCAGAGGACACAATCTCAGACTAAAGGGACGATCCTTTAAAACAGAGATGAGGAGGAATTTCTTCAGCCAGAGGGTGGTGAATCTGTGGAACTCTTTGCCGCAGAAGGCTGTGGAGGCCAAAACACTGAGTGTCTTTTAAACAGAGGTAGATAGGTTTTTGATCAATAAGGGGATCAGGGTATATGGGGAGAAGGTCTGTGGAACTCTTTTCCCCAGAGAGAAGTGGAGGCAGGGTCATTGAATATTTTTCAGGCTGAATTAGATTCTTGATTGACTAGGGTGTCAAAGGGTAAAGTGGGTAGGAAGGAAAGCCGTGGTGAGGTCACAATCAGATCAGTCATGATTTTATTGAATGCCAGAGCAGGCTTGAAGGGCCAAATGGCCGACTCCTCCTAATCCATATGTTTAAATGTCCATGGTCACATGTTAAGTTGCAGCCACCTTAACAGTTTGTTGGTACTTTCACAAAGTTTAATCTTACAGCCCATAATATCTAATAGCCTCATGTTTGCACTGGGAGTGACATTAATCTGGCGATGATCAGAAGATCTGGCCACTATCCTATTATTGTTTGAGGGAGGTTTCTGCGCACAAATTGCTTTTACATTTCAGTGACTACGCTTCAAAAAGTAATCATTGGGTGAAAAGCGTTTTGGGACATCCAGAGGCTGTGAAAAGTGCTGAAGAAATGCAAGTCTTTCCTTCTTTCTAATTGTGCCCTGTTAATCTCTGTTCATTAATATTTCCCAGTGGGGTGTCTGCATAGCAATCAGGAGCCACATCCCTTATCTCCTCCCATTATAGAGACATTACCTGGATGAGTACAACTCCAAAAAAACTCAAGAAGGTTGACACCATCCAGAGAAAAAGCAATCTGCTTGACTCGCACCCTATCCAACACCTTCAACATTCCCTCCCTCCACCACCGACACACAATAGCAGCAAAGTGGACCATCTGCAAGATGCACTGCAGCAGCTCAACAAGATTTCTTCAACAGCGCCTTCCAAACCCACGACATCTACCCACCCAGCGGGACAAGAGCAGCAGATACATGGAAACACTGCTCCCTTCCCCTACAAGCCATACACCATCCTGACTTGGAAACATATCGCCTTTCCTTCACTGTCGCTGGGTCAGGAACTCCGTTCCTCGCAGCACTGTGGGGGTTCTGACAAGGTGACTCACCGATAAATGCTGGTCTAGCCAGCAATGCCTGCATTCCATGAATTAACAAATTAAAAATAGCATTGAGGGCACCCTTATTACCACCTCAGCTGAGATATATCAACATGGGAGCCTGCAGGTCAGAGGTCGGTGCAATGGGACCACATATTTCTGATGTGCGTGGCTCACATATATATTGTATGACCAATAGCTGTTGCATTTTTTTGTTTTACGTTTAGTAGCAGGAGATGATCGATGCCCATTGTAACTGAAAAAAAAGCTCAATAGATTAAAATGACTTATTCCAACTGACAGTATCCTAGGGCATTTCCAGCACTTTATTCATCAGAAAGTTACTATGTACAGGAGGTGTGAATGTACCGATTGAAATGGATACTTTGACAAATGCTTTAAATTCGGAATGTCTCAGTGACTACCTTAGACTTTGGCCTTTCTTCTCTGAAGATTTGGACTTGAGTCCAACAGCAGGCTGATGGGATGAAAGGAACCCTGACTAAAAAGGTCTCTTGTGAAATATGTATGGTCACCTTCTGTCCAGCTCTTCACAGGCTTGAATCCACAGCATAAATGACATCGCACCAAAGGGTGTATTCCAGATCATAACTCGCCACATAATAGAGTCTTCCTCATTTCCACTCTGGTTCTCTCTCCAAATGATTTGGATCCGTGTTGTCTGGTTAACAATCCTCCTGACATTGGTAACAGTTTACTTTTATTTACTCAATCAAAGCAACAAGGATGCATATTTAGATCATACCTTTAATGGAGTAAAATGTCTCAAGAGGCTTCATATGTTCATCATCGATCAAAGTCTGGCACTAAGCCACATGAGGAGTGTGGTGAATGAGATTCACACGGTATTATAATCTGTATATATGTATCAATATTGTAAGTGCAGTTGCACTGCCTGACCACCAGGGGGAGTAGCTCTGGGAGTACTCGAGAGATTGTACTGGGCTCCTCCCTTGGCTCCGCCCACGACTCCTCCCCCTGGAGCTGCTGTATAAAGATCCGTGCCACAGGGTCAGCCAGCCAGTTCACCGAAAGTTCAACGGCTAACAGGCTGGCTCTGTTGTAGGTATATTAAAACCGCTATTCTAATCCTACAAGCACGTGTCCATAGAGTTGTTGGTTCCAACAAGGAGATATTAGGACAGGTGAGCAAAAGTTTCATCAAAGAAGTATGCTTCACGGCAGCACTGTGGGGCAGAGGTTAGCCCTGCAGCCTCACGGCGCCGAGGTCCCAGGTTCGATCCCTCTGGGTCACCGTCCGTGTGGAGTTTGCATATTCTCCCCGTCTTTGCGTGGGTTTCGGCCCCACAACCCAAAAGATGTGCAGGTTAGGTGGATTGACCATGCTAAATTGCCCCTTAATTGGAAAAAATTAATTAGGTACTCTAAATTTATTTTTTAAATCATTTTTTTTTAAAAAAGGTTTGCTTCAAGGAGTGTCTTAATGGATCAGAGAGAGGAGAAGATGCAGCAAGGAATAGGGAGGGAATTGCAGAGTTTGTGGCCAGGATAGCACGGCCAGCAATGGTGGAGGGTTGAAAGTCAGGGTTTGGATTGGGATTTGGATTTATTGTCACGTGTACCGAGATACAGTCCTGTATTGTTCTGTGAACAGTCCAGACAGATCGTTCCAAACATGAAAAAACTTTGGACATACGATAGAGACACAATGTAAATATATAGACACAGACATCTGGTGAAGCATACAGAGTGAAGTACTACTCAGTAGAGAAGATGTGCAGAGAGATAAGTTCTGTCCATAAGAGGGTCATTATGAAGTCTGGTAACAGTGGGGAAGTAGCCGTTTTTGAATCTGTTAGTGTGTGTTCTCAGACTTTTGTATCTCCTGCCTGATGGAAGAGGTTGGAAGAGAGAATAACCCAGGTGGGAGGGGTCTTTGCTTATGCTGCCCGCTTTCCCAAGGCAGTGGGAGGTGTAGACAGAGTCAGTGGATGGGAGGCGAGTTTGTGTGATGGCCTAGGCTGTGTTCATGACTCTCTGTGGTTTATTACGGTCTTGGGCCGAGTAGTTGCCATACCAGGCTGTGATGCAGCCAGAAAGGATGCTTTCTGTGGTGCATCTGTAAAATTGGTAATAGTCAATGTGGACATGCCGAATTTCCTTAGTTTCCTGAGAAAGTATAGGCTCTGTTGTGCTTTCTTGGGCGTAGCGTCGGCATGGGTGGACCAGGACAGATTGTTGGTGATGTGCACACCCAGGAATTTGAAGCTGTCAACCATCTGCACCTTGGCCCTATTGATGCTGACAGGGGTGTGTATAATACTTAGCTTCCTGAAGTCAATGACCAGCTCTTTAGTTTTGCTGACAGTGAGGGAGAGATTGCTGTTGTTACACCATGCCACTAGGTTCTCTATTTCCTTCCTGTACTCTGACTCATCGTTGTTTGAGATCCAACCCCTACGGTTGTGTCATCAGCAAACCTGTAGATGGAGTTGGAGCCAAATATTGCTACAACTCACGAGAGTCCGTGTTATTAGTCTGTGACTCTAATTTATTCTGGTATTGTCTCTTGGGATCCCTAATGGCTTTGCGGAGGTTGTACCTGGATTTCTTGTCTAGGTCAGGGTCGTCTGTCTTGAATGCCTCAGACCTAGCCTTCAGCAGAGAATGAATCTCCTGATTAAACCATGGTTTCTGGTTGGGAAATGAATGTACCACCTGCTTTGGCATACAGTCTTCTACACACTTGCTTATGAAGTCTGTGATGGGGTGACATACTCGTTTAGAATGGCTGCTGAGTTCTTGAATATAGACCAGTGACTCCAAGCAGTCGTATAGGAGCTCTTCTGTTGCCTTGGACCAGCACTGCACGACCTTCTTAACCGCATTCTCCCACTTAAGTTTCTGCTTGTATGCCAGGAGAAGGAGCACCATCTTGTGGTCCAATTTCCCGAAGTGCGGTTGAGGATGGATCAGTAGGGGCCCTTGATGTTTGAGTAGCAGTGGTTAAGAACATTGGCACCCCTGGTGGGACAGATGTGTTGGTGGAATTTTGGCAGTATACTCTTGAGGTTGGCCTGGTTGAAGTCCCTGGACACGATGAACAAGGCCATCTCGGTATTCTGTTTCATTGTTATTTATAGCGGTATACAATTCATCAAGCGCCTTCTTCATTTCCGCCTTGGATGGGATCTAGACCGCCGTGATGATGGCAGAAGTGAACTCCCGTGGAAGGTAGTATGGGCGGCGCTTCACAGTCAGGTATTCCAGGTCCGGGGAGCAGCAGTTCACCAGGGTCACCACGTCCGGGTACCAGAGGAGTTGATGAGGAAGCAAACCCGTCCACCCTTCGCTTTCCCCGATGATGCCGTGTGGTCCATCCGGTGTATTGAGAAGCCATCAGGTTGTCTGACACAGTCCGGTAAGGCAGGGGTAAGTCTTCTCTCCATGAAACCAGCACACAGTAGTCTCTTACTGCCATCTGAGAGCTGTCTAGCGTTAAGCTCGTCCAGCTTGTTTTGATCACTTGGATGTTTGCCAGGAGTATGCTGGGGAGAGGAGACTTGATTTTGGGGTCGTATCTGGCGGGGCCCTGAGCGCTGGTTTCGATTGGGGGTCGCCGGGGTGGGTGCATTTTCACGATCAGGTCAAGCCCTGGGATTCTGCCAGTACGGGTCTACCTTTTGGCATGTTCAGGTCCTTGCATGGGGCCTCTGTCATTTTGGGGGTGTTTAGTGTGGGTTTCGGTCGCTGGCAGAGTCTTCCTGGGTCAGGTTGGACTGGGTGACATGTTCAGTTCCAGCGTTGGTGGTCTGTTTGGGCGTTTCTGGAATCGGGCCTTGAAGTAGGCGTGGTTGGGCTTCCATGTGGATTCCCCTACATTCCTCCTTCTACCAGTAAGTTGGGGTGCTGGGCAGGCTGGATCTTGTAGTCAGGGGCCGGGTTGGGCGTTCTGGATCCGGATTGGGTTTTCGGGGGGCTGGGGTCGCTTCCCAGGCCGAGTCAGGTGCTCCAGGAGCCGGGTCGGGTTCTATGCTTGGTCAAGATTGGACGTCCGGGTCGGGCCTCTTCCACTTCCAGGATGAGACCAGGGTCGGGTCGTTGGAGGAGTCCTGCCGGATCGGCTCATGTGGGCCAGGTCATTCATTGGGCAAGAGGCTGGAATAGGAGAAATGCAGAGATCTTGGAGGGCGCAGAGGTGACAGAATATGGACCTGAATATTCCAGTCCGTTTCCTGCTGGCAGGATCTTCCGGTCTCGCTGAAGGTGACCCACCCCCACCCCCCAACCCCCTGTCCTCCACGGCAGGATCTCTGGTGGCACGGCCGGCAAACAACTCAAGATGCTGTGGATATCACAGGGATCAGAAAATCCCAGCAGCAGTTAATGATGAGCTGCCTCTGGAAAACATGCTGTGTGTGTGGGGGGGGGGGGGGGGGGGGGGGGGCTAGGATCCCTCATCCCACTCATCCCACCCATGGACCATGAAAATGGGGGTGAGAATTTTAAAATCAAGGCCAATGTTGCTGAGCGAACAAGATTTGGGTAGCAGACTTTTGGATGAGCATCAGTTTATCGAGGGTACAAGATGGGAGACAGGACAGGGAATATTGAAATTCCTTATAATTTTAACTGGAAGTATATTAGCACACTCACTCATATGTTCGATATGGGAATTGACAAAGTGCCACATGACAATGTTCTTTTGAAGTTGGGGCAAAATGTAACATATTTTGCAACTAACTCAACGTGCTGGATGCAGACGCTGGGTGAATTCGAAATGTGTTCCAATCCCCAGCAAGAACATCCGCAACTTGCTGTTGACAATTTTTTAATCAACAAAACCTTCAGCATTAATTCCTGCCTTCATATCATCAATACCACAATGTTCCAATGGTTACTCATTGTTCAAAAAATGCTTTAGGATTATGTGTTATTCAGCACACAAAGAATACCAATTAGCAACGGCAGTAGCTCAGTTTAACTGTCAAGAACCTCCCGCGTAGGGGCCATCTGTAAGAGAGATGAGGCTGTCGTTCAACGTTCTCATTTCCAGCTACTGTCACAAAAATCTTCAACAGTTAGAACGATTCATACCACTGTACATTACTCAAACCTTTGTACCATTATTTAACTTGACAAAGCGATGCGTAGAAGAGAAAGAGGCAAGATGGGACTTTACACCGTGCGTTGTCATGGTCTGGATTGCACTGCCTGAAAGTGGTGGAAGCAGATTGAATAATAACCTTCAAAAGGGAACTGAAGAAATACTTGAAAGGGAAAACTTTCCAGGGCTTTGGGGGAACAAATGGGGGAAGTGGGAATAATTGGGCAGCTCTTTCAAAGGGCTAGTACAGAAATGATGGGCCAATGACCTCCTCCTGAGCTGTATCTGTCTATGAAAGTAGAGTAAATGATTAAAGCTGAACGTCACCAAATTGTCAATGGATTTGGATCTAATACTTGAGCTGAACTTGGATACAGTTCATTTGGAACATTAGAAGCTGCTATAAATATAGCTGTGAGATTTGATTCTGCCAAGTTACAACCCAGTTGGATGATTTACGTCTTTATGTGAGCCCACTTTGCAGAATCCGTTTATTCAGAGCAGGAGCAGGGAATATTAGTGCCAATTTACATGAGCAAGAGTGTAGCAGGTAAGTAACTTTCCACATTTTATTCCCCTCTCACTTCTTTCTCTCCTGGACACCAGTGTCCTTTTTAAGGAGTTGGTGTCTTGAGTCTTGCGGAACGTGAGATGACCATTTCATCGTTCTCTATCGAGAGAAAGATATTTGACACCAACTGAAGTATTACCTTGCCTTCACGCCAGCAAATTGTGATTCCCCATGGTTGTTTCCATTTACAAATCTGTAATAGACACCATTTCTTGGACGCAATACTCCCATCCACCAACCATGGGCGGGATTCTCCGCTCCCGGGACTAAGTGCCCGCGCCGTCGTGAACACGAACAGGGCCCGGGCACGACCTATTCTGGCCCCCACAGTTCATACCGCTCCAGCCTCCTTACGTGGCGCCAACCCGCACATGCGCAGTTGGGGCAGCTCATTCCTGCGCATGCACAGTTGGGCCGCGCCATCTTGCGCATGCGTGGGAAACTTCTTACGCACGCCGGCCCCTCACCAACATGGCGCCGGGGGTCTGGGGCCGGCTGCGGAAGGAGGTAGGCCCAGGGGGGAGAAGCCGGCCCACCGACCGGTGGGCCCCGATGGCGGGCCAGACCCCATCGAAGAAACCCCCCCCCGGTGAAGGAACCCCCTCCCTACCCCCCCCCCTCCACAGGCCACCCCCCCAGAGTTCCCGCACAGTTCCCACCGGCAGCGACCGGCCGGAGAATTGCCCCTCACTGTTTGCGGAGATTCTCCGAGCGGCCCGGCGCTAGTTTTGTGGAGGTGGGATAATCGCGTGCGGGTGTCGGGGCGACGTGGCACGACTCGCCCGGCGCCCCGGCGATTCTCCCACCCGGCGTGGGGGGGGAGAATACCGCCCCATGTGTTTCTTGCCGATACACCGTTGGCTGGCAGCAGGATTCTATACTCTCACCGCTTGACAATGGGATTTCCCATTGAAGCCACACCTCGCCGCTGGGGAACCCGTGGGCAGGTGTGTGCTGCCGGCGGGAACAGAGAATTCCAACGGCCAGAGAATTCCTATCCTTATTTCCCAATAACACCAGAATTAGGAAGTGGAGTAAGCCATTTGGTACTTCAAGTCTGGTTAGAGCATGGTTTTTTATTTATTTATTTATTTTATTTTTTAATAAATTTAAAGTACCCAATTCATTTTTCCCAATTAAGGGGCAATTTAGTGTGTCCAATCCACCTACCTTGAACGTCTTTGGGTTGTGGGGAAGAAACCCACGCAAATACGGGAAGAATGTGCAAACTCCACACGGACAGTGACCCAGAGCCGGGATCGAACCTGGGACCTCGGCGTCGTGAGGCAGCAGTGCTACCCACTGCGCCACTGTGCTGCCCTGTAAGAGCATGGTTGACTGGATTGTGGCTTCAACTCCTCTTCTCTCTCTGCCTCCCCCCATAACCCTTAACTGCATAACAGAAGGCATTTAAATTTACCATTAGTCTGATTTACGATCCACTATCATGGAAATGGTGCATTGTCTTCAGTCTGCCTGGATTGAGTGGACGTGGAGAGGATGTTTCCACTTGTAGGAAAAACTAGAAGCAGAGGACACAATCTCAGACTAAAGGGACGATCCTTTAAAACAGAGATGAGCAAGAATTTCTTCAGCCAGAGGGTGGTGAATCTGTGGAACTCTTTGCTGCAGAAGGCTGTGGAGGCCAAATCACTGAGTGCCTTTAAGACTGAGAGAGATAGGTTCTTGATTACTAAGGGGATCGGGGATTATGGGGAGAATGAGGATGAGAAAAATGTCAGCCATGATTGAATGACGGAGCAGATTAGATGGGCCGAGTGGCCTAATTCTGCTTCTATGTCTTATGGTCTTTCCACTAGGCTGACTCAAATGGCCTCACCAGGCGTTGCACTCCCACTAGTATAGCTCTCAGGGTCATTTGAGCAAGCAGCCTTTCCACCACGTCTTGATGTGGGGCCGCGATTCACCAGAAAAATGTCAAAGTCTGGGTATGGGCATGTTTGGCTAGGTGTTTCGCGACAGCTGAAATGGCAAGATTCAGGCCGCTACACAATAGCACTGAGCAGTTTTTTGGGGCCTCAGGAAGTTTCTCCCTGTCGACGTCACACTTCGAACGTTTCTTGAAAATAAATTTAGAGGAGTACCCAATTCTTTTTTTCCCAATTAAGGGGCAATTTTAGTATCGCCAGTTCACCTCCCCTGCACATCTTTGGGTTGTGGGGGTGAGGCCCAAGCAGACACGGGGAGAATGTGCAAACTCCACACAGGCAGTGACCCGGGACTGGGATCGAACCGGGGACCTCAGCGCTGTGAGGCAGCAGTGCTCACCACTGCGCCCCCGTGCCGCCCCTCACACTTTGAAATCTGCCCGGCCCTAGGGAGCTGAGCTCACCAGCAGGACTGCCTCCTCACAGATCGGGGCACCATTTTGAAAGACTACCCCTATTTTAAACCCCCCCCCCTCCCTTTCAGGATCCCCTCACTTTCAGGACCCTCCTTTACCTCCCCAACCTTTCTGCAGCCCCCTCAAATCCCCTCCAAAGCCCCTCCCCCTTTCAGAGGAATGGCCACTCAGGCCCTGACCCATGGCAATGCCAACCAGACCCCTTGGCAGTGCCTGGTTGACACTGCCATGGTGCTCAGGTGGCACTATCAAGGTGCCAGACTGACATGGCCAGGATGTCAGAGAAGTGCCAGGGTACTACCCTCACATGTCCCTGACCACCTAGGGGATTTTAATGGTCTCTGAGAGCCCCCACCCTCACCCCGAGGTGCCACCACGCCTGTTTCACGATTGTGGAAAGCAAAGCTAAACGGCGCCCGGCTGAGGTCTCGCCTTCGTGGCCGTTGACTCCTGGGCGCTGGGTGAATACAGTGTCAGGATATTTAAATGAGCCGAATGGCTTGTTTAAATATCATTATATGGATCACAGCCAGTGAGGTGGTGATCTAGATCATGCCAGGCGCAAAATCAAATTTGGGGTTCTCCCGTGATTCACCTTGGCCGATGCGGTGGGAAAATCATGCTCGTGGTCTTGGATTGGATTGGATTTGTTTATTGTCACGTGTACTGAGGTACAGTGAAAAGTATTTTTCTGCAAGCAGCTCAACAGATCATTCAGTACATGGGAAGAAAAGGGAATTGAACAGAATTCAAGAAAATACATGAGAATACATAATAGGGCAACACAAGATATACAATGTAACTACATAAGCATTGGCATCAGATGAAGCAGACGGGGTGTAGTGTTAATGAGGACAGTCCATAAAAGGGTCATTTAGGAGTCTGGTGACAGTGGGGAAGAAGCTGTTTTTGAGTCTGTTCGTCCGTGTTCTCAGACTTCTGAATCTCCTGCCCGATGGAAGAAGTTGGAAAAGTGAGTAAGCCGGGTGGGAGGGATCCTTGATTATGCTGCCCGCTTTCCCCCGGCAGCGGGAGGTGTAGATGGAATCAATGGATGGGAGGCAGGTTCGTGTGATGGACTTCAGGGAAGGGGTTTCCTCACCCATCTGGTCATCCTTCATGCACGAACCTGGTAGGTAGACATCAAGCTATCTGACAGTGGGATCATTACAGCTGAGTCCAAATCTACCGCTTACATTGGTACTCATATCCAACAGGAGTTCCTGGTATGTGATTCCTCCCACATTAGAGCTGCATTCTCTCTGCCATGAAGTATTTTACAGTCACTTGCAAGGTCAGGCCAGGCTTCAGTTTGCCACCTTATACTGGAGATGGCAGCCCTTCAGTACTGCACTCAGTGTCAGGTTGGAGTTTCGTGCTCAAGTCCTGCAGTGGGAATCAAATCCACAACCTCAGACTCCCAGGTAAGCAACTGACAACAGGTTCATTTTGTGGACCGCTTGAATTCCAGTTTGAATGGTCCTATCACTAAAGCATGCTGCCTTGTCTCATGTCTTTCTGACCCTACCAAACAAGTCAGACAATATCTGTGTGCCATATTTCAGAGTTAATCTTTGAACCTCAGATCCTATCCATTGTTTATTTTACCTTTGTGAGAACCCAGCCCTCTCATACCTCATCCCCCTTACAGTAGTAGTCCTAATTGTCCGTGATTTTCTCACCTCCAGATCTGATTTCATCATTGTGCTCTTTGCTGACTTTTCATTCTCAGATCCACATAAGCTCGTAACTGATTCAAAATACACCTACCCACATCCTGTCCTGCACCACACCTTGAGCATTCATCAATTCCATTCACACCGACCTAAATAACCCCCAGGCCCCAAAATGTTAACCTCAAGATCACTGACTATAACTTCAAATTCCTCTATGACTTTGCCCATCTCGGCAATCTCCACCATCTTGACAACTCTTCCTGTGCCCTCCACCTCCCCTGATTTTAAGCTTTGGTGAATCTCTATACCCTCTCTTCATCCCAACATTGATGGGAGAGTTTTCAGCTACTTATGACAGGACAAGGGTACACAGGTTCAAATTGTAAAAGTAAACTTTAGAACTGCTAACCGGCGTGGGGGCGGGGGGGCTTTGCTGCTTAGCAGAATGAGATCAGCTAACCTGAAATTTGTGTGGTGCATAAACACACTATGTAACAGTTATGCCAAATGGCCTGTTACCATACTGAAGATGCTACCAAATTCAATTTAACAAAAAAGAGAAATGAAAATTGCTTATTGTCACACGTAGGCTTCAATGAAGTTACTGTGAAAAGTCCCTAGTCGCCACATTTCGGCACCTGTTCGGGGAGGCCAGTACGGGAATTGAACCCGCACTGCTGGCCTTGTTCTGGATTACAAGTCAGCTGTTTATCCCACTGTGCTAAACCAGCCCTCTGTTTTGATGCTCTCTGTTTGAGAGCATCAAAACACAGACCTTCTGAGGGCAGCACGGTGGCACAGTGGTAGCATTGCAGTCTCACGGCGCCGAAGTCCCAGGTTCGATCCCGGCTCTGGGTCACTGTCTGTGTGGAGTTTGCGCATTCTCCCCGTGTTTTCGTGGGTTTCGCCCCCACAACCCAAAGATGTTAGTGGATTGAACACGCTAAATTGCCCCTTAATTGGAAAAAATTAATTGGGTACTCTAAATTTATGGGAAAAAAACAGAGACTTTCTGTTCTGTGTGACCTAGCTCTACATGAGTGACATCCAAGCTTTAGACTTTGTCCACGAGTGAATGTCACGAACACACTAGGAGGGAGGGGGGGGAAATCTGTCATCCTTACCCGGTCTGGCGTACATGTGATTCCAGATCCACAGCAATGTTGTTAACTATTAAATTCCCTCAGGGATGGACGGTCATGAAGGTCGGCCATCGTGGATCGAGAAGGTCAGCTGGCGTGTGTCCCCAAAGGATGGCCAGTTGTAAAAATGGGTCTCCGCCAAAAAATATTTGAAAAACACGGTTATAAAGCACCGCGCTCGAGCCAACTGAGCTAACCGACTTTTAATGTATCCTCCAAAGTCAGGAAAAAAGATGATCTTGTCACCACCCCATTGTTATTTGTGAGAATTTGGTGTGTGTAATTCTCCATATATTGCAATATTGACTATGGGCGCGATCTTCTGGCCTCATTACAGTCTCGCTCAAGCGAAACAAGGCCAGTGAACAGCGAGAGGGGCCAAAACGAGATCAGCGGCAGGTGCTGTTTGCGCTGCAACTTACCCGTTCCCTTAGGCGCTATTGGGATCTCGCCGTAGTATGGCCAGAAACCAATTATCACCACTTAAGCCCCATTTCCATAAAATTAACAAGAGTCACCCCTTATCCAACGGCCTCACGTCATTCAGCGGCCTCCCCAGCAAATGGTCAAGCTGGCACCGATTAGTACTCCTTTTTAAAAACATGAACCTTGTGGAAGGACCTCTGTGGGGAAGTGAGTAGCCATCTTTGCTCATAGGCAAAGAGCCCGGGGGCACTGGACTTGCTGCCCTGTGCTCGGCGGGAGGTGGGGGACTCTCGGTTGAGGGTGGGGGATCCTCCGCAGAGGTGGGCCTCCATGGGAGGGTGGGGGGGGGGGGGGTGCTGGGGTGCAACCAGGGGGAAACTGCTTGCGGCACCACCATGCCAACCCCTGCATCAAGTGTACCTGTTCCGGGGACAACCTTTGACCCTGCCCCAAAGACCAATCATTGCCCCGACCGACTGTCAAGGCCTCTGGCCGTGCAACTGAAGGCTATCGCTAATAGGGAATTGCCGATCGTGGGTAAGTGAGAACTTCACACAACCCACGTGGATTCCTGTGGGTGGGTGGGCCATGTAGCATGTGGGAGTCATTGCCTAGTTTCCTAATCAGACCACGATGCCCGGATAGCGTACCAGAACACTGTGGAAGGCAACACCACACATGCAGCAAACATCCGAACACCCAGGGGATGGGACACAGCTCTGGCCTCTGGGGGACATGTCCATGGCTGGAGAGTGGGTAAGTGCCATGGGGAGGGAAGCAGCGCCCGGTCCGGTTGACGCTGTGAGCGAATGTCTGGGGCACAGGGTCTGGGGCCCGGTGAGGGGAGGCAGGGAGTACATGGCAGGGCATTCCAGGCAGGGGGGATGAAGGGGATCAATGGGGGAGTGGAGGGTCCCAGGGTTTGTCAGTCGAACACCCTCTCCCAATGTCTTCCAGATACTGAACGCTATGGCAAGGGTATTGGACGCAGAGGTTGCCCTAGTGGTGTTGGTGCTACGCGAAGCAACCAGACGCCGGGAAGGCGGCAGCAGCAGTGTCTTCCCTGGAGCGGCACGGTAGCACAGTGGTTAGCACTGGTGCTTCACTGCGCCAGGGTCCCAGGTTCGATTCCCGGTTTGGGTCACTGTCTGTGCCGAGTCTGCACGTTCTCCCCGTGTCCATGTGGGTTTCCTACGGGAGCTCCGATTTCCTCCCACAAGTCCCGAAAGACGTGCTGTTAGGTAAACTGGACATTCTGAATTCTCCTTCTATGTACCCAGGGCTGGAGGACGAGGCCGGGGAGGAACCTGAGGCCCACCCGGTAGCTGCAGGACTGGTGGCAGCGGTGAGGATTCGGCAAGCCCAATTCACCGAGGACGTGGCCTGGTCTGTCATCACAACCTTACCTCCCCACCACCCCCATTTCCCACCCTCGCAGGGTATGAGTCACATCACTCCAGGGTGATGGGACTGTGTCGGCATTGTCAGTGGGTCACTGTCGAGGGCAGGGAGGTGATGATAACCCGCAGAGAGCTGAGCGTCAGTGTTCCTCAATCTAAACTATAGTCTGACCCCTGCCTGTTTGCAAATAAATTAAATAGAGTGCTCGTTCCGACCCATCACATGCATGCAGTGATGCATTGCGGAAGTGACAGAGGCATCCTACTGGTTTTGCACAACGGTGTTTATTGGTCAATACAGGTCCCCACTCTCCCGACGGTGCTTCCCCCCTCCCTCCCAACCCCCACCTTCCACACCCCTCCTCACCCCCTACCCTGTCCCCCCTTCCCCCGGTGCCCTCGGTGATCCTCAATGTGCATGGCCCTCCTAGTTCTACCCCTACGTCTAGCTGTGTGCCCAGGATGCATATCTGAGGTGGAGGCAGCCAGCTGCTTACCTCGTCCTGTGGCTTTTGATGCCCCTACAGGCGCCCTCTGGGGGCTCTGGGGTAGAAGGGCCCTGGCTCACCTGTCAACAGCACATGCACAGCTGTGTCACCCTGTCCCGTGTGCTGCCCCCGAGACGTGGCCTCATCAGAGGGGTGGAACTTGGGGGAGCTGGTTCGAGCCCCGGCTGCCTCTGCATCATCTGGCTCTGTCAGTCCTGGTGGCTCCCCAATGTCTGCACCATCCTGTTGACACCCTCGGCCATGCTCCTCAGTGACTGGGACATGCTCTGCAGCTCATCGACACTGCCCACCTGCAACTGGGACAAGCTCCGCAGCATCTCGGCCATTCCCATCTGAAAGAGGGACATGTCCTGCCGTGCCTCATCAAGGTCAGCCTAGTATTGGGTGACATACCCCAGCGAGGCATTCTGTCGAGACCGCCTTGGAGATCTTCACAAATGGTGCAGACGTCGTGCACCAGGCTCTCCTTTGTGGTTACCACCCTGGCAGTGTTGGCTTCGGTGTCACACATTGCCGGTGCCATCTCCTGTGCCCATAGCCTCTGGGACTCCTCCAATCGGTTATGGATCTGCTGGAGTGACGCTAACATCTTCCTCTGAATATCCTGGCCGCTCCCTCGTGTCTCCATCAGCTCCAGGTAACCCTGTTCCAGAAGCTCATCATCTGACTGGGGCCCAGCTGGGTCCTGGGATCCAGCAGCCCTCCGACAGAGGTTCCTGCCTCCACCAGATGTGCATCATCAGTGGTGTGCTGCTCACCAGATTGTACCCCAGGAGCCTGTCCACTAACATGTCACAATGAGGTGTGTGTACCTGTGTTGGTGGAGGGTGGAGATGACAGCTGTGCCGCGACTATAACGATTGCATCCCCAGAGCTCTCCTCCGAGGTGTTCTCCTTGGAGTCAGGAGAGGGGGCGACCCGGGATGGGCCGGCACCATCGGCTGGACAACCTGCAGGAGAATGGACATGTGGTCAGTGGGAGGGAAGGGTCAGTCAGTAAGGCAATAACAACTCACGCTTGACAGGTCCTCTGGGTGGAGCCCGGTGGTTCCTCACCTCTGTGATGTCCTCCAGACTCCGTGTGGGTAACCGCCCTGTCCTCGGCCACTCCGGTCATCTCCAGGGTCCATTCCTCGAAGAAGGTGAAGATTCTAAAGCCCAGCACCCCACCGCCAGTTTGGGCCCTCTCTTGCCGATTACGGGAGAGCTTTATAGATTCAAAAAAAAAAAAATAGGGGCAGCAGGGTAGCATGGTGGTTAGCATAAATGCTTCACAGCTCCAGGGTCCCAGGTTCGATTCCCGGCTGGGTCACTGTCTGTGTGGAGTCTGCACATCCTCCCCCTGTGTGCGTGGGTTTCCTCCGGGTGCTCCGGTTTCCTCCCACAGTCCAAAGATGTGCGGGTTAGGTGGATTGGCCATGATAAATTGCCCGTAGTGTCCTAATAAAAGTAAGGTTAAGGGGGGGGGTTGTTGGGTTACGGGTATAGGGTGGATACGTGGGTTGAGTAGGGTGATCATGGCTCGGCACAACATTGAGGGCCGAAGGGCCTGTTCTGTGCTGTACTGTTCTATGTTCTATGTTTACCTGAGGATACACAGAGAGGGCATCGTTAGGCACACGTGTGGTTCACAGTTGTGGGGGGGGGGGGGGTGAAGAGAGGGTTGGGGTGGAATGAGCGTTGAAGGGGTGGGTGGAGGGAGGGTTGAAGATAGAGGGGGATGGAGGGAGGGTTGGAGGTCGCCCGGGGGTGTTGGGGGGATGGATCCTCCCTTGGGGGGGTGGGGCGTTGGTGTCTACTCACTTGTGCTGCCCAGTGTAGGTCGTTGACCTTCTTCCGGCACTGAAGGCCAGTCCTCCTGGTCACACTCCCCCAGCTGACTGCTGCTACCATCTTGTCCCAGGAGCCCGAGGCGGAACAGGTCATCCCTCCTGGCCTCCACTGTGTCCCAGAGCCTCCCCAGGTCAGCATCCCCGAATCTTGGGGCTGGTCTCCTGGTCGCCTTTGTTGCGAGCTGGCTGGTGTTGGTCGAGCAAGTGCAGTTTAAGCACTGCTCAACCTGGCGAATCAGCTGGAGAGCCATCATTTGGGACAAGAAGCCCGTGAGGCCTCATTAAGTGGACCAATTAACGTTGAATAGCATAGCCAGCGGCTCTCATAGAGAATCGCGCCCTTTATTTTAATAAGTACTTCAGAGTCTGTAAAGCGCATTAGGATTCCCAAGGTCATGCACAATGGTGCAAGTCCTTTCCCTGCTGATAGAGATGCTATTCTGATTTAGGTGTTTTCCACCAGTAAGCTAGATAACAGTGCTTAAAAATAAACCCTATCCAAAACCTCCAAAGACTCAAAATCCAAAAGTACAAACCAGCAATAAGCACAAATGGTATCGCGTTTCCTGGGGTTGAGAGCTAGATTGCCAGGGCTCAGGTGGATCAGATATGACTCAATGTATTCACAGTTTGGTCAGCCATGCATTCGATCATTGAGGGAACTCATATGTTCCAAAGAGTCGCTTGTTTACTGAGTAAATTAAATATCTGTTCTGGTAACTGGACAGTTTATTCCTACAGTTACCAGTTGTTCCAGATAATTATAGCTTCAGTCCTGGTATTCCCATGACTCATGCGGGTATAAATGCTTCTGGAAATAATGTGGTGGTATATTTTGATCATATGTTGACTGTAACAATTGAGAGTGTCATTCCGTGATAAACATGCCCAGATAAGAAGTTGCTATGATTCTGAATTACTCTCCAAATTCATTCCTCCCCGCTGTCCCTTTTTCCAATCTTGACTCTCTCGCCGACTTGATGTTACTCCTCAGTTTATTTTCTCCCCTATCACTTGCTTGGGTTTGAGCTAATCAAACCCACAGCTTCCTATTGAGGTATCCCCTCCATGTCTATCCTGACAATCTGCTTGCTGGCTGCCAGAGTACGAACCAGAATGGCCTGATCCCCACCTTCTGGTAGACATCCATCTGCTTTGCTCTGAGATTTAATTTTAGCAACCTAAATGACGTCCCTTGATCCACTAATCCTGCTTCAACCTTGAACATATCTCTGGCCTCTCTATGCCAGCTTTTTCTATTACCATTCAAAATGATCTCTCCTTTGACCTCCAAAGCCTGACAGAAATCTGGCTCACCGATTGAGACTCTTTCCCCTTCATTCATTCTGTACATTCCACCATGCTCACCCGGTTATATACGGTAGATTGTTATTGTTATCCTGTTGCATGGAGCCTGTAAGAGTTGAATCATGTGATAGTCCGTAATGTCATCGGCTACATCAGGGCTTGAGTCAGTCTAGACCTAGCCTTTTTAAAATTTAGAGTACCCAATTCATTTTTTCCAATTAAGGGACAATTTAAGGGGCGTGGCCAATCCACTTATCCTACACATCTTAAGGTTATGGGGGCACACACAGGGAGAATGTGCAAACTCCACATGGATAGTGACCCAGAGCTGGGATCGAACCTGGGACCACAGCGCTGCGGGGCAGCAGTGCTAACCACTGTGCCACCGTGTTGCCCCGAGCCTTTGTACAGTTAACAACCATCTAATAAACCCCTGTTGATTACTGGGGCCAAACCACGTGCTTCAGCATTTCCATTATTTTTATCCTATACACAATACACAATAGCATAAAAAGAAAATTGGCGACGAGGATAAAAAATTATTTTACAAAGTGAAAAGAAAATCAAACTGGTTGACAGTCAAGGTTGAGGCAGATCAATAGTGGGTCAGTGATTGCACATCTCACCCCGCACCTGGCATTGGAACCGGTAAGGTTTTGGGTACAAATTTAAAGGAAATGTCCATTCTGAATTTAATCCGACACTCCGAGGAATTCAGGCTGCAGAGCTCGCCACATGCAGTAGAGTAAGACACAAAGCTAGAGAGGGCAAATAAAAAAGAATTAGGCATCTCTTGTTGATACAATTGGTCTGTTTACCATTTTAAAAATAGACCATTGATGTAAGGGAAGTTGCGGGAGCATTCTGATATTGGTGGGAAAATCTGGCAACATGGGTCCATTTGAGGAAGACTCGGCAAACTGGGAATCATATGCATAGATATTCCACTATTATATCCTGGCCAATAAAATTTCAGAAGGTATTCAGGTCCTCGTTTTTCATCGTACAACTAACTGGAAGCAAAACTTTTAATTTGCTCAAAAATTTGGTCCAACCTGAGAAACCCGGTTACAAAACTTATGAAGAATTGATTAAAATATTAGAAAACCATTATGCACCAAAGCCATTAATTATCGCGGAGAGGTTTCAATTTCACTGAAGGAATTAGCTAGAGGGGGAAAGCATTGCACAGCTCGCTGCGACTCTGTGCCTTGCGGGGTTTTGCAAATTTGGTGACTCGCTTGATGATATCATGAGAGATTGCTTGGTTTGTGGGATGAGAAATGAGGCCATTCAGGGAAGATGATGAACAGAACAAAATCTAAGTTTGAAAACAGCATTAGATATTGCCGTTTCAATGCTGCTAAAGAGGTTTCTCGCCTCAGAGCAGGCACAACGATCCATAAACTGGCTGCCACCCAGAAAACGTCTACCCAGCATCAGGCATGGCATCGCTGTAAAATTGGCCATTCACAGGCTGACTGCAGGAGAAAGTACAGCCAATGTAAAAATCTGGAGTAAAATAGTCTCTCCGGAGAAGAACGTTTTAGCAAAAACACAGAACACGTCTGAAAGAAGGAATAAAACAAATTCAACTAAGAAATGTGGAAGAAGACCTATTTGTGGCCAATGTACAAGAGGAAGAATAGTCGGGGGAAGGTAGCGGGAGGGGCTACAGGTTCGGTACGGGGGTTCGATGGCTAGCTAAGGCCCAAAACCAAACTAAATAAACATGTTGGGGGGGGGGGGGGGGGCGGGCGCAGTTACTACTACGAAGATGCTTACCTGTAAATATGTATGTTAATTTTTGCGTGTTTGTTTGTTGTTTTTTTTCTCCTAACAATTTGTAATTTGTTCAATATAAAATATGAAAACTGAATAAAAACATTTATAAAAAAAAAAAAAAAAAGAAATGTGGAAGAAAAGAAAACAACAATGAAAATAGAACACCTGGTTCTGATGCGAACTGAAGTTGAATATACTATCTGTGCAAAGTGAATTACCCCAGTTCTGGGTAGTTCCAAAAAGGGGTGGCAGGGTCCGACGACTTTCTGGTTGAATTTTATTAAATATTTAAGGATAGGCTGGCACCGCTGATGGTGGGGGTGTTTGAGGACACGATGGTTAGGGGGTGTTGCCGCAAACAAAGGGGCAGGTCTCCATCTGGCTGTTGTTAAAGAAGGACAAGTGTCTGGTGGAGTGTGGGTCGTACAGGCCCATAGTTCTGAATGTAGACACCAAGATACTGGCAAAGGTGTTGACGTTGAGGTTGGAAGGGTGACTCTCATAGGTGATTGGGGAGGACCAGACAGGGTTTGCAAAAGGAAGACAGTTGTCCTCAAATGTGAGGAGGTTGTTGAACGTGGTACTTTCTGCTGTAGAGGGGAGGGGGTCGGAGGTGGTGGTGTCATTGGATGCGGTGAAGGTGTTCGATTGGATGGAGTTTTTAAAAATTCATTTATGGGATGTGGGCATTGCTGGCTAGACCAGCAATTATTGTCCATCCCTAGTTGTCCTTCAGAAGGTAATGGTGAGTTGAGTTCTTGAACCTCTGCAGTCCTTGTGGTGTAGGTACACCCACTGTACTGTTAGGGTGGGAGTTCCAGGATGTTGCCCCAGTGACAATGAAAGAACAGCAATATATTTCCAAGTCAGGGTGGTGGATGACTTGAAGGGGAACCTCTAGATGGTGGATTTCCCAGGTGTTTGCTCCTCTTGTCCTTCTAGGTGGTGGTGGTCGTGGGTTGGAAGATGCTGCCGAAGGAACCTGGATGGTGCCGAGCCTCTTGAGTGTTGTTGGAGCCGCACTCATCCAGATAAGTGGAGAGTATTCCATTACGCTCCTGAGTTGTGCCTTGTAGATGGTGGACAGGCTTTGGGGGGTAAGGAGGTGAGTTACTGGCCATAGCATTTCTAGCCTTTGACCTGCCCTGGTAGCCACAGTATTAATATGGCTAATCCAGTTCAGTTTCTGATCAATGGTAACCCCCAGGATGTTGATTGTGAGGGATTCATCGATGGTAATGCCATTGAATGTCAAGGGGCGGTTGTTAGATCCTCTCTTGTAGTGTTTCAAGATCCACTTTAGAATAGTACATTCAGACCAATGAAGCTTGAGTTTCTTGGAGATAAAGTAAGCGACAATTTATTAGAGACATGTAATACTGCAGATACTGGCAGGGTACTGGATAGTCCGGTGAGTTTGTGCATGGTTTGCAGCCCCCCCACTCCCCCACCGCTTTCTCTTTAAACTACTCCAAGCCAACAACACATTCAGAACTCACCATTCCTCCAACTCTATCCTCTTGTTCATCTCCTTGTTACTTTTTCCTCACCATTGGCAGCCATGAATGCTTTCACCAGTCGAGGCTTGAAGCTCTTGATTTCCCTCCCCAAACCATTCAACTTCTCCTTTAAGATTCAGCTTAAAGCCCACCTCTTGAAACCTTTGTTCAAATGCCTCTTCTTTGGCTCAGTGTGATTATTGTCAGGTCACACTTCAGTGAAGCACCACGGGACATTTTACTACATTAATAATGCTATATAAATACAAGCTGTTGTTGTGATCAATCACTTCCAAGCCAGGCTGCATGATTCCTATTTTTGTGTGGTACATATTGTTGTAACATACCTTTAAGGGATTGCAGAATAACATCACTAGAAAGGAAGTGTATCATGCAGTCCAGTTTTAGCTTTGCTTCTGCTTTCAGTAGAGCACACACAACATTGATGTCTTCAAGTTTTATATCCATGTATATCCGTCCACATGTGCCTGGTCTTACTAAATGTATGTGCGTAGTAGAACGCATTGATGCTGCTGTCGAGGCACCGGAGAATTGTGATTCGGCGTGAACCTGGCGCCCGCCACGATTTTGGCATCAAAACCAATTCTCCGCCCAATCGCCTTTCCCGATTTCGATTTCGATGAAGAATTGAAGAATCCCGCCCAAAGGCTATACCAAAGAGAGGAATTTTGCCTTTCTTTTAAATGGATAATATACGTTCATGACCGGAGACTGACCAAGTGCAATCCAACTGGGAATGGAGAGGCTCCTTCAGGGAAAGGAAAAAGTGAAGCCCACTTTACTGAAAGGAAGGTTCTTACAGAAAGAGGGACATTATGAACATGTAGACGTCCCTGTTTATTTTTGATAATAGTCCTTCCTTGAATGAACAGTGCAGATTGCTGTAAACAGTCATATGACAGCCAGCATTGATGTCTAAATTAAAAACAGAAAACGCTGAAAATACTCCAGGTCAGGCAACATTTGTAAAGAGAAAAACAGTTATTCTTCAATGTTGGTTACCTTTCATCAGAACTGGAAAGTGTTAGAGATATAAGACGACATATTGTTACATTTTACATAATATTACCAATTACATCTCTAACTTTTCTCAGTTCTGATGAAAGATCATCAACCTGAAAAGTTAACTGTTTTTCTCTTCACATTTTGTCTTTATTCCAAATTTACAGCTTCCACAGTTTTCTGATGTATCATTGACGTCTACTTGCTTGAAAGATGCAGACATAGAGCAAGTAGAAAGAGCTTTGTAAGTGTCCTTCCTGTTGATTCCCTTATTTCCCCTTTCTTTAATTTTGCCGTTATCATTTTAAAAAATCCAATTAATGTGCAATTGAGTGTGGCCAATCCATCTACCCTGCACATCTTTTGGGCTGTGGGGACCATTATCATTTTTGATCCATGGATGTTTAATGGACATGTATCTTTAAGTCAAGCAGCGGAGAGTAGGAGTCATTCAACAAGTTGCAAAACAGTATATGGTGCTGCTAGCTTTGGACAGAAAGAACCTTCGGCACCCAAGAGTTGGGGTGGGACTTGGTTCGATTGGTTGGCTGGTGGCCAATGAATTGGCCAAAAGGCCATATTCCGCCTGGTAACAGGTAGTGACTGGATCCTGCCTGAGTGGGATAATTTCCAGAGACCTAAGAAAAACAGAACTGAGATCAGGACACACGTGGACAAGAACCTGCTCCTTCTCTGTTCTATTTCTCACTCCAGAAAAGCTGCAACTTGATTTATTTCTGAACCTAAAGAGAACCTGAATTAATTAATTTACCGTTAAATCATTAACGGTATCTGAAAGCTTACGTTGGATCTGAAAGCTTACATTGAAGGAAGGTCTGCTTAAAGATAACGATCTGAAACAAAGACTCTTTTTCCTATTACTTATTATTTTCACCTCTCTTCTCCCCTCTGTGTTTGTTTGTCTTGTGTGTGTGCGTATGTAGAGGGTGGGGGCAAGTTGAAATTGGGGGTTAGGAATTGGATAATAGTTAATCAGCTGTATTTGCTGCCTATTTCCTCATAATTCTTGTTTTAAATAAAAAGTAATCATGGCACAACGGCGCAGTGGTTAGCACTGCTACCTCATGGTGCCGAGGACCGGGTTCGATCCCGGCCCTGGGTCATTGCCATGTCAAGTTTGCACATTCTCCCCTTGTCTGCTTGGGTCTCATCCCCACAACCCAAGGATGTGCAGGGAAGGTGGATTGGCCACGGTAAATTGCCCCTTAATTGGAAAACAAAATAATAAAAAGTAATTGTGTTTTAATTTACAAACCTGGTAGCTGTAATTATTGGGAAGCCAAGTGCCAAAATCATCGGGTATTTTTCTCAGAATTATTGGTAAATTCAATCGTGTTGTGACTCTGTGTCAAGGGAGGCTGTAATTGACCCCGCCCTTGCCCAGGATGATGTAACAACAGTCACTGATCCCAAAACATTCTTGCCACCAAAATGGCACAAATAAATCAGTTTCTGTCCATTGTCTTTGGTATTAGGCTCTAACATTTTAAAGTAGAATGTCTAAATTTGAAGAGGGCTAATTCAATGGGATGAGGAGCGAACCAGCCAGAATACATTACTAACAGGGAAAATTCTAATGGAAAAATGGGTGATTGTAAAGGAGGGGATGCTTTAGTTGTGGACTGGGTACATTCCAACAAGGGAGGAAAGTAGGGGAACCAAAACTAGGGCTCCTTAGATGACTGGAGAATATAGAACAGATGGGAAAAAAAGGGGAGTGTATGAAGCATGTCAGGTGAATTCTTCAAGTGAGAACCTGGGCAAAACAATAGGTTGAAAGGAAAAGTGAAGATGGAAATAAGACTGGCAAACAAAGAATCTGAGAATAGAATGGCAGTCAACATAAAGGGGAATCCAATATCTTCTACTGACATATAACTAGTAAGCGGGTAATAATACACGGAGTGAGTCCTATTAGGGTCAAGGAGGGCGATATGACGTGCAGGACAAGGATAATATCCTTAATGAATGCTTTTTACCAGTATTCATTAAGGAAGAGGAAGCTTCCAAAATATTGCTAGAGGTGGAGTTGGATCGACTAAAAATTAAGAAGCAGGAGGTATTGGAAAGTCTGGCTATATTTAGAGTTGATAAGTCAACTGGTCCGGATGGATTGCATCCCAGATTGTTAAAGAGACTTGGGGTGCAGAGAGCAGTAGAGTTTGTCATAATCCACGTTAAATACAGAGAGCTGCCAGACGATTGAAGAGTGGTAAATGTAATACTTTTATTCAAGAAGGAGTGTAAAGATAATCCTAGAGACTATAAGCCACTCAATTTGACATCATGGTGGATAAAGTTTTAAAAACTATAATCAGATGGGCGGCACGTAGTGCAGTGGTTAGCACTGGGACTACGGCGCTGAGTACCCAGGTTTGAATCCCAGCCCTGGGTCACTGTCCGTGTCCACACATTCTCCCCATATCTGCGTGGGTTTCACACACCCCCCGACCCAAAGATGTGCAGGTTAGGTGGATTGGCCTTGCTAAATTGCCCCTTAATTAGAAAAAAATAAATAATAGGGTACTCTCAATTTATAAATAAAAACTATAATCAGCGGGAAGAAAGTTAGTTAGGGAGAGTCAGCACAGATTTGTAAGAGGCAGATCCTGCTTGACTACACTATTCCCATTTTTTGATGTAGTAACAGAGAAGGTTGAAGAAAGGAAAGCAATGGATGTGGCTTATATGGTTTCGAAGAAAGTGTTTGTCAAAGTACTGCACAAAAGGAGGGCCAGTGTCAGCTTGCATAAAGAAATTGACTTAAGGACAGGAAACAGCAAGTTTTGATAAGTGTGGTCTTCAGATTGCAGGGTGTAGAGTTGGTGTCCCCCAAGGTACAGTACGAAGATCTCTCCTTTTTTAATATACAGAAATGTCTTGGATATAGGAATATAGAGTCAAGTTTCAAATTTGTTTATGATTTGGAAGAGTAGCAAACAGTAAAGATGGCTTAGATCGACTGCAACTGGACACAAATAGGCTAGCAGAGTGGGCAGACAAATGGCAGATAGAATTTAATTCTGCGAAGTGCGAGGTGTTGCATTTTGTCAGAAGGCGGAGGCAATACAGACTTCGTGTTTTTTTTTCTTTATAAATTTAAAGTACCCTATTCACTTTTTCCAATTAAGGGGCAATTTTAGCATGGCCAATCCACCTACCCTGCACATCTTTGGGTTGTGAGGACGAAACCCACGTAAACACAGGGAGAATGTGCAAATGCCACACAGACACTGACCCAGAGCCTGGATCGAACCTGGGAGCTTGGTGCCGTGAAGCAGCAGTGCTAACCACTGTGCCACCGTGCTGCCCAACGCAGTGCTAACCACTGTGCCACCGTGCTGCCCAACAGACTTATGGCATAGTTCTAAAAAGTGTGTAGGGACGGAAGGAACTGGGATTGCATGTGCATAGATCTTTGAAATTGGCCAGACACAGAAAGTGAGTGATGAGCAAAACATAGAGAATAATGAGCTTCATAAATGGAGATATGAGTACATAAGTAGGGAAGTTATGCTGAATCTTTTATAAAGCTCTGATTATGCCAAAGTTAGGGTAATGCATCCAGTTCTGGTGAGCACACTTTTTAGGAAAGATGCAAAGGTCCTTGTGAGGGTGCAGAGGAGATTAACCAGAATGGTAGGGAAGAACCTTTTTGCACAGCGAGCTGTAATGGTCTGGAACTTACTGCCCACGAGGTTGGCAGAAGCAAGGACGAGTGATGATTTCGCTAGAAAATTGGATGGTCAGTTGAAGGAAATAAACCTGCAGGGTTATGGGGGTAGAGAAGGGGAATCGGATTGACTTGTTTGCTCCACAAAGAGCAGGCATGGACTCAATACGCTGAATGGTCTCCTGCTGTGCTGTATATGACCCTATGACTCTTTAGTTTTGTCACCAAAGGGGATGTAAAAACTAATTTTATTCACAGAGATATCCAGTTTATCTTTGTGCAACTCAATTCAAATACACACATTGTTATGACACCCTGGGCAGGTGCACTGTCAATTCCAGCCCCACATACTTCGGAATCACAACACAAGTGTATTAACCAAAAATTTTTATAAAAATTTCCAAAGTTTTTGACTGCCCAATAATCATAGTTACCAAGTTTGTAAGTACGGTGGCACAGTGGTTAGCACTACTGCCTCACTGCTCCAGGGTCCCAGGTTAAATTCCAGCCTCGGGTGACTGTGTACAGTTTGCACTTTCTCCCGGTGTCTGCGTGGGTTTCTTCCCACAGTCCAAAGATGTGCAGGTTAGGTGGATTGGCCGTGATAAATTGCCCCTTAGTGTGCAAAATGATAGGTGGGGTTACTGGCTTATGGGGATAGGGTGGGCTTTTTCCAAATGCCGGTGCAGACTCGATGGGCTGAATGGCCTCCTTCTGAATTGTAAATTCTATGAAGTACAATTACTGTTCATTTCTAACAAGAATAATGATGAAATATGTAGTAAACACAACTGGATAACACTAAGCTAACCTACTACCCCCTCAAAGGGTCCCACCCACTACCAACACACAAATGACAGACAAACACAGAGAGGGGGAAAGGGGTGAAAATAATAAGGTTAAAGGTCAAAATATAAAACTCTACTTCCAATGGTGGTTCCTGAGTACGCTTTCCTCACATCACGTTAGCTGATTAAAGCCCCTTGTGTCATAATATACACCAGTATACGCGCATGCGCAGTGGCGCGGCAAATGTCCCGACGCTCCGGAATGCGGCCACTGCGGCTCCGCCCACTTCAAGCGGCAATGTCCCGCGAAGTCCCGACGCTGTCGGCAGTGTGGCAAACGAGGCAACTACGCTACAATATGCAGATCTTCCCTGCCTGCTGTTTTTAGGAGGTCCACCCAGCCCCACAGAGCCGTCAGGGGTATCCAGCCTGCCATCAATGAACCTACTCCAGACCTTGCTTCCGACTGTGCCTGCGATGACCCACAGGCCCCGTTCCAAATCGTCGTCGTTACCACAAACAGGATGTTCCCCAAGCGTGGCACTGAACCCGTCCAGGTCCACAGCGTCGGCCAGGATGATGAGTGGTGTTCCACCCTTACGTCAACCAGAGTTTGTCGCCCACCTCAGAGACTGAACTTATGAACTCTGTACACACGTGGACTTTCTAAAGTGTTTTTTTTTCTATATCCTTCATTGTTGCATTTATTATCCAGTGATTTGCAAATAGATTTGTTGGTTGTTCCAGTTCATGGTAGTCATCTGCACCAGGCATCTTCCTCTGTAAATAGTCTTGTTCCCTGTATATAGCTTTGTACATGTGTCTTCGCACCTCACACGTAGCTAGGTATATTCTCCACACACCCACACTATTTATTAGCACATGCCTATATCAAATTTTTTTATAAAAGGGGGATGCCATAATATACACCAGTATATCATGGTGCAGACACACACTGATGGACACACACAGGGACCAAACAACATGTACAAACACCGCAGCCAATCACCAGTTAGAATACATACAATATAAAGGCAGAGGGCACCACGGTTCCCGCTCATTCTGGGTGCTGCCTCTGAGTGTAACAAGAACTCATCCAGCCCAGCACAGACTCACACCACGTGCTGAGAGAATCAACTGGTTCGGACAAGGCTTAGGTCTCTAGTTTAAGTTAGCATCATTTAGGCCCACAGTCATCGTGTGTTAGTTAGTTAGAAGTAGTTAATAAAATTGAGTTGAACCTTCATCAGTGTTGGAAGTGTCTGTTCATCTCTCAAGTCTACACTAGCCAACTTTGTTTTCAGCCTGTAATGATCTTCTCTGTAGTTTAGAAAGGTATTACTAGGGCAGCACGGTGGCCTAGTGGTAGCACAACCGCCTCACGGCGCTGAGGTCCCAGGTTCGATCCCGACTCTGGGTCACTGTCCGTGTGGAGTTTGCACATTCTCCCCGTGTCTGCGTGGGTTTCGCCCCCACAACCCAAAAATGTGCAGAGTAGGTGGATTGGCCACACTAAATTGCCCCTTAATTGGAAAAAATAATTGGGTAATCTAAAATTAAAAAAAAAAAAAGGTATTACTCGCAGCTTTTCCTGGAGAGGCCCCTTTGCTTCACAATAAACTCGGCTTTGGCCGTAGTTTATTTCCAGGCCTCTAACTTTTCTGAGAGAGTTGTTCAGTTTGAACCAGTAATTTTCTGCAGAGGGAGAAGGTCAGTTCTGAAATCTGTTTGCACAACCTGTAATATTTCCCTCAACATAGATTCATCCATGTTCCCTGCCAGTTCAAAAGCACAGGCCGGGATTCTTCAAAACGGAGGCTAAGTATTGATGCCGGCGTAAACAGTGCAGTGTTTCACGTCGACATCAATGGGCCTCTTGGCCCAGTGATTCCGTGGCCCACAGGGGGCCAGCACGGCATCGAAATGCTCCATGCACCGGCCTGACCGTCGTGGAGGCCCCCCTGATGACTAATCCCCCACCCCCCCCACCTCAGCCACCATGCCGAGCTCCCGTTGGGTGGAACCATACGTGAACCACGCTGGCGGGAACTCGGCTGGTCGACCGCGGAGAATCGCCGCGGGAGCACCTTTGAACGGCCCCCGACTGGCATGGCATCGTGCGCACGACTGCCGCCGATTGTCCGGTTGCTGGAGGTTTGTGTCCCGGTGTCAGACCCGATCAGGGGTCTGACGTCCCATTCTTTGCCCCCCGCGTCAAGCGCGATTTTGGCTCAGAGGCTCGGAGAATCCCGGCCACAGTCTTTCTGGAGAAAATCAGAGAGGATAGAGGACAGCAATCCTTCCTCTGAGCAGTCAGCATTCAAACTGAAACTAAAACTCAACACCTGAAGCTTTGAAACATTCCAGTGGGATCAGATCCGATCACTACCTGTTACTGGGAAATGCACAGCCTTTGGACCAATTCATTGGTCACCAGCCAAATCAATCAAACTAAGTCGTCACTGACACCGGCCAATCTCTGTCATTGTCCCACTGCAATCACCAATTTAAATCAGCACAGCATTCTGAAAAGTCTGTTTGAATTAGAGATACTAGCTGCTGAAAGTCACAGGTCCATTAAACATGGATCAAAAATAAAAGAAAGGGGAAATAAGAACATAAGAACATAAGAACTAGGAGCAGGAGTAGGCCATCTGGCCCCTCGAGCCTGCTCCGCCATTCAATGAGATCATGGCTGATCTTTTGTGGACTCAGCTCCACTTTCCGGCCCGAACACCATAACCCTTAATCCCTTTTTTCTTCAAAAAACTATCTATCTTTACCTTAAAAACATTTAATGAAGGAGCCTCAACTGCTTCACTGGGCAAGGAATTCCATAGATTCACAACCCTTTGGGTGAAGAAGTTCCTCCTAAACTCAGTCCTAAATCTACTTCCCCTTATTTTGAGGCTATGCCCCCTAGTTCTGCTTTCACCCGCCAGTGGAAACAACCTGCCCGCATCTATCCTATCTATTCCCTTCATAATTTTAAATGTTTTGATAAGATCCCCCCTCATCCTTCTAAATTCCAACGAGTACAGTCCCAGTCTACTCAACCTTTCCTCGTAATCCAACCCCTTCAACTCTGGGATTAACCTTGTGAATCTCCTCTGCACACCCTCCAGTGCCAGTACGTCCTTTCTGAAGTAAGGAGACCAAAACTGAACACAATACTTCAGGTGTGGCCTCACTAACACCTTATACAATTGCAGCATAACCTCCCTAGTCTTAAACTCCATCCCTCTAGCAATGAAGGACAATATTCCATTTGCCTTCTTAATCACCTGTTGCACCTGTAAACCAACTTTCTGTGACTCATGCACTAGCACACCCAGATCTCTCTGCACAGCAGCATGCTTTAATATTTTATTGTTTAAATAATAATCCCGTTTGCTGTTATTCCTACCAAAATGGATAACCTCACATTTGTCAACATTGTATTCCATTTGCCAGACCCTAGCCCATTCACTTAACCTATCCAAATCCCTCTGCAGACTTCCAGTATCCTCTGCACTTTTCGCTTTACCACTCATCTTAGTGTCATCTGCAAACTTGGACACATTGCCCTTGGTCCCCAACTCCAAATCATCTATGTAGATTGTGAACAATTGTGGGCCCAACACGGATCCCTGAGGGACACCACTATCTACTGATCGCCAACCAGAGAAGCACCCATTAATCCCCACTCTTTGTTTTCTATTAATTAACCAATCCTCTATCTATGCTACTACTTTACCCTTAATGCCATGCATCTTTATCTTATGCAGCAGCCTTTTGTGTGGCACCTTGTCAAAAGCTTTCTGGAAATCCAGATATACCACATCCATTGGCTCCCCGTTATCCACTGCACTGGTAAAGTCCTCAAAAAATTCCACTAAATTAGTTAGGCACGACCTGCCCTTTATGAACCCATGCTGCGTCTGCCCAATGGGACAATTTCTATCCAGATGCCTCGCTATTTCTTCCTTGATGATAGATTCCAGCATCTTCCCTACTACCGACATTAAGCTCACTGGCCTATAATTTCCTGCTCTCTGCCTACCTCCATTCTTTGCCACTTTATATGCTTTTTCCTTCAATTTGATACTCTCCCTTATTTCCTTAGATATCCACGGTCGATTTTCCCTCTTTCTACCGTCCTTCCTTTTTGTTGGTATAAACCTTTGCTGAGCACTGTGAAAAATCGCTTGGAAGGTTCTCCACTGTTCCTCAACTGTTCCACCATAAAGTCTTTGCTCTCAGTCTACCTTAGCTAGTTCTTCTCTTATCCCATTGTAATCTCCTTTATTTAAACACAAAACACGAATATTTGATTTTACCTTCTCACCCTCCATCTGTATTTTAAATTCCACCATATTGTGATCGCTCCTTCCGAGAGGATCCCTAACTATGGGATCATGAATCAATCCTGTCTCATTACACAGGACAAGATCTAGGACCGCTTGTTCCCTCGTAGGTTCCATTACATACTGTTCTAGGGAACTATCGCGGATACATTCTATAAACTCCTCCTCAAGGTTGCCTTGACCGACCTGGTTAAACCAATCGACATGTAGATTAAAATCCCCCATGATAACTGCTGTACCATTTCTACATGCATCAGTTATCTCTTTGTTTATTGCCTGCCCCACCATAACGTTATTATTTGGTGGCCAATAGACTACTCCTATCAGTGACTTTTTCGCCTTACTATTCCTGATTTCCACCCAAATGGATTCAACCTTATCCTCCATAGCACCGATATCATCCCTAACTATTGCCCGGATGTCATCCTTAAATAACAGAGCTACACCACCTCCCTTACCATCCACTCTGTCCTTCCGAATAGTTTGATACCCTTGGATATTTAACTCCCAGTCGTGACCATCCTTTAACCATGTTTCAGTAATGGCCACTAAATCATAGTCATTCACGATGATTTGCGCCATCAACTCATTTACTTTATTCCGAATACTACGAGCATTCAGGTAAAGTACACTTATGTTGGTTTTTTTACCTCTGTTTTGAATCTTAACATCTCCAGTTTTACTCCGTTTAGTATTACTGGGTCTATTCACTGAGCTCCCCTCAGTCACTGTACCTTGTACTGTCGCCCTTTTTGATTTTTGACTATGTCTTCTCTGTCTTGCATTTTCCCCCTTACTTCCT